>NC_041393.1:187409561-187424651 GCF_002162155.2 Triticum dicoccoides | reverse complement strand
ACTCACTGTTCATCCCAGAGGCAGCATCGATCGGCTTCATTTAGCAGCAGTAGCGAAGGAATCGCTCCATCGGGTTCAGTAAACAGCCATCGATCGATCGCTCGGGTTCAGTAACGCGTAGCCTGCAGTGCAATCGCTCAGGTTCAGTTAGAGCCCAATGCCTCGCTCGGCTTCAGTTAGAGCCAACGCCTCGCACACACGCGCGTACCTGTACGAGAGAAACATGCATCGCTCTCCCATCGTAACCGTCAACTCCCCGAAATTTTCCTCCCCCTTGCTTCTACCACGGTTTTTTCCGTCATGGACGGCCCAAAGAATGTCATGCAGCAGCGTCTCCGGCCTGCCCAGGCAAAAAGCCCATTTTCTGTCTTGATTTTTTGTCATAGAAGTAGGAGCCCACCACATCTATGATGATACCGGGTTTTGTCACAATTATCGTCATAGAAGTGTCATATGTATGACAGAAAAAAAATTCGTTCGGCCCAAAATGTCACGGATGTGTCTTTTTTTTGTAGTGTCAGCAACTCTCGAATACTTCTGGAACCCCCAAAATTCTAAAAAAATAGGAAGTCCTAGACAATTTGTTTATTAATCTTCTTCAAAAAGAATCAACTGAAAAGCACGTTTCTGTGATTTACGAAAATTATTCTCATGCGCGCAAAAGTTTCTGTTTTTCAGCAAGATCAAATTAACTATAACCCAAGAAGATCATATAGGTTTTACTACGCACAAACACTAATTAAAACATAGAACCACATCTAACCAGAGGCTAGATGAATTATTTATTACTAAATAGGAACAAAAAGCAAAGAACAAAAATAAAATTGGGTTGCCTCCCAACAAGCGCTGTCGTTTAACGCCCCTAGCTAGGCATAAAAGCGAGAAAAGATCTAAGTATTGCCATCTTTGGTATGCAATTCATAGGTGGCTCTCATAATAGATTCATAAGGTAATTTGATTTTCTTCCTAGGAAAGTGTTCCATGCCTTTCCTTAATGAAATTGGAATCTAATATTTCCTTCTTTCATATCAATAATTGCACAGCGGGAGGAAAATACTTAGAGATAAAAGCATCTTTGCACTTGTTCCAAGAATCAATACTATTTTTAGGCAAAGACGAAAACCAAACTTTAGCATGATCTCTAAGTGAAAACGGAAATAACTTCAATTTGACAATATCATTATCCGTATCTTTATTCTTTTGTGTATCGCACAAATCAACAAAATTGTTTAGATGAGTAGCGGCATCTTCACTAGGAAGGCCTGCGAATTGATCTTTCATAACAAGATTCAGCAAAGCAGTATTGATTTCACAAGACTCAACATCATTAAGAGGAGCAATTGGAGTACTAAGGAAATCATTATTATTGGTATTCGAGAAATCACACAATTTGGTATTATCTTGCGCCATGGCAACAAGTAATCCGACACACAAGCAAACAGAAAAAGGCAAGCGAAAGAAAGAGGAGAAGATTGGGAAAGAGAGGGCAAATAAAACGGCAAGGGTGAAGTGGGGGAGAAGAAAATGAGAGGCAAATGGAAAATAATGTAAATGCGAGGGAGATGAGTTTGTGATGGGTACTTGGTATGTCTTGACTTGAGCGAAGACCTCCCCAGCAATGGCGCCAGAAATCCTTCTTGCTACGTCTTGAGCTTGCGTTGGTTTTCCTTGAAGAGGAAAGGGTGATACAGCACAGTATCGTAAGTATTTCCCTAAGTTTTTGAGAACCAAGGTATCAATCCAATAGGAGGCTCCTCAACAAGTCCCACGAACCTACACAAACAAACAAAGAACTCGCAACCAACTCGATAAAGGGGTTGTCGATCCCTTCACGGCCACTTGCGAAAGTGAGATCTGATAGAGATAAAGTGATAAGATAAATATATTTTTGGTATTTTATAATATAGACGCAAAAAGTAAAGATGCAAATAAAAGTAGATTGGAAGCAAATATGATAAGAAATAGACCCGGGGGCCATAGGTTTCACTAGAGGCTTCTCTCGAGAGCATAAGTATTACGGTGGGTGAACAAATTACTGTCGAGCAATTGATAGAAAAGCGAATAATTATGAGATTATCTAGGCATGATCATGTATATAGGCATCACGTCCGCAACAAGTAGACCGACTCCTGCCTGCATCTACTACTATTACTCCACACATCGACCGCTATCCAGCATGCATCTAGAGTATTAAGTTCATAAGAACAGAGTAACGCATTAAGCAAGATGACATGATGTAGAGGGATAAACTCAAGCAATATGATATAAAACCCATCTTTTTATTCTCGATGGCAACAATACAATACGTATCTTGCAACCCTTTCTGTCACTGGGTAAGAACACCGCAAGATTGAACCCAAAGCTAAGCACTTCTCCCATGGCAAGAAAGATCAATCTAGTAGGCCAAACCAAACCGATAATTCGAAGAGACTTGCAAAGATAACTCAGTCATACATAAAAGAATTCAGAGAAGATTCAAATATTGTTCATAGATAAACTTTATCATAAACCCACAATTCATCGGATCTCGACAAACACACCGCAAAAAGAGATTACATCAAATAGATCTCCACAAGAGAGGGGGAGAACATTGTATTGAGATCTGAAAAGAGAGAAGAAGCCATCTAGCTAATAACTATGGACCCGTAGGTCTATGGTAAACTACTCACAACTCATCGGAAGGGCTATGGTGTTGATGTAGAAGCCCTCCATGGTCGATTCCCCCTCCGGTAGAGTGCCGGCGAAGCCTCCAAGATGGGATCTCGCGGATACAGAAGGTTACAGTGGTGGAAATATTTCTTTGGTGGCTATCTGGATGTTTTTGGGGTACGTAGGCTTATATAGGAGGAAGAAGTACGTCGGTGGACGCCCGAGGGGCCCACGAGACAGGGGGGCGCACCCTATAGGGGGGGCACCCTCCTAACTCGTGGAATCTTCGGCTGCTTCTTGACTTGCACTCCAAGTCCTTTGGATCGTGTTTGTTCCAAAAATCACGCTCCCGAAGGTTTCATTCCATTTGGACTCCGTTTGATATTCCTTTTCTTCGAAATACTGAAATAGGCAAAAAAACAGCAATACGGGCTGGGCCTCCGGTTAGTGGGTTAGTCCCAAAAATGATATAAATGTGTAAAATAAAACCCATAAACATCCAAAACAGGTAATATAATAGCATGGAACAATCAAAAATTATAGATATGTTGGAGACGTATCCGTTTCTTAATGGTGGAATCCGCAAGGTGCAAGTTTAAAGAGCAATCATCAAATTCACGGAAACCTAACACATCACACAAATTTTTTGGAATTGTGGAAACACTAGCACCCAAATCACACAAAGTATAGCATTCATGATCCTTAATTTTATTTTTAATATTAGGTTCCCACTCATCATAAAGTTCTCTAGGGATGGAAACTTCTAATTCAAGTTTTTCTTCATAAGATTGCATTAAAGCATCAACGATATGTTTAGTGAAAGCTTTATTTTGACTATAAGCATGAAGAGATTTTAACACGGATTGCAATAAGGAAATACAATCTATTAAAGAACAATTATCATAATTAAATTCCTTGAAATCCAAAATAGTGGGTTCATTGCTATGTAAAGTTTTGACCTCTTCAATCCCACTTTTACCAATTTTTGCATCAAGATCTAAAAACTCCGAATCATTGGGACGCCTTTTAGCTAAAGTTGACTCATCTCCAGTCCCATCTTTATCAAGATCCATATTGGAAAACAAAGTTTAATAGGAGACACATCAATCACTTTCAGATATTCATCCTTATTATCATGAAAACTAGAAGAACACGCTTTCACAAAGCAATCCTTTTTAGCACGCATCCTAGCGGTTATTTCTTTGCACTCATCAATGGAAATTCTCATGGCTTTGAGAGACTCATTGATATAATGCTTAGGTAGAATAGATCTAAGTTTCAAAGAGTCAACTTCAAGAGAAATTTTATCCACGTTCCTAGCCAATTCATCAATCTTAGGCAATTTTTCTTCAAGCAAAGCATTGAAATTCTTTTGAGAAATCATAAACTCTTTAACACGAATCTCAAAATCAGAGGGCAACTTATTAAAATTTTCATAAGAGTTGTTGTAGCAATTACCATAATTTTTAGAGGAATTACTAGGGAACGGCCTAGGATTAAAGTTTCCTCTATAAGCTTTGTTACCAAAGTTGTTCCTACCAAAAAAAATCACATTCATGGGTTCATTATGATTCTCAATCAAAGTGGATAAAGGCACATCATTAGGATAAGAGGAAACACTCTTATTAGCAAACAATTTCATAAGTTCATCCATCTTTCCACTCAAAACATTAATCTCTTCTATCGCATGAACCTTTTTACTAGTAGATCTTTCGGTGTGCCATTGAGAATAATTAATCATAATATTATCTAGGAGTTTAGTAGCTTCTCCTAAAGTGATTTCCATAAAAGTGCCTCCCGCGGCCGAATCTAAAAGATTTCTAGAAGCAAGATTCAATCCGGCATAAATTTTTTTGTATAATCATCCATAAATTCAAACCATGTGTAGGGAAATTACGTATCATTAATTTCATTCTCTCCCAAGCTTGTGCAACATGTTCATTATCAAGTTGCTTAAAATTCATAATATCGTTTCTAAGAGAGATGATCTTAGCGGGAGGAAAATACTTAGAGATAAAAGCATCTTTGCACTTATTCCATGAATCAATACTATTTTTAGGCAAAGACGAAAACCAAGTTTTAGCACGAGCTTTAAGTGCAAAAGAAAAGAGATTCAATTTAACAATATCATTATCCACATCTTTCTTCTTTTGCATATCGCACAAATCAACAAAGTTGTTTAGATGTGTGGCGGCATCTTCACTAGGAAGGCCAGAGAATTGATCTTTCATGACAAGATTCAACAAAGCAGCATTAATTTCACAAGATTCAGAATCGGTAATAGGAGAAATTGGAGTGCTAAGAAAATCATTGTTGTTGGTATTGGAAAAATCACATAATTTAGTATTATCTTGAGCCATCATGACAAACAATCCAACACACAATCACACAAGGGGCAACCGAAAAAGAGGCGGACGGGAAAAAGAGGGCTAATAAAACGACAAGGGTGAAGTGGGGGAGAGGAAAATGAGAGGCAAATGGAAAATAATGTAATGCGAGGGATAAGAGATTGTGATGGGTACTTGGTATGTCTTGACTTGTGGGTAAACTCCCTGGCAACGGTGCCAGAAATCCTTCTTGCTACCTCTTGAGCATGCGTTGGCTTTCCCTTGAAGAGGAAAGGGTGGTGCAACAAAGTAGCGTAAGTATTTCCCTCAGTTTTTGAGAACCAAGGTATCAATCCAGTAGGAGGCTACACTCAAATCCCTCGTACCTGCACAAACAAATAAGAACCTTGCAACCAACGCAATAAAGGGGTTGTCAATCCCTTCACGGCCACTTGCAAAAGTGAGATCTGATAGAGATAATAAGATAAATATTTTTGGTATTTTTATGATATAGATTGAAAAGTAAAGATTGCAAGATAAAATAGATCAGAAACTTATATGATGGAAAATAGACCCGGGGGCCATAGGTTTCACTAGTGGCTTCACTCAAGATAGCATAAGTATTACGGTGGGTGAACAAATTACTGTCGAGCAATTGATAGAAAAGTGCATAGTTATGAGATTATCTAGGCATGATCATGTATATAGGTATCATGTCCGCGACAAGTAGATTGAAATGATTCTGCATCTACTACTATTACTCCACACATAGACCGTTATCCAGCATGCATCTAGAGTATTAAGTTCATAAGAACAGAGTAATGCACTAGGCAAGATGACATGATGTAGAGGGATAAACTCAAGCAATATGATATAAACCCCATCTTTTTATCCTCGATGGCAACAATACAATACGTGCCTTGCTGCCCCTGTTGTCACTAGGAAAGGACACCGCAAGATTGAACCCAAAGCTAAGCACTTCTCCCATTGCAAGAAAGATCAATCTAGTAGGCCAAACCAAACTGATAATTCGAAGAGACTTGCAAAGATAACAAATCATACATAAAAGAATTCAGAGGAGATTCAAATATTATTCATAGATAATCTTGATCATAAACCCACAATTCATCGGATCTCGACAAACATGCCGCAAAAAGTATTACATCGAATAGATCTCCAAGAAGATCGAGGAGAACTTTGTATTGAGATCCAAAGAGAGAGAAGAAGCCATCTATCTAATAACTATGGACCCGAAGGTCTGAGATAAACTACTCACACTTCATCGGAGAGGTTATGGTGTTGATGTAGAAGCCCTCCGTGATCGATTCCCCCTCCGGCGGAGCGCCAGAAAAGGCCCCAAGATGGGATCTCATGGGTATAGAAGGTTGCGGCGGTGGAAATAGGGTTTCGTGGTGCTCTCGGATGTTTTCAGGGTATATTAGTATATATAGGCGAAAGAAGTCGGTCAGGGGAGCCACGAGGGGCCCATGAGGGTGGGGGCACGCCCTCCTGCCTCGTGGCCTCCTCGTTTCTTTCTTGACGTTCACTCCAAGTCTCCTGGATTGCATTTGTTCCAAAAATAACTCTCCTGGAGGTTTCATTCTGTTTGGACTCCGTTTGATATTCCTTTGCTGCAAAACACTGAAATAGGCAAAAAAAATAGTAATTTGGATTGGGCCTCAGGTTAATAGGTTAGTACCAAAACTAATATAAAAGTGTATAATAAATCCCATTAAACATCCAAGACAGATAATATAATAGCATGGAACAATCAAAAATTATAGATACGTTGGAGATGTATCAGTCGCCGACGCGCTTTTGGGTGCAGCGGTATGCATAAAATCACAATTGGGGAAGTATCTACCTTTTAATACTCGAGCACAAAAGGAGTTGGGATGTGTCATTAGCCTCCATCCATGTTTACCAAGAGTGCTAAGTTGAACATGTGTAAATCTCGAAAGCCCATCCCTCCTTTAATCTTTGGCTGTGCGAGAGACTCCCACGTCATCCAATGCATTGAACGCCGATCAAGAGAGCTACTCCACTAGTACTTGGCCATATAAGGGCCAACTTTGCACATACATTCTTTGTTAGCTTGAAACAGCTCATGCTGAAAGTAGGTATAGCTTGGGCTGTAGCTTTTATTTGCACCTCTCTTCCCGCACAAGAAATCATCCTCTCGAACCCCCCTTGGAGTTTGCTTCTCAACCTTTCTCCAATGTGGTCAAAAGTTCCACTTGTTATCCTCCCTACAACAGTGGGTAGCCCCAGATACCGCTCACTGAATGCCTCAACATTGATGCCCAGAATCTGTTTTAACCCTTGCCAGACTGGAGCCGAAGTGTTTGGACTGAAATAAATTGAGCTTTTATCCTTATTAACAGCCTGTCCAGAACACTTCCCATAGATCCATAAAATCTCATTCAGACGGTGAGCACTTTGCATCTAAGCTTGCATGATAATAAGACTATCGTCTGTAAAAAGTAAATGATTAATCCATGGAGACCGATAGCTGACCTTGATCCCTTTGTCAGCCTATGTTCCACCGAATCTATTCAACAAAGATGTGAAGCCTTCAGCACAAAGTAGAAACAAATACGATGATATTTTATCACCTTGTCGCAACCCACATGATGGTGTAAAAAAAGGCAACCGCTCGCCATTGACACGCACTGAGAACCTGACCGAAGTCACACATTTCAGGATCAAACGGACAAACTCTACACCAAAGCCTACTTGCAACATAATAGCCTCAAGATAATGTCACTCCACACGATTGTAGGCCTTCATCATGTCCAACTTTACCACGCAAACCGCATTGCCCCCTTTCTTCCTTCTCTTCATAGCATGCACACTCTCATGCGCAATTAAAACATTATCGGTGATCAAGCGGCCGGGGACGAACACACTTTGTTCTTCTCCAATAATTTCACCCAAACATCATCTAACACAATTTGCAATAGCCTTTGAAGCAATTTTATACAGAACCGGGCAGAGAGATATTGGACGATATTGAGATATCTTATGAGGAAATCGTACCTTTAGGATTAGAGTAATTGATGTATCATTCATTCCCGCTGGAAGTTCGCCTGCATTCAGAAAATCAAGAACTGCCAGAACAATATCAGCTTTCAGAAAATTCCAATGGCATTGGAAAAACCCGGCAGTAAACCCGTACACCCCTGGTGATTTTGACGGCGCCATTTGAAATAGAGCATGCTTAACTTCGTCCTTTGTGTGTGGTTTTTGAAGCTCATAGTTCATAGCGTCTGTAACACAATTAGGAACAAAATTCAGCAAGTCGTCCATGGACTGAAATCCTTGCGATGTATATAAAGCTTGATAAAATGCCCGAACTTCAGCACGGTCCTCCTCGACATCAGCACACTTCGAGCCATCTGCTCTTTCGATATGCTCAATTCTGTTCATGCGCTTTCGTTGAGCAGCTTGGGCCAGGAAATAACCCGTCTTTTTGTTGCCCTCACATAGACACGACACCCTTGATCTCTGACGGGACCAACTCTCCTCTTGTTTAAGCGCTAGAAACAGTTGTTTAGTAAATGATTTCTCCTCATCGGACGGCCCCCTACCCACTGATTGGGAGCGAAGACGCGCAAGTTTTTCACGCAGTTTACGAACTTTGCGCGCCAGTGAACCAAACTCCATTGCTCCCCACGCTTCCAAGTTACCTTGAAGCAAATTGAGTGCTTGGGATACTCCCTGTAGACCATGACCACCAGCACCTCGATGCCAATTATCTATCACCAATTTGCATAATCGACGTGCGTCTGCCAGACATCTGTTGGAGATCGTTGCAGAAAATAAATTTTTTTTACGCATCACCAAGATCAATCTACGGAGTCATCTAGCAACGAGAGAGAGGGGGGGGTGCATCTACATACCCTTGTAGATCGCGAGCGGAAGCGTTCAAGAGAACGGGGTTGATGGAGTCGTACTTGTCGTGATCCAAATCACCGATGATCCGAGCGCCAAACGGACGGCACCTCCGCGTTCAACACACGTACGGAGCGGAGACGTCTCCCACGCCTTGATCCAGCAAGGAGGAGGGAGAGGTTGAGGAAGAGAGATCCAACAACAGCACGATAGCGTGGTGGTGATGGAGAGGCAGTACTCCGGCAGGGCTTCGCCAAGCTCTTACGGAGGAGGGGAGGTGTTGGGGAGGGGAGGGGCTGCACCTTGGAGGTGTGTGTGCAGCCCTCCCATCTCCCCTCTATTTATAGGGGGGAGGAAGGGGGCCGCCCCCATCTAGATGAGATCTAGAGGGGGGCGGCGGCCAAGGGGGAGGGGACTTGTCCCCCAAGCAAGGGGGGTGCCCCCCTTAGGGTTCCCCCCCCAACCCCAGGCGCATGGGCCGAAGGGGGGATGCGCCCAGCCCTATAAGGGCTGGTTCCCTTCCCACTACGGCCCATTAGGCCCTCCGGGAGAGGTGGCCCCTCCCGGTGGACCCCCGGAACCATTCCGGTGGCCCCGGTACAATACCGGTATGCCCCCAAACTTTTCCGGTGGCCGTATGACAACTTCCCATATATAAATCTTCACCTCCGGACCATTCCGGAACTCCTCGTGACATCCGGGATCTCATCCGGGACTCCAAACAACATTAGGCAATCACATACAAGTCTTCCTAATAACCCTAGCGTCATTGAACCTTAAGTGTGTAGACCCTACGGGTTCGGGAATCACGTAGACATGATTGAGACAGCTCTCCGGCCAATAACCAACAGCGGGATCTGGATACCCATGTTGGCTCCCACATATTCCACGATGATCTCATCGGATGAACCACGATGTCGAGGATTCAAGTAATCCCGTATACAATTCCCTTTGTCAAGCGGTACGTTACTTGCCCGAGATTTGATCGTCGGTATCCCAATACCTCGTTCAATCTCGTTACCGGCAAGTCAATTTACTCGTTCTGTAATGCATGATCCTATGACCAACCACTTGGTCACATTGAGCTCATTATGATGATGCATTACCGAGTGGGCCCAGAGATACCTCTCCTTCATACGGAGTGACAAATCCCAGCCTCGATTCGTGCCAACCCAACAGACACTTTCAGAGATACCTGTAGTGCAGCTTTATAGTCACCCAGTTATGTTGTGATGTTTGGTACACCCAAAGCACTCCTACAGTATCCGGGAGTTACACAATCTCATGGTCTAAGAAACTGATACTTGACATTAGAAAAGCTTTAGCAAACGAACTACACGATCTTGTGCTATGCTTAGGATTGGGTCTTGTCCATCACATCATTCTCCTAATGATGTGATCCCGTTATCAATGGCATCCAGTGTCCATAGTCAGGAAACCATGACTATCTATTGATCAACGAGCTAGTCAACTAGAGGCTCACTAGGGACATGTTGTGGTCTATGTATTCACACATGTATCACTGTTTCCGGTTAATACAATTATAGCATGAACAACAGACAATTATCATGAACAAGGAAATGTAATAATAATCATTTTATTATTGCCTCTAGGGCATATTTCCAACAGTCTCCCACTTGCACTAGAGTCAATAATCTAGTTACACTGTGATGAATCGAACACCCATAGAGTTCTGGTGTTGATCTTGTTTCGCTCACGGAAGACGTTTAGTCAATGGATCTGCGACATTCAGATCTGTATGCACTTTGAAAATATCTATGTCTCCATCTTGAACATTTTCACAAATGGAGTTGAAGCGACGCTTGATGTGCCTGGTCTTCTTGTGAAACCTGGGCTCCTTGGCAAGGGCAATAGCTCCAGTGTTGTCACAGAAGAGAGTGATCAGCACCGACACATTGGGAATAACTCCTAGATCGGTGATGAACTCCTTCATCCAGATTGCTTCATGCGCTGCCTCCGAGGCTGCAATGTACTCTGCTTCACATGTAGATCCCGTCACGACGCTCTGCTTGCTGCTGCACCAGCTTACTGCCCCACCATTCAAAATATACATGTATCCGGTTTGTGACTTGGAGTCATCCAGATTTATATCGAAGCTAGCATCTACGTAACCCTTTACGACGAGCTCTTCGTCACCTCCATAAACGAGAAACATGTCCTTAGTCCTTCTTAGGTACTTCAAGATACTCTTGACCGCTGTCCAGTGTTCCATGCCGGGATTACTTTCGTGTCTTGCAACCAAACTTACGGCAAGGTTTACATCAGGTCTGGTACACAGCATGGCATACATAATAGACCGTATGGCCGAGGCATAGGGAAAGACACTCATCTTTTCTTTATCTTCTGCCATGGTCGGGGATTGAGCCGAGCTCAATTTCACACCTTGCAACACGGGCAAGAACCCCTTCTTGGACTGATCCATATTGAATTTCTTCAATATCTTGTCAAGGTATGTGCTTTGTGAAAGACCTATGAGGCATCTCGATCTATCTCTATAGATCTTGATGCCTAATATATAAGCAGCTTCTACAAGGTCCTTCATTGAAAAACACTTATTCAAGTAGGCATTTATGCTTTCCAAATATCATTTCCCATCAAAAGTATGTCATCCACACATAATATGAGAAATGCTACAGAGCTCCCACTCACTTTCTTGTAAACACGGACTTCTCCATAAGTCTGCATAAACGCAAACGCTTTGATCATTTCATCAAAGTGAATGTTCCAACTCCGAGATGCTTCCACTAGCCCATAAATGGATCGCTGGAGCTTGCATACCTTGTTAGCATTCTTAGGATCGACAAAACCTTTCGGCCGCATCATATACAATTCTTCCTTAAGATAGCCGTTAAGTAATGTCGTTTTGATGTCCATTTGCCAAATCTCATAATCATAGTATGCGGCAATTGCTAACATGATTCGGACGGACTTCAGCTTCGCTACAGGAGAGAAAGTCTCATCGTAGTCAACCCCTTGAACTTGTCGATAACCCTTAGCGACAAGTCGAGATTTATAGATGGTAACATTACCATCTGCATCTGTCTTCTTCTTAAAGATCCATTTATTTTCTATCGCTCGCCGATCATCGGGCAAGTCTATCAAAGTCCATACTTTGTTTTCATACATGGATCCTATCTCGGATTGCATGGCTTCAAGCCATTTGTTGGAATCTGGGCCCGCCATCGCTTCTTCATAGTTCGAAGGTTCACCGTTGTCTAACAACATGATTTCCAGGACAGGGTTGCCATACCACTCTGGTGTGGAACGTGTCCTTGTGGACCTACAAAGTTCAGTAGTAACTTGATCTGAAGTACCTTGATCATCATCATTAATTTTCTCTCTAGTCGGTGTAGGCACCACAGGAACACCTTCCTGAGCTACGCTACTTACCGGTTCAAGAGGTAGTACTTCATGAAGTTCCACTTTCCTCCCACTTACTTCTTTTGAGAGAAACTCTTTCTCCAGAAAGGACCCGTTCTTGGCAACCAAAATGTTGCCTTCGGATCTGAGGTAGAAGGTATACCCAATGGTTTCCTTAGGGTATTCTATGAAGCCGCATTTTTCCGACTTGGGTTCGAGCTTTTCAGGTTGAAGTTTCTTGACATAAGCATCACATCCCCAAACTTTTAGAAACGACAGCTTAGGTTTCTTTCCAAACCATAATTCATACGGTGTCGTCTCAACGGATTTAGACGGTGCCCTATTTAAAGTGAATGTAGCTGTCTCTAAAGCGTATCCCCAAAATGATAGCGGTAAATCGGTAAGAGACATCATAGACCGCACCATATCCAATAGAGTGCAATTACGACATTCGGACACACCGTTACGTTGAGGTGTTCGAGGCGGCGTGAGTTGTGAAACAATTCCACATTTCCTTAAGTGTGTACCAAACTCGTGACTTAAATATTCTCCCCCACGATCTGATCATAAGAACTTTATTTTTCTGTCACGTTGATCCAATAAGTTGGTTGCTCGCTCCATTGTTCCGGAGAACGGAGTCTTGGTCATTTTGCCCATGAGGCATGGTTCACACGTGTCAAATGATTCGAAATCAAGAGACTCCAAAAGTCCATTTGTATGGAGCTTCTTCATGCGTTTGACAACAATGTGACCAAGACGGCAGTGCCATAGATATGTGGGACTATCATTATCAATCTTACATCTTTTGGTATTCACACTATGAATATGTGTAACATCACGTTCGAGATTCATTAAGAATAAACCATTGACCAGCGGGGCATGACCATAAAACATATCTCTCATATAAATAGAACAACCATTATTCTCGGATTTAAATGAGTAGCCATCTCGTACTAAACGAGATCCAGATACAATGTTCATGCTCAAAGCTGGCACTAAATAACAATTATTGAGGTTTAAAACTAATCCCGTAGGTAAATGTAGAGGTAGTGTGCCGACGGCGATCACATCGACCTTGGAACCATTCCCGACGCGCATCGTCACCTCGTCCTTCGCCAGTCTTCGCTTATTCCGCAGCTCCTATTTTGAGTTACAAATATGAACAACCGCACCGGTATCAAATACCCAGGAGCAACTACGAGTACAGGTAAGGTACACATCAATAACATGTATATGGCATATACCTTTGGTGTTTCCGGCCTTCTTATCCGCTAAGTACTGGGGCCAGTTCCGCTTCCAGTGACCGTTCCCCTTGCAATAAAAGCACTCAGTCTCAGGTTTGGGTCCGTGCTTTGGCTTCTTCCCGGCAACTGGCTTACCAAGCGCGGCAACTCCCTTGTCGTCCTTCTTGAAGTTCTTCTTACCCTTGCCTTTCTCTAAAGTAGTGGTTTTATTGACCATCAACACTTGATGTTCCTTTTTGATTTCTACCTCTGCTGATTTCAGCATTGAAAATACCTCAGGAATAGTTTTCACCATCCCCTGCATATTGTAGTTCATCACGAAGCTCTTGTAGCTAGGTGGGAGCGACTGAAGGATTCTGTCAATGACCGCCTCATCCGGGAGGTTAATGTCCAGCTGGGACAAGCGGTTGTGCAACCCAGACATTTTCAGTATATGCTCGCTGACAGAACTGTTTTCTGAAGGAAATATGCCCTAGAGGCAATAATAAAGTTATTATTTATTTCCTCATATCATGATAAATGTTTATTATTCATGCTAGAATTGTATTAACCAGAAACATGATACACGTGTGAATACATAGACAAACTGAGTGTCACTAGTATGCCTCTACTTGACTAGCTCGTTTATCAAAGATGGTTATGTTTCCTAGCCATGGACAAAAGAGTTTTCATTTGATTAACGGGATCACATCATTGAGAGAATGATGTGATTGACTTGACCCATTCCGTTATCTTAGCACTTGATCGTTTAGTATGTTGCTATTGCTTTCTTCATGACTTATACATGTTCCTACAACTATGAGATTATGCAACTCCCATTTACCGGAGGAACACTTTGTGTGCTACCAAACGTCACAATGTAACTGGGTGATTATAAAGGAGCTCTACAGGTGTCTCCGAAGGTACATGTTGGGTTGGCGTATTTCGAGATTAGGATTTGTCACTCCGATTGTCGGAGAGGTATCTCTGGGCCCTCTCGGTAATGCACATCACTATAAGCCTTGCAAGCAATGTAGCTAATGAGTTAGTTACGGAATGATGCATTACGTAACGAGTAAAGAGACTTGCCAATAACGAGATTGAACTAGGTATTTGAGATACTGACGATCAAATCTCGGGCAAGTAACATACCGATGACAAAGGGAACAACGTATGTTGTTATGCAGTTTGACCGATAAAGATCTTCGTAGAATATGTAGGAGCCAATATGAGCATCCAGATTCCGCTATTGGTTATTGACTGGAAATAGTTCTCGGTCATGTCAACATAGTTCTCGAACCCGTAGGGTCCACACGCTTAAGGTTTCGATGACAGTTATATTATGAGTTTATGAGTTTTGATGTACCGAAGTTTGTTCAGAGTCCCGAATGTGATTACGGACATGACGAGGAGTCTCGAAATGGTCGAGACATGAAGATTAATATATTGGACGACTATCGGAAAGGTTTTGGGGGTTATCGGATATATACCGGAGTACCGGGGGGTTATCGGACCCCCCCCCCCCGAAGGTTAATGGGCCTCATGGGCCCAAGTGGTGGAAGAGGAGAGGCGGCCAAGGGGCAGCCGCGCGCCCCTCCCCCAAGTCCGAATTTGAC
>NC_041393.1:187382306-187409092 GCF_002162155.2 Triticum dicoccoides | reverse complement strand
CGTCTCCTCTCCTACTCCAACAAGGAAGGGGGGAGTCCTACTCCCGGTGTGAGGAGGACTTCTCCTGGCGCGCCCCTCCTAGCCGGCCGATCCCCTCCCCCTAGCACCTTTATATACGGGGGCAGGGGGGCACCTCTAGACACAACAATTGATGATTGATCTCTTAGCCGTGTGCGGTGCCCCCCTCCACCATAGTCCTCCTCGATAATATTGTAGCGGTGCTTAGGCGAAGCCCTGCGATCATAGAACATCAAGATTGTCACCATGCCGTCATACTGACGGAACTCTCCCTCGACATTTGGCTGGATCGGAGTTCGAGGGACGTCATCGAGCTGAACGTGTGCTAGAACTCAGAGGTGTCGTAGTTTCGGTGCTTGATCGGTCGAGCCGTGAAGGCGTACGACTACATCAACCACGTTGTGCTAACGCTTCCGCTTTCGGTCTACGAGGGTACATGGACACACTCTCCCCTCTCGTTGCTATGCATCACCATGATCTTGCGTGTGCGTAGGATTTTTTTTGAAATTACTATGTTCCCCAACATTTTCCTCCATCTTACAACTGTAGAACTTGTCGGAGACTTCATATCTCTCGACCCTGGCATGAGCTTGGAAAACCATTTTCAGCTCCTGGAACATCTCATATGCTCTGTGCTGCTCAACACGCTTTTGGAGCCCCGGTTCTAAGCTGTAAAGCATGCCGCACTGAACGAGGGAGTAATCATCAACACACGACTGCCAAGGTTTCATAACGTCTTGGTTCGCTGGGACGGGTACTTCACCTAGCGGTGCTTCTAGGACATATGCTTTCTTGGCAGCTATGAGGATGATCCTCAGGTTCCGGATCCAGTCCATATAGTTGCCACCATTATCTTTCAGCTTGGTTTTCTCTAGGAACGCGTTGAAGTTGAGGTTGACATGAGCGTGGGCCATTTAATCTACAAGACATTTTGCAAAGGTTTTAGACTAAGTTCATGATAATTAACTTCATCTAATCAAATTATTTAATGAACTCCCACTCAGATAGACATCCCCTAGTCATCTAAGTGATACATGATCCGAGTCAACTAGGCCATGTCCGATCATCACATGAGACGGACTAGTCATCATCGGTGAACATCTCCATGTTGATCGTATCTTCTATACGACTCATGTTCGACCTTTCGGTCTCTTGTGTAACGAGGCCATGTCTGTACATGCTAGGCTCATCGAGTTAACCTAAGTGTTTTGCATGTGTAAATCTGGCTTACACCCGTTGTATGTGAACGTTAGGATCTATCACACCCGATCATCACGTGGTGCTTCGAAACAATGAACTTTCGCAACGACGCACAGTTAGGGGTAACACTTTCTTGAAATTGTTATGAGGGATCATCTTATTTACTACCATCGTTCTAAGCAAATAAGATGCAAAAACATTATAAACATCACATGCAATCAAATAGTGACATGATATGGCCAATATCATTTTGCTCCTTTTGATCTCCATATTCGGGGCGCCATGATCATCATCGTCACCGGCATGACAACATGATCTCCATCATCGTGTCTTCATGAAGTTGTCTCGCCAACCATTTCTTCTACTACTATGGCTAACGGTTTAGCAAAGAAGTAAAGTAACTACATGGTGTTATTCAGTGACACACAGATTATACAATAAATAAAGACAACTCCTATGGCTCCTGCCAGTTGTCATACTCATCGACATGCAAGTCGTGATTCCTATTACAAGAACATGATGAATCTCATACATCACATATATTTCATTCATCACATCATTTTTGGCCATATCACATCACAAGGCATATGCTGCAAAAACAAGTTAGACGTCCTCTAATTGTTGTTGCAAGTTTTTACGTGGCTGCTATAGGGTTCTAGCAAGAACGTTTCTTACCTACGCCAAAACCACAACGTGATATGCCAATTTCTATTTACCCTTCATAAGGACCCTTTTCATCGAATCCGATCCGACTAAAGTGGGAGAGACAGACACCCGCTAGCCACCTTATGCAACTAGTGCATGTCAGTCAGTGGAACATGTCTCACGTAAGCGTACGTGTAAGGTCGGTCCGGGCCGCTTCATCCCACGATGCCGCTGAAACAAGATAAGACTAGTAGTGGCAAGTAAATTGACAAAATCTTTGCCCACAACAAAATTGTGTTCTACTCGTGCATAGAAACTACGCATGGACCTAGCTCATGATGCCACTGTTGGAGATCATTGCAGAAAATAAATTTTTTTACGCATCACCAAGATCAATCTATGGAGTCATCTAGCAACGAGAGAGAGAGGGGTGCATCTACATACCCTTGTAGATCGCGAGTGGAAGCGTTCAAGAGAACGGGGTTGATGGAGTCGTACTCATCGTGATCCAAATCACCGATGATCCTAGCGCCGAACGGACGGCACCTCCGCGTTCAACACACGTACGGAGCAGAGACGTCTCCCACGCCTTGATCCAGCATGGAGGAGGGAGAGGTTGAGGAAGAGAGCTCCAACAGCAGCACGACGGTGTGGTGGTGATGGAGAGGCAGTACTCCGGCACGGCTTCACCAAGCTCTTATGGTGGAGGAGAGGTGTTGGGGAGGGGAGGGGCTGCGCCTTGGAGGTGTGTGTGCAGCCCTCCCCTTGCCCCTCTATTTATAGGGGGAGGAGGAAGGGGGCCGACCCCCTCCAGATGAGATCTAGAGGGGGGGTGGCGGCCAAGGGGGGGGACTTGCCCCCCAAGCAAGGGAGGCGCCCCCCTTAGGGTTTCCCCCCAACCCTAGGCGCATGGGCCCAAAGGGGGATGTGCCCAGCCCTCCAAGGGCTGGTTCCCTTCCCACTATGGCCCATGAGGCCCTCCGGGAGAGGTGGCCGCTCCCGGTGGACCCCCGGAACCCTTCCGGTGGCCCCGGTACAATACCGGTATGCCCCCAAACTTTTCCGCTGGCCCCGGTACAATACCGGTATGCCCCCAAACTTTTCCGGTGGCCGTATGATAACTTCCCATATATAAATCTTCACCTCCGAACCATTTAGGAACTCCTCGTGACGTCCGGGATCTCATCCGGGACTCCGAACAACATTCGGTAATCACATACAAGTCTTCCTAATAACCCTAGCATCACCGAACCTTAAGTGTGTAGACCCTACGGGTTCGGGAATCACGTAGACATGACCGAGATAGCTCTCCAGCCAATAACCAATAGCGGGATCTGGATACCCATGTTGGCTCCCACATGTTCCACGATGATCTCATCGGATGAACCACGATGTCGAGGATTCAAGTAATCTCGTATACAATTCCCTTTGTCAAGCGGTACGTTACTTGCCCAAGATTCGATCGTCGGTATCCCAATACCTCGTTCAATCTCGTTACCGGCAAGTCACTTTACTCGTTCTGTAATGCATGATCCCGTGACCAACCACTTGGTCACATTGAGCTCATTATAATGATGCATTACCGAGTGGGCCCAGAGATACCTCTCCGTCATACGGAGTGACAAATCCCAGCCTCGATTCGTGCCAACCCAACAGACACTTTCAGAGATACCTGTAGTGCACCTTTATAGTCACCCAGTTACGTTGTGACATTTGGTACACCCAAAGCACTCCTACGGTATCAGGGAGTTACACAATCTCATGGTCTAAGAAACTGATACTTGACAATAGAAAAGCCTTAGCAAACGAACTACACGATCTTGTGCTATGCTTAAGATTGGGTCTTGTCCATCACATCATTCTCCTAATGATGTGATCCCATTATCAATGACATCCAATGTCCATAGTCAGGAAACCATGACTATCTATTGATCAACGAGCTAGTCAACTAGAGGCTCACTAGGGACATATTGTGGTCTATGTATTCACACATGTATCGTTGTTCCCGGTTAATACAATTATAGCATGAACAACAGACAATTATCATGAACAAGGAAATATAATAATAATCATTTTATTATTGCCTCTAGGGCATATTTCCAACAACATCTTCGTACATAAAGGGCTTCGGCCCTCTAGTAGCTGATGATATAGAATGCTCACGGATATCCACAAAAACAAAGTTGTGATCTGACTCCATAGCAACAATATGACATACCTTGATATATTTAAACATATTAACCAAAGACAGATTTCCAAAGGCCCTGTCAAGACGAGCTTTGACATTTGATCTTCTCGACTGCCTATTATCCCAAGTATACTCCACTCCCGACCATCCAAGATCCGTGAGTGAGCAATCATCCACTACTACCCGAAAAGCCCTCATTTGCCACTCTAGTCGCGGCGAAAGAGAGAAGTGCTCTGAGCCAAAAAGAGTTTCATTAAAGTCACCGATGCACATCCAACCCTCATGTTTAATTGCAAACAAAGTCCTCAAAAACCTCCAACTATGATGCATGTCCTCTGCTCGAGGCGCTCCATAGAAACCGGTCACTCGCCAAGTCCTACCTTCGCCCCCCTTACGCCTGACAGAAACATCAATGTGACAGGAACTGTAATTCTTAAGCTCAACATCAAAGTCTTGGGACCAAAACATGCCAATCCCACCACTTAGACCTGTACTATTCACTGCAAAACAGCCTGCAAAACCCAAGTGATTCTGCAGTCTTTCCACTCTTATTGCTGAAATCTTAGTCTCCATAAGAAACAAGAGACCGAGACCTTCTTGCTTCACAATGCTGCAAAGCTCGCGAACTGCCTCGGGGTTCCCAAGCCCCCGGCAGTTCCAACTGAGGCAAATCATTGTCCCTGGCAGGGCTGGCCAGCAGCCGCCGCCGAATTGTCTGAATTGTTTGGCGTTGGTTTCTTTTTCTTTGGCTCCCTTATCTCACCCTCCCCCAAAGCTGAAACTTTTTCTGAAAGTATACCACCCTCTGAATTCGATCGATCAGAACCATCAACTATTTCTACATGTGCAGAATTCATCAACAGTGGCATCTATACTCTCCAATAAACTTGTTTCGGACCTTGAGGCCCTTCCTTTCTCTTATTCTGATAATCTCTTGGTTTAACCAGAGAGTTTACCTCTGCCCCTTTCTCTGTTGCCGACGTGGAGTTGCGAGTTTCAGCTCTGTTTTCCTGTGTTCCATACTTCTCCTTAGCCGAACTATCACTCGATGCCGCTCTCCTCCAGTCCTCAGAAGCCCGTAATCCCTTCCCAAATGGCAGATTACCATCTGCATCTGTAACACCTGGGTTGGGCAATGAAGATCTGAATGTCCTAGACGTCCACAAGAGAAACAAAAGTGAGGCACATTTTCATACTGTATATCATATGGATCCATGCACTTCCGTCTCTTTGATTCAATTAGAATCGACCTCCTCAAGAGTTTATCCACATCACTTGTGACTCACGCCCTCAGGTACTAATACGTCTCCAACTTATCTATAATTTTTTATTGTTCCATGCTATTATATTACCTATTTTGGATGTTTATGGGCTTTATTTTACACATTTATATCATTTTTGGGACTAACATACTAACCGGAGGCCCAGTCTGTATTGTTGTTTTTTTGCCTATTTCAGTATTTTGAAGAAAAGGAATATCAAACGGAGTCAAAACGGAATGAAACCTTCGGGAGCGTGATTTTTGGAATGAACGTGATCCGGAGAACTTGGGGTGCAAGTCAAGAAGCAATCGAGGCGGCCAGGAGATAGGAGGGCGCGCCCACCCCTCCTGGGCGTGCCCCCTGTCTCCTGGGCCCCTCAAGCGGCCACTGACATACTTCTTCCTCCTATATATACCTACGTACCCCGAAAACATCCAGGGAGCCACCAAAGCAATATTTCCGCCACCGTAACCTTCTGTATCCACGAGATCCCATCTTGGAGCCTTCGTCGGTGCTCCGCCGGAGGGGGAATCAACCACGGAGGGCTTCTACATCAACACCATAGCCCTTCTGATGAGTTGTGAGTAGTTTACCACAGACCTACGGGTCCATAGTTATTAGCTAGATGGCTTCTTCTCTCTTTTTGGATCTCAATACGATGATCTCCCCCTCTCTTGTGGAGATCTATTCGATGTAAACTCTTTTTGCGGTGTGTTTGTCGAGATCCGATGAATTGTGGGTTTATGATTAAGTTTATCTATGAGAAATATTTGAATCTTCTCTGAATTCTTTTATGTCTGATTGAGTTATCTTTGCAAGTCTCTTCGAATTAAAATTTTGGTTTGGCCTACTAGATTGATCTTTCTTGCCATGGGAGAAGTGCTTAGCTTTGGGTTCAATCTTGCGGTGTCCTTACCCAGTGACAGAAAGGGTTGCAAGGCACGTATTGTATTGTTGCCATCGAGGATAAAAAGATGGGGTTTATATCATATTGCTTGAGTTTATCCCTCTACATCATGTCATCTTTCTTAATGCGTTACTCTGTTCTTATGAACTTAATACTCTAAATGCATGCTGGATAGTGGTCGATGTGTGGAGTAATAGTAGTAGATGCAGGAAGGAGTCGGTCTACTTGTCACAGACGTGATGCCTATATATATGATCATGCCTAGATAATCTCATATTTATTCGCCTTTCTATCAATTGCTCGACAGTAATTTGTTCACCCACTTTAATACTTATGCTATCTCGAGAGAAGCCTCTAGTGAAACCTATGTCCCCCGGGTCTATCTTTTATCATATAAGCTTTCAATCTACTTTTATTTGCATCTTTACTTTTTGCATCTATATTATAAAATACCAAAAATATATTTATCTTATCATATTATCTCTATCAGATCTCACTTTTGCAAGTGGCCGTGAAGGGATTGACAACCCCTTTATCGTGTTGGTTGCGAGTTCTTTGTTTGTTTGTGTAGGTTCATGGGACTTGTGAGGAGCCTCCTACTGGATTGATACCTTGGTTCTCAAAACCTAAGGGAAATACTTACGCTACTGTGCTTCATCATCCTTTCCTCTTCAAGGAAAACCAACGCAAGCTCAAGACGTAGCAAGAAGGATTTCTGGCGCTGTTGCCGGGGAGATCTTCGCTGGAGTCAAGACATACCAAGTACCCATCACAAACTCATCTCCCTCGCATTTACATTATTTGCCATTTGCCTCTCGTTTTCCCCTACTTCACCCTTGCCATTTTATTCGCCCTCTCTTTCCCAATCTCCTCTCTTTTCCGCTTGCCTTCTTCTTTCTCTCTCTTTCGCTTGTTTTTCCTCGCTTTTGTTTGCCGTTATGTCTGAAATTGGGGAGATTATCGTTGATATGGACAATAATGATAACATGGAAAATTCTGAGGCTCCGGCTGAAGAACCCCCTATCTTGCATACTAAAAGGTTTCGAATCGGTAGTGGTAACATTATTGAAAAAGGTGTTATTCAAGATTTATTTACTTGTGCCGGTGCTTTACCTTCCATGGGTGGTTCTATTCTTCATAGAACTAGTAGTCTTACGGATGCTATCGCTATACTTGTAGTTGAACTTGAAAGACAATTTATGCATATGCATCCTTGCATACAAAGATTTTTTCTAGAATTTTCCAATATTAAGCATTCTTCTGTTAAGCGCATAGTTACTATATTTTTGGCTCATGAGTTTAGATTTATAACAAGAGAGGCCAAAGAAATCTTTGCGCACTATAGGGTGGACGACGGTCGTCCTCCCATAGAGGCGGTCCTCTTTGATCAAGAGGAAATTAGGCGTTTTCAATCTTCGGACTATGTTTCTTTCAATGAAAACCTTAGAAAAAAGGTTCCTACCAATGTCTTGATTGATAGCATCTCCGAACTTAATAATGATTTTGCTCTTAGAAATAATGAGCTAGGATACTCTCTTGGGTATAGGCTCACAAGATTCTGCCAAAAGAATGCTTTTAGTGATGAATTAGTTGTGCATTATGAAGGGCCAAAGGAGGAACTCGTTCCTCCTGAGATTGATCTTGGGGACTTTTGTCCCGCTAAATTTAGCCCTTTTGATTATTTTTGCTTGCCTCAAAGAAAACTTGCTGCCGAACGTAGATAATATGAGATGAGTTTTCAAGATCTATCTTATTATTATGGCACTACTTAGATCTATCTTCGCTTTTAGACCTAGCTAGGGGCGTTAAACGATAGCGCTAGTTGGGAGGCAACCCAATTTTCTTTGTGTTTTTTGTTTTTGTTCCTGTTTAGTAATAAATTTTGCATCTACTTTCTGTTTAGATGTGTTTTTATATTTTAATTAGTGTTTGTGCCAAGTAGAACCTATAGGTCACAGAACCTATGATGATAATTGATTTGATTCTGCTGAAAAACAGAAACTTTGCGCTCAAGAGAAAAAATTCAATAAATCACAGAAACGAGCTTTTGCATTGATTCTTTTTGCTGCTGTTCAATAGAAAAAATTTCCAGGACGTCCTATTTTGGTAGGATTTTTAAAGTTCCAGAAGTTTGCGTTAGTTACAGATTGTTACAGACTATTCTGTTTTTGACAGATTCTGTTTTTCGTGTGTTGTTTGCTTATTTTGATGCATCTATGGCTAGTATTAAGTGGTATGAACCATAGAGAACTTGGAATACAGTAGGTTTAACACCAATATAAATAAAGAATGAGTTCATTACAGTACCTTATGTGGTGGTTTTGTTTTCTTTCACTAACGGAGCTTATGAGATTTTCTGTTGAGTTTTGTGTTGTGAAGTTTTCAAGTTTTGGGTCAAGATTTGATGGACTATGGAATAAGGAGTGGCAAAAGCCTAAGCTTGGGGATGCCCCGGGAAGGCATCCCCTCTTTCGTCTTCGTTCATTGGTAACTTTACTTGGAGCTATATTTTTATTCGCCACATGATATGTGCTTTGCTTGGAGCGTCGTGTATTATATTAGTCTTTGATTTTTAGTTTACCACAATCATCCTTGCTGTACACACCTTTTTGGAGAAGCCTACTTGATTGAAATTTATTAGAATACTCTATGTGCTTCACTTATATCTTTTGAGCTAGATAATTTTTTCTCTAGTGCTTCACTTATATCTTTTAGAGCACGACGGTGGTTTAATTTTGAAGAAATTTTTGATCTCTCATGCTTCACTTATATTATTTTGAGAGTCTTTTAGAACAGCATGGTATTTGCTATGGTTATAAAATTGGTCCTAGAATGGTAGGCATCCAAGTTGGGTATAATAAAAACTATCATAGGAAGTGAATTGGATGCTACGATCAATTTGATACTTGATAATTGTTTTGAGATATGGAGGTAGTGATATTAAAGTCATGCTAGTTGGGTGATTATGAATTTAAAGAATGCTTGTGCTCAAGTTAGCAAGTCCGTAGCATGCACGTATGGTTAAAGTTGTGTAACAAATTTGAAACATGAAGTGTACCTGGCTTGTGCATCCTTATGAGTGGCGGTCGGGGACGAGCGATGGTCTTTTCCTACCAATCTACCCCTCTAGGAGCATGCGCGTAGTGCTTGATTTTTGATGACTTCTAAATTTTTGCAATAAGTATATGAGTTCTTATGACTAATGTTGAGTCCATGGATTATACGCACTTTTACCTTTCCATCATTGCTAGCCTCTTCGGTACCGTGCATTGCCCTTTCTCACCTTGAGAGTTGGTGCAAACTTCGCCGGTGCATCCAAACCCCGTGATATGATACGATCTATCACACATAAACCTCCTTATATCTTCCTCAAAACAGCCACCATACCTACCTATTATGGCATTTCCATAGCCATTCTGAGATATATTGCCATGCAACTTTTCACCGTTCCGTTCATCATCATTATGACACGCATTTCTTTTGTCATATTGCCATTGCATGATCATGTAGTTAACATCGTATTTGTAGCAAAGCCATCATGCATAATTTTTCATACATGTCACTCTTGATTCATTGCACCATCCTGGTACACCGCCGGAGGCATTCATATAGAGTCATATCATGTTCTAGTTTCGAGTTGTAATTCATGTGTTGTAATCAATAAAAGTGTGATGATCTTCATTATTAGAGCATTGTCCCAAAGGGAAAAAAGATCAAAGAAAAAAAGAAAGGCCAAAGAAAAAAAAGAAAAAAAAGAAAAAATAATAAATAATAAATAAAAAGGGGCAATGTTACTATCTCTTTTTCCACACTTGTGCTTCAAAGTAGCACCATGTTCTTCATATAGTGAGTCTCATATATTATGCTTCAAAGTAGCACCATGTTTTTCATGTAGAGAGTCTCATATGTTGTCACTTTCATATACTAGTGGGAATTTTTCATTATAGAACTTGGCTTGTATATTCCTATGGTGGGCTTCCTCAAATGCCCTAGGTCTTCGTGAGCAAGCAAGTTGGATGCACGCCCACTAGTTTTCTTTTGTTGAGCTTTCATTCATTTATAGCTCTAGTGCATCTGTTGCATGGCAATCCCTACTCTCATGTTGACATCAATTGATGGACATCTCCATAGCCCGTTGATTATCCTTGTCAATGTGAGACTTTCTCCTTTTTTGTCTTCTCCACACAATCCTCAATTATTATTCCACCCATAGTGCTATATCCATGGCTCACGCTCATGTATTGCGTGAAAGTTGAAAAAGTTTGAGATTATTTAAGTACGAAACAATTGTTTGGCTTGTCATCGGGGGTGTAGAATTTGGGAACATTTTTGTGTGAAGAAAATGAAGCATAGCCTAACTATATGATTTTGTTGGGATGAACTTTCTTTAGGCATGTTATTTTGAGAAGACATGATTGCTTTTATTAGTATGCTTGAAGTATTACTATTTCTTTTGTCAATATGAACTTTTATTTTGAAACATTTGGATCTGAACATTCATGCCACAATAAAGAGAAATACATTGAGAATTATGCTAGGTAGCATTCCACATCAAAAATTCTGTTTTTATCATTTACCTACTCGAGGACGAGCAGGAATTAAGCTTGGGGATGCTTGATACGTCTCCAACGTATATATAATTTTTGATTGTTCAAAGCTATTATATTACCTGTTTTGGATGTTTACGGGCTTTATTTTACACATTTATATCATTTTTGGGACTAACCTACTAACCGGAGGCCCAACCCGTATTGCTGTTTTTTTTTGCCTATTTCAGTATTTCAAAGAAAAGGAATATCAATCGGAGTCCAAAAGGAATGAAACCTTCGGGAGCGTGATTTTTGGAACGAACGTGATCCGGAGAACTTGGAGTGCAAGTCAAGAAGCAATCGAGGCGGCCAGGAGATAGGAGGGCGCGCCCACCCCTCCTGGGCGTGCCCCTGTCTCCTGGGCCCCTCGAGCGGGCACTGACGTACTTCTTCCTCCTATATATACCTACGTACCCCTAAAACATCCAGGGAGCCACCGAAGAAATATTTCCGCCACTGTAACCTTCTGTATCCCCGAGATCCCATCTTGGAGCCTTCGTCGGCGCTCCACCGGAGGGGGAATCAACCACGGAGGGCTTCTACATCAACATCATAGCCCTTCCGATGAGTTGTGAGTAGTTTACCACAGACCTTCGAGTCCATAGTTATTAGCTAGATGTCTTCTTCTCTCTTTTTGGATCTCAATACAATGATCTCCCCCTCTCTTGTGGAGATCTATTCGATGTAAACTCTTTTTGTGGTGTGTTTGTCGAGATCCGATGAATTGTGGGTTTATGATTAAGTTTATCTATGAGAAATATTTGAATCTTCTCTGAATTCTTTTATGTCTGATTGAGTTATCTTTGCAAGTCTCTTCGAATTATCGGTTTGGTTTGGCCTACTAGATTGATCTTTCTTGCCATGGGAGAAGTGCTTAGCTTTGGGTTCAATCTTGCGGTGTCCTTACCCAGTGACAGAAAGGGTTGCAAGGCACGTATTGTATTGTTGCCATCGAGGATAAAAAGATGGGGTTTATATCATATTTCTTGAGTTTATCCCTCTACATCATGTCATCTTTCTTAATGCGTTACTCTGTTCTTATGAACTTAATACTCTAGATGCATGTTGGATAGCGGTCGATGTGTGCAGTAATAGTAGTAGTTGCAGGCAGGAGTCGGTCTACTTGTCACGGACGTGATGCCTATATAGATGATCATGCCTAGATAATCTCATAATTATTCGCTTTTTTATCAATTGCTCGACAGTAATTTGTTCACCCACCGTAATACTTATGCTATCTCGAGAGAAGTGAAACCTATGGCCCCCGGGTCTATCTTTTATCATATAAGCTTTCAATCTACTTCTATTTGCATCTTTACTTTTTGCATCTATATTATAAAATACCAGAAATATATTTACCTTATCATATTATCTCTATCAGATCTCACTTTCGCAAGTGGCCGTGAAGGGATTGACAACCCCTTTATCATGTTGGTTGCGAGTTCTTTGTCTGTTTGTGTAGGTTCGTGGGACTTGTGAGGAGCCTCCTACTGGATGGATACCTTGGTTCTCAAAAACTGAGGGAAATACTTACGCTATTGTGCTGCATCACCCTTTCCTCTTCAAGGAAAACCAACGCAAGCTCAAGACGTAGCAGGTACCTGCCTGCCTGATCGAACTGTACCGCAGAAGCATGACGATCGATCTGCTTAGCAATCTCTTTGCTCTACTTTTCATTCCTCAAATTGAAAGGGAGATTAACCACTCTTGCCCACATCTGGAGCTTGTCAAATTTCTGCTCTGACGGCCTCATGCACTCATCGCATTTTTACTTACATGCCATGGAGCTCCTTCCCATGCACGATCCCTATCCCTCTGCGAGGCGAATTCAGCTACAAACATGTTCTCCCCCACAGGTTTGAACAGCAGCCCTTTAGGGTTGCCCCGTGCCGGACGAAGTGCACTAGTGATAGTTTGGATGTGGAAGATGTTTCGATGAAGAACTTTTCCAACCAACATCCACTTTTCCTTGGCTTCTTCCTCACGATCATCAAGAACCAGCGGCGTGGCCTCCTCCTTTGAGATCTCAAGTTTACCGAGGGCCTCCGCTAACTTTGCCCTGGCTGCTCTTGGCAACAGGGGCCCTTCCTCCTTGCTTTGGTCTGTGAACGTCGACATCCCCAGATCAGCCCGCTCTGTCGCCCCGTCGATGAAGAATAGCATGCGCCGCCACAGATCCACCCTCAAACCCTAGTCGCCTCTAAACAGGGGCTCCAGATTTCTCGGAGGAAAACCTTATTCATAGTATTTTTCTCGAATGGTAGTAGGTTGGGGACTACTACCCAGCTGCTTTGCGGCGTAGAAGTACGGAGGCATGTAATGCTCCGACCACGGCAGCGTTTATACAGTGAGCAACACCATTTGCGCACTCGACCATGACCTCCAACTCGTCCACGACCAGCACACTCACCGGCATGCCCTCCGTCGGAGGCCTGCTTCTTGAGGGTCTTCTCCTTTGCGGCTTTCGCTTTGACGCAACGCTTTTGCCGTGTCGCCAAGTTGATCTTGCAAGCGAGCGCAATGATCGGATCCTCCAGCACCTCCACCACGTCCTCCATCTTCCGCGGGCTCTCCTCCGGTTGCATGCGGCAGCGACGGCAGCAGAGGGAAGAAGAGAGTGGGAGAAAATGGCAGGAGTTGGGTGGGGAGCGGCAGGATGGAAGAAGAGATGGAGATTTTGCCTAGGAAACATGGCGGCTACAAAAGCGCGGGCTTCACCTGCCTTTGGTTGGGCCGGGGGTGTCGGAGTCCTACGCATTTGTTGTCCGGACTCTTGCAAAACCCCCTCGTTTGGTTCCAGTTTGCCGAAAAATGTTGTTCGGACTGTTCGGCGGATCTATACAAAACCGCATTGGATGACACAACACATCCGAACCGAGCGGTCGGTCCGGACATATGCAGAGATGGTTTTAGGGTCATCGTTGAAGATGCCCTTACCTCAAGTGTTTTCACACTTGGTCCACCCTTTGTGATTGATTGACTGGTTGTCCCGCTGTACGGCATGCTCAGTTCACCATCATCCATGCATGTGGCTCATGTCTCTTATTTAAGAGCATCTACAACCGGACTTTGCAAATCTGACCCTTCAAACGCCCGCAGACGCGTCCAGGCATCTCCGCTGGAAGTGACCGGGCACTCCACAAATTAGCACAACTGCATCCGGACATCTCATACTAGATTCTCAAATCCATACAAAAGCAATGCAAATAATAAAACCTACGTACTACGTAGTGATCTAGCTACTCTTCATCAGAGATGTCGACAATCTTCGTGCCCGGTTCTGGCAGCATGGGCGGCAGCTGCAGCTCCCGAACCTCCGGCGCTTCCGGCGCCTCTAGCTGCTCTGCTCTGACCTCCTCCTCCTCTATATCCGCGCCGAGTTCGGCAAAGAGCGCGTCGGACGCCGCCTGCTCCTGCCGGAGAAAATGCCGGTCGGGCTCCACATAGGCCTCATCCTGGATGGACTCCAGGATGGCCTGCTGCTCTGCCATCTCCGCGGCTGGCGAAGGCGAACTCCACCTCCGCCTCCACCATGTTGAAGCCCTACTCCGGCAGCTCTGCCTCGTCCTCCTCCGGATCCGCCTCCTGCATCGGCTCTGGCAGTGGCTCACCCTCCTTCTCCTCCAGTTGCTGCATCTCGTCCTCCGGATCCGCCTCCTGCATCGGCTCCGGCAGCGGCTCACCCTCCTTCTCCTCCGGCTGCTGCTTCTCGTCCTCCTCAGGCTCCGGCGAGTCAAGAGGCAGCCCAACAACGATGCGGGCGGCGCACCTTGCCTGGATCTCCTCCGCGATCTGCCTCCGGCGCTCAGGTGTGAGCATAGCGTTAGTGGTGATCAGCTGCCGGACCATGGCTATGCTGGAGAGCATAGGAGAGGGGGGGGAGGAGGCATACGGGCTCGGGTAGTGGCGCAGAGAGGAAGAAGGTGGATGGGCTAGGGTTTGGGGGACACCGACATGTTTAAATAGCCGGATTTGGCCTCGGGCGGCGAGCCGGAGCGGCGCCACGCGATGCTCACACCACAACGACGGGAGACGTCCGTCGGACCGTCGGATTTCCGAGCGAGTCTGCGTTGAACCCAATCGTCAGTCCTACATGACGGACGCGCCCGGAAGCGCCCGGACGCCCCCTTATCCGCCTCATATTTGGGCTGGATATGAAGGATGTCGGTCAGCCTAGGCGTTTGAGGGGGCCGTCTGGGTTGAAAAATGGTGACCGATCAATGAACCGGGACCAGCCCAAACGTATGAGGCGGGTTTAAGGCGCCCGCCTGTAAATGCTTTGACAAATCTAGTAACCAAGCTAGATAAGGAACAGGCTGAGTGACCCCTATCATGTAGTAGTACCAGCTAAATTTGCAAGTACGTACAGCCATTGAAGTCTACCACAAGAATGCGATCTGTACACTGAACAGAATGCACACGCCCGCATGTAGCAGCATGCACATGCAAGGGCGCATGCACATCCACATGAAGCAGCAACGACAGGGATTGGAGTTGTGCGCCTAACCGGTTAGGCATAGACATATTCGTTGTTCGTATGTGTTGCGTCGTAGTACAGCTTACTCGCGTGTGTTGGATTTTACAGCGTCTGCTGAAACTATAGCACCGCACCTTATTTTGCAGCACCTGTTGAAGCAAGCGCCCTCCCGCGTGCTAAAAATTGACTATTTCAGCGCTGTAAAAATTATTTAGCGTGCCGCGCGTTGCATTTATGTTGAAGATGCTCTTATGCAGTAAACAGAATGCACACGCCTGCAGGTACTTGTCAAAATTTACAGATTGCTCTCAACCCTCGAGTGCTCATATGCATCCAGGAGCTAAAGACCTACTAAGCCTAACAATGATATCCTACAAGAAATAATGGAGTACTGTCGCAAAAGATTGGGTGACAAAAAAACAAACAAACAAAACCAACAAAAAAACAGCAAAAGCCTAACAATGTCAGGGTCAGGGGCATTTCACGTTCCTCCCTGGCCCCCCATAGTAGAAGTAGGTCCCCCAGCGGCCGTTGGAGCCTCCCTGGATGTCGTAGCACCCGGGGTGGTCGGCGAGGAGCTTGAGGCCGGACGCCCGGATGATGCTGTTGTCCCAGTCCACCACCTGCAGGTTCCGGAAGTAGGCGGCGCGGTCGAACCCCTCGCCGGGGAAGTGGCCGCTGCCCATCTGCGTCGCCGTGTGGGACCCCGGCGGCCGGGTGTTGACGACCTCGCCGCCGAACTGCACCATCCTCGCGTGGTGCGCCAGGTGGGTGAACAGTCCGGACGGCCAGTAGCCGACCACCATGCCCGGGCCCAGCTCCAGCCACCAGTGCCCGTGCTTGGGATCCTGAGGACCCGACCATTCATCATCATGCATTTGCCATGCAGATCAACAAATTCTTCTTGAAAATTACTGTAGTGATTCTGAAATGGCGTTTACCTTCCATATCATCAGATTAATATCAAACTGCCTCCCGTTGTACACCGATTGTGGCGTGATAGCCGCGCCGATGGCTATCTTGTTGGTCGTCTGGACAAATCCACGGCAGTTGTGGTTGTAGCACCCCGTCTCTTGGTACGCATCAGTCTACGAAATGCATGTTTAGTTAAACTGAATCCGGGGCAATCAGACCAGGCAAAAGGTGAACATTTTGTTTGTGCAAACAATACTTACTGTCCAGTAAGTGAAGAACCTAGCATTGCTATCTCCATACAGCTCCGGGCTGACCTGAAAATGAGGTGACAAGGGTTTCATCTTTCATGTTCTTTCTGCAGATAGTACAATGATATTGTTTCAAGAATCTTTTATATCATTCATGTACCTGCCATCCAGCCTCAATGGTGTTGAGATCGTGGCCGAAGGAGCCGGAGATGACCCAGATCTGCGACAGGCTGAACTCAGATGGGTCATCTATCCTGGGTGACCACACGTTAACACTCGCTCTGGCCCCATAGTATTTCTCTGAATTCACGTACCCAACCGCGTGCTGCCTCCAAAACAGAGCTATGTTAAGAGCAGTAGTCTAGACACTAGGAGTATGTTTTTCAATTTTGACTAGTAACTAGTAGTAGCTAGGTATGGTAAGTCCAATCTTTCGCTTAGTAACCACGCAACTCGAATGCGGTGCTTGTTTAAACAAAAAAAAACTCGAATGCGGTGGATATAAGACAAAGCAACCAAGTTACTCTAATGGTTGAGTCAAAGAGCCCATCATTCAAGACGAGTTAATTTGCTCGTGCATTTTGATTAGGTTAATGAAGCTTCTGCACATGTACAAATTGTTTATTTAGTTGTTCCAAACCACATGGGTTCTCTTCTTGTGTGTCTGCTGAGCATCTCTTCTCCGGAGATTAAGCTCATTGGTAAACTCGATGAAGGTACATTCAACTTGATATTTTTGATGAGAATCTTATGCGTGGCATTTACTCCCTCCGTTCCTAAATATTTGTTTTTCTAGAGATTTCAACAAGTGACTACATACGAAGCAAAATGAGTGAATCTACACTCCAAACCATGTCTATATACATCCGTATGTGATAGCCCATTTGAAATCTCTAAAAAGACAATTATTTAGGAACGGAGGGAGTATGTGTGTCCACAGCTTGTAACAAAACATCAGTCTTCATGCTTACCACCGGTGGCTTGATTGATTAATCACTTGAGACCACTGTTCTAGAGGAGAAAAAAAATACAGTCAGTAACTCGGATGAAAAGTTAACACTGCCCTTCAAAAGCCCAATATATTGCCTCTGGTCCTCTACTATACCACAAATTACCTGGTTTACAAATACTCCCTCCGTTCGGGAATAAGTGACATGGTAACTAAAACACATCACTTATTTTCGGACGGAGGTAGTACAAATAAGGGCGGTATTGGTTCTTGGTGCAATGGCGCCAAGTGTGCCGACATCAGACAATGTCTATGAAGGTACTGCTATTTTGATTTCAATCACAGAGGGCAACAAAATGCTCCTTTCAATACCTAATTTTAGCTTAAGATGCCCAATTGAAGCACAAACTAGATACACAGAACGGAGAACCGAGTTACCGCATTGGCCCTTGGAATCATTTGGCTCATCTGTTTAGTTATAACCCTACGTTTGAACCAAATTCAGATTTTTGAGAACTTTGTCATTGGCTTCACAGCAAGCATAACATGCAGAGATCTTAGTTAAATTACCAATGCGCAGGACATGTCTTGGCAAATAAACTACTCCAAAACACAGATGAGATGCACATGCTGCCAGCTGAAACTGCACTGCCAGACAGGAGTCTGACCACCGTCCTGACTGAAATATTTCTATGCCCAAGTCGTGTAGTCAAGCAGAGGGTATCTAAACTGGCCGCACCAGTTGCCAATGGATCTAAACAAATGTTGGCCTACGGATATGAACAAAGGCAACCAGTGATCCTAGTAGCAAAGTAAAAATTAGCAATCTGGATTTTTCCCTAGTGAAGCTTCTATGGACTCATATGCAAGTAGTAACTGTTTAATTGCTGTGATTATCCTTTTCCTGAGTAGTACAGGCTTCTCTTTTGTAGCTTTTCCAGGTGCCACAAGCCCCAACAATGGAAGCTCATTCCCATATTCTTTTTACAGAGCAAACTACAGAGCTAATTTGATTTGCTCACATGATGCTTTTTTTTCTCTATCCCTTTTCCTTGGCGTAAGTGTGCAGAGTTGCTCTCATCATTGGTGTACTGTACTATTTACAGACAATTTTAGACCTACCACTGAAAAAAAATGTATTTTACGGAAATGAAAACTTATATCTATGCCATTACCAAACCATTATGTTGTTACTTTACTATATGACATATTGACATATTGTAAGTGCAAGAGTTATTTCTTTTAGTGTATTCTTATCCATGAGAATGGAGGGAAGAGGAGACCGTCAAGGAAAAAAATAGCGCACTACAGCAAAATAGCGGTGGCCTCAGAATACGCGTGCTATATCGCGCTATAGCGTGCTATTAGCGAGACGTTGTACACCGATTTATTTAGCGAGACAATTCTCAATACGCTATAGCTTGCTATTAACGATGCTATAGCGCGCTATTTTTTCCGGTGGAGACAGTAGAGTGTGCAAAACGACCAACCTCATGGCCACTGCTGGTGGAATCACGGCGGGTGGTCCGGCGTGGCGGCTTCCTGCCGTACCTCCTGAGGGAGCTAGCCCTGAGCAGATCCTTCTCCGTCGTCCGCCGCAGCGCCACCGTCCCTTCCGGGCAGGCCTCGCCGGTGGCATGCCACGCCTGCACCACCACCGCTCCGGCAATGGTGGAGTTGTAGTTCTTGGGCCTCTCCGGCGGGTCCTAGTTAAGCATCGAACTAGCTTAGCAACACTTCTCACGCCAGAGAGAGACACACACAGCACTGTGTGTGAGCAAAGAAATGCTTTTAATTACCAGAGGCTTCTGTCCCTTGAGCATTGGGTGGTCAAACGCGGGCTGTAGGTGGGAGGGAACGCAGTCGATTAAATCACCATCCGGGCTCTGCAAAGCAAACAAGCACTTAATGTAACCACAAACAGATGGAGAGAAGAATGCGCAGTGCAGAACTAGTTTCACTTTGAGGTACAGATGGCAACCTTGATGGTCTTGAGGGTGGGCTTGTTGAGCCTGCCGAGGAGAGCCCTGATCCTCCGGTGCTTGAGCGGCTCCCTCCCTGGCCTCAGCCTTGCGGTGGCGTTGCCGGCGCTGTGCCCGGAGGTGGCCACTGCGGAAGTGTTGGAGAGCAGGAGGAGGAGGAGCAAGGGAACAAAGTGGAAACTCCAAGCCATGCTCCCACGGCTTGTCCGCTTGTGTGTATCTATCTAGTTCTAGTCGCGGTCGCGCCGGAACCGGAGCGGGGAACCGAGGGTGGTTGTAGTAATAGATAGCATGTGGTTGTCTTGTTCCTTCCACTCCGCAGCCCTTTTGAAGTGAGCAATTGCTTCACCAGCCTGTTTTTATTACCGGATACAACTGGTGATACCAGCGACAGTGAGGTGGTGTTTGTTTCTCTAGTCCTAGGATTTTTTCTAGTTCCTGAAATTTTTTAAAAAAGACTCTGAAAGAGGTGTTTTTAAGGACTTTTAGCAAAAATTCCTAAAAAAGTCCCATCCTGTTTGGTTTGTTAGGGACTTTTTCTAGTCCCTACACGAAAAAGTTCCTGGAAACAAACACCCCCTGAGTGAGTGAGTGAGTGGCTGGGTGCTGCTGCTGAGACCATTTTCCGTTTCCTTTTTAAAGCTCCCGAGGGCCGGCCACCCGGCAAAGATGATGGAGCCGATCGAAGTTCCCAAAGTTAAGTTAGGTGGCCATTCATGGATGGGTGGCCATGAGACCCGGCCCTGCGTCGCCAACAAGCCGTGCAGCAAAAGCAAAGGGCGGGGCCCTTGGGCCTTGTTGGGGGCGCAGTGCAGGACCAGGCAGGGCGAGCCCAAAGCTATTTACTGCTGGTTCTGCTGCACTGCTGCGAGTGCTCAAAACTTAGCAGAGCAGTGGCGTGGCTTGTGGCAAACGTAAAAGAGGCAGTAGAGTCGTAGCGCCACTTTCCGCGGGCTCCAGGTCCATCAGGATTTTGACAACGCAAAATAGTACGTACTGGGGATTTAGAGCGATCTCCGTCGTTTCGTTTGGACCGATCTAGTTCTGTGGTGAACATCGCTGGTTGCTGCCGGTGACCACAGGGACAGCCGGACAGGGATCTAGGATTCATTCATGTCCGAGCTGGCCACTGAAATCGTCCTTGCTCTTGCCAAAAATAAAAATAAAATGCATGCTCTTGCTGGCTCGGAAGACATGGAACGTGGGCAGACGCTACGTCCATTCTTTCTTTCTTTTTCGAAAAGAGGGGACAGACGCTACGTCCATTCTACTTAATATAAGTTAGAAAATGATTAAAAATAGTTACCATAAATTATTATTTTTCTCAAATACGCACGAGAAAAATGTGTATCATTCATTATAGAAGAAAGGATACGAAACCCGAATCCACCTTTACAAGCTTATTTACACGCCGATTTGCCGCCCACCCTCTGTTTACATATAGCAACTACTCACTCTCCTCCCACGCTACAAGATCGACGTCAAACCCTAGGTTATCCTCTTTGAAGAGCCCTGCCTTCGCCCAACACTGTCCTTCCTCCTGAATCCGCTGCATGGAACGTTGAAATGATGGCGTCGCTCCATTGAATACCACGTCATTCCGCTGTTTTTAGATTATCCACATCACCAGAAGGCACTTAGCTTTTTGGGCTTTGCGGTTAGCCAAGGCACCATCTTGTCGCATACACCATTGCTCCAGAGTTTCACCATGTCTGGGCTGTAGCTCCACCTTGTTTGTTAGTCTACTCACCGCAAGCCAAATCTACCTCGCGAAGCTACATTCCATCATCAGGTGCTGCATGGTTCCCTGATATTGATCGCACATGGGGCAGGCTGCCTAGTGAAGAAGGCCGCGCCGAGCAAGTCTATCTGAGGTCCAGCACCTATTCTTCAGTGCCAGCCAACTGAAAAAGCGACACCGTAGCGGCGCCTTAGAATTCCACGTGAAGCCCGTAGTTGGCGAAACTTGTCGCCCCATGAACCTAGCTGCATACGCCGATCGGCTTGAGAAACATCCACTGTTCTCCCATGCCGAACACACCGAATCCGGAGATCCATCCTCAAGGGTAATGGTCGAAACTCTAGTCCATAAGATTAGGTACTGATCAAGCGCCTCTGGTGATTTTAACCAGACAAAAGGAAACAACGCCAAGAAAACATTGACACAATCCGCGGCAAACATCCTCTATAACATTAAGCTCCCTAGTTTTAAATGCCTCATTATCAATTGAGGTCTCCAATCTGGAATAGGTCATCCAATTTTGATGGGGTCAACAATTTCACAAGGAGCTCTCATTCAAAAAAATTTAATACACTATGCTTCCTAATTTGGAACTCTCTTATTTGATTGAGGTATACAATTTTAATCCTTGACTTGGCTCGGTCAATCCTTAGTTGTGGCCCAATGAAATCACTAATTACGTTAAGCTCCCTAATTTTCAAGCCCCTCATTCAACTGGGGTCTTCAATTGGGAATTGGATGCACAATTGATTGTGTCGTTCACCTGAGCTTTATGGTGGTATCTCTCGATGAATTAGTCCCTTGGTAAGTGTTCAGGTGATGTGGGCTATCATTGAGAAAAAAGAAAATGTCGACTATGACATGTTTAGCATCAGCACAACACATGCGGCAAACAAACATAGGTAATTTCTAATGAATTTCTATTAGGCCTCGTTTGATTTGCATGGGATTTTTTTTTATAATTTAGATCCTCTAGAAATTTTCATGCGATGTCGTTTGATTTACAGAATTGTGTTCCACCGAAACCAATCCTACAGAAAATCCATAGTTCAGTTTCACAGGAAAAAAAAGAATGAGGTTGGACTTAATGGAAAAATCCTGGCGGGAAGAAAACGCGCAAGCATGATTTCCTGTGGTTTTCCTATATACTACAATCAAATAGTACTTGTGTGAGAATTCCTTTGTTTTGCTATCCGTGGGATTTTGACGATAAAGAGTTTCCCCCGCTTTATATTATAAAGCAAACATCCCATACATCCAGCTCGCTGGGGCCGCAGCACAGATAAGGCCAAAAGAAAAAAAAAAGAAAAAAAAAGAGAAATAAATGCCGACACCGGCAGATCAACGAAGAAAGGAAGATCGGCAACCGCTGCACCCTCTGAAGAAGTACCGCCATGCTCCCAGCATCCCGAAGCACCGAGCCCCAAGCAACACCTTCAAAAAGGAATGCGACGATGTCGCCGCTGTTGCCCGAACAAGTTCTAGGGTTTCCCTCGATACGCGAGGGATAGTGGGGAAGGGGTATACCCGATGCCCTTCAGGAAGGCCCGATGGCGCCGGCAGGCGTCATCGCATCGGTGTCGGCCAGGCCGACAGGGGTTTCTCCCGGTCCACAACCACCACCACCACCCCAGGCATTTCGAAATGCACGACCCCCTCAGCCATCCACCAGCTTGTGCCACCATGATTATGGGACAACCCTCACCACCTCACTGGAGTTGTCAACACGAGACCTGGAGAGGGAGAGGAGACACCACCACGGGAGCGACCACAACTCGACCGGAGGAAGGGGACGGCCTCCACCACCGCAACGGAGCCGACCGGACGCGACGACGAAGACTTGTCGGGCCTTGATGGCCCGGTCGGGCCCACGTGGACCCGGATAGTCCTGTTACCACGCTGCAGCTTGCCGACCAACGAAATCCTCGCCGCCCGACCATCGCCACCACGCCACCACCAAGGATCGTCGCCGCCGAACATCCAGCCACCAGCGCGCTCCAACCTAGATGGGCTAGGCGGGCGCCGCCAGCCACAGCGCCATCGCGTCGCCCCACGGCCAACGGCCGCACCGTCACATCGAGAGCCACGGGCACCACCACCGATGGGCTGCACCGATGCCGGCCGAGAAGCACCGCCGCCAGCCACCACCGTCCGAGCAGGGGGAGCCACGCACGGGAAAGGGCAGGCCCGCCGCCGCCAGCATCACGCGGCCGAGGCACGGCGGCTCTCGCTAGCGGTGGCGGGAGAAGGCAGGGGCGAAGGTGGAGAGCTGGAGAGAAGTGGGGAAGAGGCCCCCGGTCGCCTTGCTCGAGGAGGCGACGCGGGGGTACGGGGAAGGGAGGGCAGGGGGAGTGGTAGGGGAGCAGGCTTGGGCCGCGGCGGCGGCTCCGCGCGGGGGAGCCGCCAGTGGCCGCGAGGGAACCCTAGGAGCGGGGCGTTCACGAGCCTCTTGATGATGTCCGCTGGGATTTCACTAGACATGGCATCCTATTCATAGTTTTCCTGTTCCTTCACTTTACCAATCATGTAAATCAAACGAGGCCTTAACTAAAAGACGCCCTTCAGTCATACGGTCAAAAAAACCCACCCAAACACCACAATAAAAAAATAAAAATGATACACTCACGGACGATTCACTATGGATTGGTCATAGCAAACACTCTTCCACCAATCATTTCCTAGATTTTCACCGTTGGGCCACTCTTTCCCTAATTTTCAACCACAAATTCATACATTCATCTATAAGCATGTTCGTAAAGTCTGTTCATAGGTGCGAACTAACCCGTGGTTGGATTGTTAGAGGGACAGTGGTATCTCCAGCCCATCAGGGTTTAAATCTCAATGCTCGCATTATTCCTGGATTTATTTCAGGATTTCTGGCGATGCGCATTCAATGGGATGATACGTTCTCGTTGACAACGAGGTGCCTATGATGACTTTATTAAATCTCAGGATGATATGTCGTTTTAGTCTCTCGGAGGTGCTCATAGGGATAGGGTGTGCGTGTGTGAGTCATAGGGGTGAACGTATGCACGTTTATATGAACATTTGCGTCTGAACTGTGTTAAAAAAGTATGTCCATAGGTGTAGCTAGGGCTGGAATTCGAGCTGAATCAAGCTAGCTCGCCTCGACTCGGTAGAGCTCCTTTCGTTAACAAGCTAGCTCGACTTGACTCGTTACTATAACGAGCTCAACCCAAGATTGGCTCGACTCGTATAACTCGCGAGTTGGTTCATTTAGCTTGTTAAGCTTGTTAAAGACATGAACATAAAACCGCAAATATGATAAAAATTATTATGTATGTATTAAACATATACATCACCAAACAATTGTAATTTCCTTGTAATGCATCAGTCTCATGGGCGGCTAGGCCTTGTGTTGAGTGCCTGGGACGCAGGGTGCTGAGTGGTTGATCCTTTTTTGGATTGGGAGTGTCTGATCTTTTGTACTGAGCCTAACGAGGTACACGATGACTCGTGAGATTGGCTCGTTTAACCCGGTCTATAAACGATCTTAAACTAAAGCTCGGCTCGACTCGTCATTCTTTGAGTTCGAGTCGATTCGAGCCGAGTCACAAGCTACTCATTTAGCTCACGAACTTCGAGCTTTTTTTTCAGCCCTAGGTGTAGCATTTGTCATAAAAAACACTCCATTGTTTTCCCACACGTCAAACCAACTAGCATGTAAATAATTGTTACTACTTAAAAAACATATCACGTAAAATAAAACATGTATAACACTAAGAACATAAATGGCGCAGCAAAGCGTGCACTGCCCTTCTAGTGTAGAGTGATTCGCGAGGCAGCTCTTTGAAAATGACACTAAAGGGCATCTTTGAAAATGACACTAGAGTGTAGAGTGATTCGTGATTCAGCATGTTCCTCTTCGTCGTGTTACTGACGCTTTGATCAAATGGTCTGGCTACTTGCAGCTTTGGCGCCCGCTTAGCCGTCCCAGGGAGAGAGACGCCATCACCTCCATCATCACCCAGCTTCGCGCGATGGCTCTCCGGATGGCTCCATCGCTTCCCCCGCCACCACCAGAACCAGATTAGATCATCGTCATCTCGCCTCCGCCACCGCCGCCTATGTGTTGTTTCGTCATGCATCTGTGTTGGGCTTGTTGTGCTGTGCCTACAGCTGAATTTGGGTCTGTTTGTTTGTGTGTGTGTGTGAGTATTGGACCCTGCCTACGGTGGCGTTGTGTTGGTGTGTGGTGTGTTCAGTTGTTACCTTGATACTTTCTGCCTGGTGGTCGCTTTATTTATAAAGCGGGCCGAAAACCTTTTTCTATAGAAATGATACTAGAGGGCATCTACAACGCGAAGCGCTTGAATAGGCGCTTAGGGAATTAATTTCGGCTAAACGACGACCTATTCAAGCGCCTATTCAAACGTCAACGCAAAAAGAAAACCCCTCAGATTCATATTAAGTGTCTCTCGCAAAAGCAAACCCATGCCTTTCACGAAAGAAAAAACAAGAGAAAATGCGATTTTTTTGTTTCCAAACCGTGTCTCTTGCGGAAGGAAAACTGTGCCTCTCGCGAAGAAAAAAAGCACTGTTTTCCGTTTTCGATAGGCACTGCCGCGCCTCTCATGGAAGCAAAACTGTGCCTCTTGCAGAACATAAATCGTGCCTTTCATGGAAGCAAAAAAAATTCTTTTTTCCCGTTTTCGAGATGTACGGCCGTGCCTCTCGCGGAAGCAAGACCGTGTCTATCGCGAAAGCAAAATCGCGCCTCTCGCGGAAGCAAAAAATAAAAAAAAAACACATTTTTTGCGTGAATCTTTTTGTCGAAAGGGTAAGAAAAACCTGTGATAAACTGGAAAGCTGAAACAAACCGAAAAAACCATCTAAAAAGTAGAAAACGTGTGCATAAAAACAAAAACAAAAAATAAAATCTAAAGAAAACGCCCAAAGTGCGACACATGTGGCGGCTAAGAGTGCGCCACTCTGCCCACCCTAAGTGATCATTGGGAGGCTCGCGAAAAAACGCTCGTCAACTAGTTGCTCTCAAGTATTCCTACTCGTTTCTTTAAAAAAAAAGAGGATATTCCTACTCAAGGCCTTAAGAGATAGGTAGGCCGAGCGAGCGAGCCAGGTTAGCTCGCATTGTTAACCGATTGACTTTCCCTAAGAAAAATTTCACATAACTGAAAAAGTTCATGAATTCAAAAAAGAAAAAAACCATGAATTTTACAAAACTTACGATTCTGAATTTCTAAAATTTTGCACGTTTGAAAAAAAAACATGGATTAGAAAAAATTCATGAATTTTGATAATATAATCACAAAATTCAAAAAAGTAATGCATTTGAAAAATTACACATATTCAAAGAAATGCATGCGGATTTTAAAATTGTTCATTAATTTAAAAGGTTCACAAATCAAAAAATGTTCGGGAACTAAAAAAGAAATCCGAAAAAATGAAAAATAAAAAGGAAGGAAAAAGAGAGAAGAAAAATCGACCAAATAAACACACAAAACTTTTTTAAAAATCCGTCCCAAATGCTATTAGAAGCTTGGCAAAGCCGTGAAAAAGCATCTACCGTCCAATTACCTGGCCGGCTCGCTAGTTCGAGTTGGGTGTGATGTGTATGAAATGGCCTATAAATCGTGCCGTGAGCGTTCAATAGGATTTGCCCCCCCCCCCTCCCCCCCAACCC
>NC_041393.1:187321109-187382109 GCF_002162155.2 Triticum dicoccoides | reverse complement strand
AAGTAAGACAAAAAAACAGTGTCCGCAACTAACTATAGGTTACAGCTAAAAAAACTAACAACAGGTTACACCTTACTTGTTTTTCTGTTTCTTTTTTTTTCTCATTTTTTGGGTTTTGTTGATGTTTTTTTTGTGTCTGATTTTTTTTCGGGTTTGTGTGTTACGAGCGTGAAATTACGGCTAACTTTTTTAAAATAAAAAATTATATTAAATTTCAGAAATATTACGCCATAATTATATTTTAAAAATATATTACCTAGTCGGCCTACTGCTGACCGATTGGATCCAGTCTGCCTACTGCCGGCCGATTGGCCCCCAGTCGGCCCACTGTCGACCGACTGGATCCAGTCGGCCAACTACTGCCGATTGACCCCAGTCGGCCCACTACAGGCCGATTGGCACCCAGCCTGCTTCCTCTAGGCCGACAGGTGCAAATAGGTATTTGAAAAATGTTGAAGAAGTATTTGAAAAAATGTTGATCATGCATATAAAAATGTTAATCAAGCATTTGAAAAAAAATGTTGAACAGGTATTTGAAAAATGTTGAACAAATATTTGAAAACTGTTGAATAGGTATTTGAAAAATGTTGAAAAAGTATTTAAAAAATGTTTATCATGTACTCCCTCCATCCCAAAATAAGTGTTTCAACTTTGTACTAACTCTAGTACAAAGTTGTACTAAGGTTGAGACACTTATTTTGGGACGGAGGAAGTATATAAAAATGTTAATCAAGTATTTGCAAAAAATGTTGAACAAGTATTTGAAAAAAAATGTTGAACGAGTATTTAAAAAAATATTGATCATGTATATAAAAATGTTGAACAAGTATTTGTAAAAATGTCGATCATGTATATAAACATGTTCAACAAGTATTTGAAAAAATTTGAACAAGCATTTTTTTTTGAACAAGTATTTTAAAAAATAAATAGAAAGAAAAGAAAAAAGAAAGAAATAATGGAGAAGACCGGCTCAGTCACCTCTAGTTGGTCGCGATCCCTTTTCTAACCAGTAACTGGAAGCTGATGGGGTGGTTAGCTGCGCTGGTGATTGCCATGGCAGCTTCCAGATGTTAAACATTTTTTCAAATATTGGTTCAATTTTTTAAAATACTTGTTTAATATTTTTTAGAATACTTGTTCAACATATTTTCAAATACTTGTTCAACATTTTTATATACAAGATCAACATTTTTACAAATACTTGTTCAACATTTTTATATACATGATTAATATTTTTTCAAATATTTGTTTAACATTTTTTCAAATACTTGTTCAATATTTTTGGAAATGCTTGATTAACATTTTTATGTAAATGATCAACATTTTTTAAAAATACTTCTTCAATATTTTTCATATACCTATTCAACAGTTTTCAAATATTTGTTCAATATTTTTTCAAATACTTATTTAACATTTTTTCAAATACTTGTTCAATATTTTTTCAAATGCTTGATTAACATTTTTATATGCATGATCAGCATTTTTTCGAATATTTTTCAACATTTTCAAATACCTATTCAACAGGTAAATGAGTGCATACACATGTCGGCCTAGAGGAAGCAGACTGGGTGCCAACCGGCCAGCAGTGTGCCGACTGGATCCAATCTGCCGGCAGTGGGCCGACTATGGGCCAATCGGCCAGCAGTAGGCTGACTGGATCCAATCGGTCAGCAGTAGGCCGACTGGGTAATATTTTTTAAAAATATAATTACGGCGTAATATTTTTGAAATTTAATAAAAAAGATTTTATTATTTTAAAAAATCGATGAAATTACATTAGTGCCTCTACATGAAACACATTGGTGCTTGTTTCATTCTTTTTTTGTTTTTCTCCAAAACTTTTGAGATTTTTTATTATTTTTCTCTGTTTCTCGGGCTTAATTTTAGGGGTTTGTATGCCAGGAGCGTGAAAGCACAGCAGTGCTTCTACATGAAACACATTAGTGCTTCCATGAGAAAAGGTTGCGTGAAAGTAATGCAAAATTATAGCAGTGCTTCTACGAAGTAAAGCATAATGTGCTACTCACTAAAAACAGAAAATGTACTTCCCAAAAGTGAAGTACGAGTTAGTACAGTTTGAAGCACGGGTTAATATGGTTTTAAAGCACAGTCTCGTATAGTTTTGGAGCATAAGTTTTGTCCAACAAAACTGATACTTATCAATATGAAATCTAGGTTTTAAATGACCTCGACGCGGGGAATACAAATGATGCAAACGGTTTGTGATTTGAACGCACAGTTTAAGAGATAAATTGTTTTGAAAAATCAAGTATAAGAAAAAGCACAAAATATCCATCCATCTCTCGTGCGGATGGAAATAAATTCCATCAGAACTCTCTAATTGCGACAAGTGGTGCATTAGTCATTTATCCCCACTAGAAAAGATGAAAGTGAGCTTTGCGCCCTAGGTCGATTTACAAGAGACAACAGCCAACATGGTTGCACGTACCTTAAAGCAACACAAAGTAGTCGATTTACAAGAGAGAAGAGACAATAGGGTTGCACGTATCTTAAAGCAACACAAAGATCGAACGGTCATGGAGTTGATGACCGAGACTTCACTAAAACTGGTGTTAAACCGGAGTTATTTATCCAAAACCACCACACTTGTGCTAAAGCAGACTTATTTATCCAAAACCATCACATTTGGGGCTAGGGTAACAACTTGATACCAAATTCAAGGCAGGGCACAAAAAACCACAAATTTCGCGCCTAACCTATAACAGAGAGCACCGACTGTCTGATAAACCCATGAAAAGAGTTATTTACCAAAAATCACCACACTTGGGGTAGGGTAACAAATTAGTACCACATCTGAGGCAGGGCACAAGGAACCACCAAATTTGTGCCTAACGAATAACGAAGAGCATTGAAAGTCTGATAACCTCGCGATAACAGCGAAACTGACAAGTTGGGCCCACCTGTCGGGTTGACGTGGCAAAGACCAAACAAAGAATATAACTTGGACCAGCTTAGGTGGTAGAAAATACGTAGGACCCACATGTCAATGACTCAATGTTCATCTTCATCCCATCTCTCTTTCTACGGGGAAATTCATCGAGCAGCTTCTAAGCACTTTCGCGGAGCTTGACGCCGACGAACTACTCTGTTGCCGCGAACAAGCACCTCCACGAGAACACCTAGTGCGCCGAGTTGCTCCGCCAGCAGCCGCGTGAGCTGCCCTGACAAGCCACGGGCGACGCGCGTCCTGCCACACAAACCACCCTCAGGTCTCCGCTATGCCCGTCGAGCGCCGCCACTCGTCTTTCACAGCTGCAGAAGACCACCATGGGCGCCACCCGGCGGAACGACCATGGAAGAAAAGCAGCGGCGGTTTGCGAACTTGAGGAGGCGGAGACCATACGAGGCCATTGGCATACGCGCGTGTGGTGTGGATATTACGCCCGTGGTGCGACCACTGCAACTGCTTGGCTGCGGGCAGTGCGGCCACTGCGGCTGCTTGGGGACGTCCTCCGCGTTGCGGGGGAGCTCCTCGACGAGCCGTCGCGGTGCCGAGCACGAGCAGACTGAGCCCACCATGGGCGCCACCCAAACTTCTTCCTTCCGCAGTTCCTGGCTGGTTCCCCGATGCGCCGCCGCGCGGCCTCGCCTGGTCGTGGTTACGGTCAAGGGCTAGCAACAAGCCCGTTCTACTCCGAGAGCAGGGTACCAATGGCGGCGAGCAAACGAGATTTCTGGGCGCCCGTAGCCTGTTTGTTGAAATGCCCAGGACAAAAGGAGATGGGGATGTAAGAAAAGGAAAGATATAAATTGCTCGAGTCATTGACAGGTGGGACCGTTGTCCAACTCAGCACAATGTCCACGCAAGCATGCCATGTCAGCCTGACACGTGTGCCCAACTTTTCAGTTTAGCCGTCATCACGAGCTTATCAGACAATCAATGATGTTCGTTACTCGTTAGGCACAAATTTGGTGGTTCCTCGTGCCCTGCCTCATATGTGGTACTAAGTTGTTACCCTATCCCCAAGTGTGGTGGTTTTGGGTAAATAACTCCCATGAAAACTGCTACTTCTTGAGTTTTTGTTGGTTTTTCCCTTGAAGAGGAAAGGGTGTTGCAACAAAGTAGAGATAAGTATTTCCCTCAATTAAGAACCAAGGTATCAATCCAGTAGGAGATACAAGCAAGTCTTCAATCTATGCACCTGCACAAATAATCAAACACTTGCACCCAATGCGACAAAGGGATTGTCAATCCCTTCACGGTCACTTGCAAAGGTGAGATATGATAGAGATAGGTATAAAAGATTACTAACATGTAAAACAAAATAAAAGTAAATAAATTACATAGAGATATTTTTGGGTATTTTTGGTTTATAAATCTGAAAATATATGATGGAAAATAGACCCGGGGGCCATAGGTTTCACTAGAGGCTTCTCTCTTGAAGGAAAATAATATAGTGGGTGAACAAATTACTGTCGAGCAATTAATAGAAAAGTGCAAAATTATGACGATATCCAAGGCAATGATTATGCATATAGGCATCACGTCCGTGTCAAGTAGACCGACTCCTGCCTGCATCTACTACTATTACTCCACACATCGACCGTTATCCAGCATGTATCTGGAGTATTAAGTTCATAAGAACGGAGTCACGCCTTAAGTAAGATGACATGATGTAGAGTGATAAACTCAAGCAATATGATGAAAACCCCATCTTTTCATCCTTGATGGCAACAATACAAATACGTGCCTCGCTACCCCTACTTTGTCACTGGGTGAGAAAACCGCAAGATTGAACCCAAAACTAAGCACCTCACCCATTGCAAGAAAAACCAATATAGTTGGCCAAACCAAACCGATAATTCAGAGATAAATACAAAGATATCAAATCATGCATATAAGAATTCAGAGAAGATTCAAATAATATTCATAGATAAACTGATCATAAATCCATAATTCATCGGATCTCGACAAACACACCGCAAAATTGGATAGATCTCTAAGAACATCGAGGAGGACATGGCATTGAGGATCAAAGAGAGAGAAGTCATCTAGCTACTAGCTATGGACCCGTAGGTCTGTGGTAAACTACTCACGCTTCATTGGAAGGGCAGTAGAGTTGACGTAGAAGCCCTTCGTGATCGAATCCCCCTCCGGCAGGGTGCCGAAAAAGGTCCCAAGTGGAGATCTCACGGGTACAGAAGGTTACGACAGCAGAAAAGTATTTTTTGTGGACGCTTCTGGTTGTTTGGGAATATTTTTGAATTTATAGGCCAAAGATTAGGGTTGGAGGACTCTCGTGGGGTCCACAAGCCAGGGGACGCCCTCCCTAGGGCGTGCCCCGAGGGCTTGTGGAGCCCTCGTGATTCTTCTGACTTCCTCTCCAAGTCCTACGTGTGTCTTCTGGTCCAAAAAAATCATCGTAAAATTTTATTCCGTTTGGACTCCGTTTGATATTCCTCTTCTGTAAAATTCAAAAACAAGGGAAAACATAAACTAGCACTGGGCCCTGGGTTAATAAGTTAGTCCCAAAAATAATATAAAATAGCATATTCATGCATATAAAACATCCAAAATAGATAATATAATAGCATGGAACAATAAAAAATTATAGATACGTTGGCGACGTATCAAGCATCCCCGAGCTTAATTCCTGCTCGTCATCAAGTAGGTAAAGGATAAAAATAGATTTTTTGATGTGGAATGATACCTAACATATTTATCCATGTAATTTTCTTCATTGTGGCATGAATATTCAGATCCATAAGATTCAAAACAAAAGTTTAATATTGACATAAAAGCAATAATACTTCAAGCATACTAATAAAACAATCGTGTCTTCTCAAAACAGCACGGCCAAAGAAAGTTATCCCTACAAAATCATATAGTCTGGCTATACAACATCTTCATCACACAAAGTATTAAATCATGCACAACCCCGATGACAAGCCAAGCAATTGTTTCATAATTTTGATGTTCTCAAACTTTTTCAACTTTCACGTAATACATGAGCGTGAGCCATGGATATAGCACTATAGGTGGAATAGAATATGGTGGTTGTGGAGAAGACAAAAAGAAGGAGATAGTCTCATATCAACTAGGTGTATTAACAGGCTATGGAGATGCCCATCAATAGATATCAATGCGAGTGAGTAGGGATTGCCATGCAACAGATGCACTGGAGCTATAAGTTTATGAAAGCTCAAAAAGAAACTAAGTGGGTGTGCATCCAACTCACTTACTCATGAAGACCTAGGGAAATTTGAGGAAGCCCATCATTGGAATATACAAGCCAAGTTCTATAATGAAAAGTTCCCACTAGTATATGAAAGTGACAACATAAGAGACTCTCTATCATGAAGATCATGGTGCTACTTTGAAGCCCAAGTGTGAAAAAAGGATAGTAGCATTGCCCCTTCTCTCTTTTCTCTCATTTTTTTCTTTTTTTGGTGGGCTTCTTTGGCCTCTTTTATTTTTGTAAAGTCCAGAGACTCATCCCAACTTGTGAGGGAATCATAGCTTCCATCATCCTTTCCTCACATGGGACAATGCTCTAATAATGATGATCATCACACTTTTATTTACTCATAACTCAAGAATTACAACTCGATATTTAGAACAAAATATGACTCTATATGAATGCCTTCAGCTGTGTACCGGGATGTGCAATGATCTAGCGTAGCAAATGACATCAAAAAACGGACAAACCATGAAAACATCATGCTAGCTATCTTATGATCATGCAAAACAATATGGCAATGATGGTGTGTGTCATAATAAACGGAACATTGGATGTTGCATGGCAATATATCTCGGAATGGCTATGGAAATGACATAATAGGTAGGTATGGTGGCTGTTTTGAGGAAGGATAATTGGTGGGTTTAATGCACCAGTGAAAGTTGCGTGGTACTAGAGAGGCTAGCAATGGTGGAAGGGTGAGAGTGCGTATAATCCATGGACTCAACTTTAGCCATAAAGAACTGACATACTTATTGCAAAAATTTATTAGCTATCGAAACAAAGTACTACACGCATGCTCATATGGGGATAGATTGGTAGGAAAAGACCATCGCTCGTCCCCGACCGCCACTCATATGGAAGACAATCAATAAATAAATCATGCTCCGACTTCATCACATAACGGTCCACCATACGTGCATGTTATGGGAATCACAAACTTTAACACAAATATTTCTACCAATCCACAATTACTCACTAGCATGACTCTAATATCACCATCTTCATATCTCAAAACAATCATAAGGAATCAAACTTCTCATAGTATTCAATGCTCTTTATATGAAAGTTTTTATTATATCCCTCTTGGATGCCCATCATATTAGGAATAAATTCATAACCTAATAAAACTACCATTATGTTTAGAAAGACTCTCAAATAATACAAGTGAATCACGAGAGTTCAACAATTTCTATAAAATAAAGCCACGACCATGCTCTAAAAAGATATAAGTGAAGCACTAGAGCAAAATTGCCTAGCTCAAAAGGTATAAGTGAAGCACATAAAGTATTCTAATAAATTCACGATTCATGCGTGTACCTCTCAATAGGTGTGTACAGCAAGGATTATTGTGGCAAACTAAAAAGCAAAGACTCATATCATACAAGACGCTCCAAGCAAAACACATATCATGTGGTGAATAAAAATATAGCCTCCACTAAATTTACCGATAGACGAAGACGAAAGAGGGGATGCCCAAGCTTAGATTTTTGGTTGTCCTTGAATATTACCTTGAGGTACCTTGGGCATCCTCAAGCTTAGGCTCTTTCCACTCCTTATTCCATAGTCCATCAAATCTTTACCCAAAACTTGAAAACTTCACAACACAAAACTCAACAGAAAACTCATGAGATCCGTTAGTATAAGAAAATAAATCACCACTTTTGATGTTGTTGTGAACTCATTATTTATTCATATTGGTGTAATATCTAATATATTCCAACTTCTCCATGGTTCATACCCCCCGATACTACCCATATATTCATCAAAATAAGCAAACAACACATAGAAAACAGAATCTGTCAAAAACAGAACAGTCTGTAGCAATCTGAAAACTTTGAATAGTTCTGTAACTCCAAAAATTCTGAAAAAATAGGATAACCTGGGTTTTTTTTATAAATATTGTGTACAAAATTTAAGAATTTATCATGTCCCAGCAGATCATATCAATTCTGTTACTTGGCGCAAAAGTTTCTGTTTTTCAGCAAGATCAAATCAACTATAACCGTAAGCCATCCCAAAGGTCTTACTTGGCTCAAACACTAACTAAAACACCAAAACACAATTACTACAAAAGTAATAATATGTATTTATTGAAAAACAGAACTAAAAACCAAAAACATAAAAATGAAATTGTGTTGGCTCCCAACAAGCGCTATTGTTTAATGCCCCTAGCTTGGCAAAAAAAAACATAGATCTAGGTATTGTCATCTTTGGTATGTAATCCATTAGTAGCTCTCATAATAGATTCATATGGCAACTTAATTTTCTCTCTTGGAAAGTGTTCCATGCCCTTCCTTAATGGAAATGTAAATCTAATGTTTCCTTCTTTCATATCAATAATTGCATCAATCATTCTAAGAAAAGGTCTACCAAGAATAATAGGACATGTAGGATTGCAATCTATATCAAGCACAATAAAATCTACGAGCACACAATTCCTATTTCCAACAATAAGAACATTGTTAACCCTTCCCATAGGTTTTTTAATAGTGGAATTCGAAAAATGCAAATTTAAAGAACATTCATCAAATTCAGAAAAACCTAGCACATCACATGAAGTTTTCAGAATAGTGGAAACGCTAGCACCCAAATCACACAAAGCATGGCACTCATAATCCTTAATTTTAATCTTAATTGTACGTTCCCACTCATCATAAAGCTTTCTAGGGATAGAAACTTCCAACTTAAGTTTTTCTTCAAAAGATTTCATCATAGCATCAATGATATGTTTAGTAAAAGCTTTATTTTTATTATAAGCATGAGGAGAATTCAACATGGATTGCAACAAGGAAATACAATATATCAAAGAAAATTATCATAATTAAAATCCTTGAAATCCAAAAGAGTAGGTTCATTGCTACTTAAAGTTTTTTGACCTCTCCAACCCCACTTTTATCAATTTTTGCATCAAGATCTACAAACTCCGAATCATTGGGACGCCTTTTAACTAAAGTTGACTCATTTCCAGTCCCATATTTATCAAGGTTTATATTAGAAAACAAAGAGTCAATAGGAGTCACATCAATCACTTTAGGATATTCATCATTATTTTCACATGACTCCGGTTTAGCGGCCATCTTATTCACCAAAGTAGTTTGTTTATCAGAAATTTGGCCTACTAAATTTTCAAGATGAGCAGATTGATATTTAAGACCATAAAATTCCTTAGAAACATCATCGACCTCTTTATTAATATATTCCATCATAGTTTTTTGCTTCTTAGGTTTGTTTCCAAAGAAACTATTATGCTCAAATTGTAGGGACATAAAACTTTTAGCATTATTTTCAATCTCTCACAACTTCCTATAGTAAGGATCAAGGCTCTTGGGTTGAGCCATACAGGAAATCAAGCAAAGAAAAGGGACAAACAGAAGAAGGTCAAATAAAAAGGCAAATCTTTTTGTATTTTTCTAGAAAGCTTTTTAGAAGTGGGGGAGAGGAAAACGAGAGGCAAATGGCGAATAATGTAATGCAAGCGATGAGAGTTTATGATGGGTACTTGGTAGGCTTGATGTAGATCTCCCCGGCAACGATGCTAGAAATTCTTCCAGCTACTTCTTGAGCCTGCGTTGGTTTTTCCCTCGAAGAGGAAAGGGTGATGAGGCAAAGTAGAGGTAAGTATTTCCCTTAGTTAAGAACCAAGGTATCAATCCAGTAGGAGATACAAGCAAGTCTCCAATCTATGCACCTGCACAAACAATCAAAAACTTGCACCCAACGCGATAAAGGGGTTGTCAATCCCTTCACGGTCACTTGCAAAGGTGAGATATGATAGAGATAGGTATAAAAGATTCCTAAAACATAAAACAAAATAAAAGTAAATAAATTGCAGCGAGATATTTTTGGGTTTTTTGGTTTATAAATCTGAAAATATATGATGGGAAATAGACTCGGGGCCCATAGGTTTCACTACAGGCTTCTCTCTTGAAGGAAAATAATATGGTGGGTGAACAAATTACTATCGAGCAATTGATAGAAAAGCACAAAGTTATGACGATATCCAAGGCAATGATTATGCATATAGGCATCACGTCCGTGTCAAGTAGACCGACTCCTACCTGAATCTACTACTAGTACTCCACACATCAACCGCTATCTAGCATGAATCTAGAGTATTAAGTTCATAAGAACGGAGTAACATGATACCCACAAGTATAGGGGATCGTTTGTAGCCTTCTTCGATAAATAAGAGTGTCGAACCCAACGAGGAGCTAAAGGCAGAACAAATATTCCCTCAAGTTGTATCGACCACCGATACAACTCTACGCATACTTAACATTTGCTTTACCTAAAACAAGTATGAAACTATTTTGCAAGAATAAAACTATGCGTACTTTGCGAGAATAAAACTACGAATAAATTCCAAGGTAATGAAACTAGATAGCTTTTGTCAACAAGAAAGTTATTTGTCCCTAGGCAATCGATAACTAGACCGGTAATCATTCATGCAATTTTATATGTGGGAGAGGCATGAGCTAACATACTTTCTCTACTTAGATCATATGCACTTATGATTGGAACTCTAGCAAGCATCTGCAACTACGTAAGATCATTAAGGTCGTGAAATCCAACCATAGCATTAAGTATCAAGTCCTCTTTACTCCCATACGCAACAACCCACTTACTAGGGTATGTGCTTCTGTCACTCCCGCCACCCGCCATAAGCGAATCATGAATATATTGCAACACCCTACAGTGAGGATCCCTCTGTTTGCGCGACACAGAGGGCACCGTAGGAAAACACCATAAATAAAACATACACTCATACCATCCAAGATTATGATTAACCCATAGGACAAAACGGATCTACTCAAACATCATAGGATAGCCAAATATCATTGGGAAATAACATATGGAGTTGAGCATCATGTTTAAGTAGACAATATAGTGGGGATAAGGGAGGTTACACTGCTGCATAGAGGGGGAGATAGTTATTGTTGACGGTAGCAAGATTGTTGATGTAGATCACCATCATGATCCTTGCCCCGGCGACACTCGGGCGCCACCGGGAGAGAGGGGGAGAGAGCCCCTCCCTCCTTCGTATTCTTTCTTGGCCTCCCCCCTAGATGGGAGGAGAGTTCCCCCTCTGGTCCATGGCCTCCATGGTGGTGGAGGGGAGGGAGCCCCTCCGAGATTGGATCTATCCCTCTGTTCTCCTCTGTTTCGCATTCCTTGGATCTAGCTGAAAACCATTTCTTATATTCTAGGAGATCCGTCGCTCCGATTGCGCTGAAATTTTAACATGATTTTTTTCCAGATATAAGCTTCCTTGAGCCCGAAGTAGAGACCCAAACGACATCCGAGGAGGGCACAACCCACCGAGGCGTGCCCTGGTGTCTTGTGGGGGCCATGGGCCCCCATTTGCGTTGATTCCAAGTCCCCAAAATCATATATATTCCAAAACAATTCTCCATAAATTTTTATCGCGTTTGGACTTCGTTTGATATGGATATTCTGCCAAACAAAAAACATGCAACAAATAGAAACTAGCGTTGGGCACTGTATCAATAGGTTAGTCCAATAAATCATATAAAATGTTGCCAAAAATATGTGAAAGTTGTATAATATTGGCATGGAACAATCAAAAATTATAGATACGATGGAGACGTATCAGCATCCCCAAGCTTAATTCCTGCTCGTCCTCGAGTAGGTAAATGGTAAAAAAAATTGATGTGGAATGCTACCTAGCACAATCTTGATCATATATCTAATCATGGCATGAATATTTAGACATAAGTGATTCAAAGCAATAGTCTATAATTTGACATAAAGACATCAATACTCAGGCATCCCAACAAACAATCATGTCTTTCAAAATATCAACGCTAAAGAAAGCTATCCCTACAAAATCATATAGTCCTGTCATGCTCTTTCTTCTTAACACAAGGTATTTATCAGGCACAACCCCCGATGACAAGCCGGGCAATTGGTTCATACTTTTGAACGCGCTTCAGCTTTTTCAACCCTCACGCAATACATGAGCGCAAACATGGATATAGCACTATGGATGGAATAGAGTATGATGATAGGGGTAAATATAGGGAAGATAAAAAGGTAAGAAAGTCTCACATGACGGGGATAACCAATGGGCTATGGAGACACTACTTCAGGATGCTGCTAACACGACACTACGATCAGAGACCCTTCGACGGAACTGTGTGCGATGCAATAATCGCAAACGGTGGTGTAAAAAATGTCAAAAAGGTGCAAAACTTTTGCAATGGCCGATGCATCAAACACGGTTTAGATTTTAGTTGTGTGTGCAATGTAGGGCACACGGTTTAGTTCAATTAACTATTGCGATGGGGCTGAACAAAAGAAACGGGCAGCCAGATGAAGGTGTTGTAGGGGAACATAGCAGAAATTCAAAATTTTCCTACGTGTCACCAAGATCTATCTATGGAGAAACCAGCAACGAGGGGAAGGAGAGTGCATCTGCATACCCTTGTAGATCGCTAAGCGGAAGCGTTCAAGAGAACGGGGTTGAAGGAGTCATACTCGTCGTGATCCAAATCACCGGAGATCCTAGTGCCGAACGGACGGCACCTCCGCGTTCAACACACGTACAGCCCAGTGACGTCTCCCATGCCTTGATCCAGCAAGGTGAGAGGGAGAGGTTGAGGAAGACTCCATCCAGAAGGAGCACAACGGCGTGGTGGTGATGGAGGAGCGTGGTAGTCCAGCAGGGCTTCGCCAAGCACCGCAAGATATGAGGAGAAAGAGAGGTAGGGCTGCGCCAACAGGAGAAGAAACTCATGTGTTGGGCTGCTCCTATGCCTCCACTATATATAGGGGGAGAGGGGGCTGCGCCCCGACATAGGTTTCCACCCCGAAGGGGCGGCGGCCAGCCCTAGATCCCATCTAGGGGGGCGGCCAAGGGGTGGAGAGGGGGAAATTTGCCCCCCAAGCAAGGTGGGGTGCCCCCTCCCCAAACCCTAGGCGCCTTGGGCCCTTGTGGGGGGGCGCACCAGCCCACCTGGGGCTGGTCCCCTCCCACACTTGGCCCATGCAGCCCTCCGGGGCCGGTGGCCCCACTTGGTGGACCCCCGGGACCCTCCCGGTGGTCCCGGTACGTTACCGATAAAACTCGAAACTTTTCCGGTGACCAAAACAGGACTTCCCATATATAAATCTTTACCTCCGGACCATTCCGGAACTCCTCGTGACATCCGGGGTCTCATCCGGGACTCCGAACAACATTCGGTAACCACATATACAAACTTCCTTTATAACCCTAGCGTCATCGAACCTTAAGTGTGTAGACCCTACGGGTTCGGGAACCATGCAGACATGACCGAGACGTTCTTCGGTCAATAACCAACAGCGGGATCTGGATACCCATGTTGGCTCCCACATGTTCCACGATGATCTCATCGGATGAACCACGATGTCAAGGACTCAATCGATCCCATATACAATTCCCTTTGTCTAGCGGTATTATACTTGCCCGAGATTCGATCGTCGGTATCCCGATACCTTGTTCAATCTCGTTACCGGCAAGTCTCTTTACTCGTTCCGTAACACATCATCCCGTGATCAACCCCTTGGTCACATTGTGCACATTATGATGATGTCCTACCGAGTGGGCCCAGAGATACCTCTCCGTCAACCAGAGTGACAAATCCCAGTCTCAATTCGTGCCAACCCAACAGACACTTTCGGAGATACCTGTAGTGCACCTTTATAGCCACCCAGTTACATTGTGACATTTGGTACACCCAAAGCATTCCTACGATATCCGGGAGTTGCACAATCTCATGGTCTAAGGAAATGATACTTGACATTAGAAAAGCTTTAGCATACGAACTACGATCTTTGTGCTTGGCTTAGGATTGGGTCTTGTCCATCACATCATTCTTCTAATGATGTGATCCCGTTATCAACGACATCCAATGTCCATGGTTAGGAAACCGTAACCATCTGTTGATCAACGAGCTAGTCAACTAGAGGCTTACTAGGGACATGGTGTTGTCTATGTACCCACACATGTATCTGAGTTTCCTATCAATACAATTATAGCATGGATAATAAACGATTATCATGAACAAGGAAATATAATAATAACTAATTTATTATTGCCTCTAGGGCATATTTCCAATAGTCTCCCACTTGCACTAGAGTCAATAATCTAGTTCACATCCCCATGTGATCAACACTGATAGGTCACATCGCCATGTGACCAACATCCAAAGAGTTTACTATTGTCTTAAACTAGTTCACATCACCATGTGATTAAGTCTCAATGAGTTCTAGGGTTTGATCATGTTTTGCTTGTGAGAGAGGTTTTAGTCAACGGGTCTATAACATTCAGATCCGTATGTACTTCGCAATTCTCTATGTCATATTGTAAATGCTGCTTCCACGCTCCTCTTGGAGCTATTCCAAATGGTTGCTCCACTATACGTATCTGGTTTGCTACTCAGAGTCATTCGGATAGGTGTTAAAGGTTGCATCGACGTAACCCTTTACGCCGAACTCTTTATCACCTCCATAATCGAGAAACATGTCCTTATTTACTCCAAGGACAATTTTGACCGATGTCCAATGATCCATTCCTGGACCATTCTTGTACCCCTTGACTGACTCATGGCAAGGCAGACTTCCGGTGCGGTACATAGCATAGCATACTATAGAGCCTACGTCTGAAGCATAGGGGACGACCTTCGTCCTTTCTCTCTATTCTGCCGTGGTCGAGCTTTAAGTCTTAACTTCGTACCTTACATCTCAGGCAAGAACTCCTTATTTGACTGATCCATCTTGCACACCTTCAAGATCATGTCAAGGTATATGCTCATTTGAAAGTACCATTAAGCGTTTTTGATATATCCTCATAGATCTTGATGCTCAATGCTCAAGTAGCTTAATCCAGGTTTTCTATTGAAAAACACCTTTCAAATAACCCTATATGCTTTCCAGAAATTCTACATCATTTCTGATCAACAATATGTCAACAACATATACCCATCAGAAATTCTATAATGCTCCCACTCACTTCTTTGGAAATACAAGTTTCTCATAAACTTTGTATAGACCCAAAATCTTTGATCATCTTATCAAAGCGTACATTCCAACTCCGAGATGCTTACTCCAGTCCTTAGAAGGATTGCTGGAGTTTTGCATATTTGTTAGCGTTCTTCAGGATTGTCAAAACCTTCTGGTTGTATCACATACAACCTTTCCTCAAGAAAACTATCGAGGAAACAATGGTTATTTGACATTCTATCTGCAAGATTTCATAAATAATGTAGTAACTGCTAATCCAATTCCAACAGACTCTTAGCATCGCTACGAGTGAGAAAGCCTCACCGTAGTCAACTCCTTGAACTTGTCGGAAAACATCTTAACGACAAGTCGAGCTTTCTTAATGGTGATTCTTACCATCATTGTCTGTCTTCCTTTTAAAATCCATCTGTACCCAATGGCCTTACGACCATCAAGTATTTCTTCCAAAGTCATGGATCCTTTCTCGGATTTTATGGCCTCGAGCAATTCGTCGGAATCCGGGCCCACCATCGCTTCTCCATAGCTCGTAGGTTCATTGTTGTCTAGCAACATGACCTCTACGACAGGATTGTGTACCACTCTGAAGTAGTACGCATCCTTGTCACCCTACAAGGTATGGTAGTGACTTGATCCGAAACTTCATGATCACTATCATAAGCTTCTACTTCAATTGGTGTAGGCACCACGGGAACAACTTCCTGTGCCTTGCTACACACTAGTTGGAGTGACGGTTTAATAACCTCATCAAGTCTCCACCATCCTCCCACTCAATTCTTTCGAGAGAAACTTTTCCTCGAGAAAGGACCCGTTTCTAGAAACAATTACTTTTGCTTTCGGGTCTGAGATAGGAGGTATACCCAACCATTTTGGGTATCCTATGAAGATGTATTTATCTGTTTTGGGTTTGAGCTTATCACGATGAAACTTTTTCACATAAGCGTCGCAGCCCCAAACTTTTAAGAAACGACAACTTAGGTTTCTCCAAACCATAGTTGAAACGGTGTCATCTCAATGGAATTACGTGGTGCCCTATTAAAGTGAGTGTGGTTGTCTCTAATGCCTAACCCATGAACGATAGTGGTAATTTGATAAGAGAAATCATGGTACGCATCATATCCAATAGGGTGCAACTATGATGTTCGGACACACCATCACACTATGGTGTTCCAAGCGGTATTAATTGTGAAACAATTTCCAGAATGTCTTAATTGTGTGCCAAAACTCATAACTCAGATATTCATCTCTATGATCATATCATAGACATTTTATCCTCTTGTCACGAAGATCTTAAACTTCACTCTGAAATTACTTGAACCATTCAATAATTCAGACTTGTGTTTCATCAAGTAAATATACTCAACATCTACTCGAATCATCTGTGAGGTAAGAACATAACGATATTCACTGCATGCCTCAGCACTCATTGGACTGCACACATCAAAATGTGTTACTTCCAACAAGTTGCTATCTTGTTCCATCTTACTGAAAACGAGGCTTTTCAGTCATCTTGCCCATGTGGTATGATTTGCATATCTCAGGTGATTCAAAATCAAGTGAGTCCAAACGATCCATCTGCATGGAGTTTCTTCATGCGTATACACCAATAGACATGGTTCGCATGTCTCAAACTTTTCAAAAACGAGTGAGTCCAAAGATCCATCAACATGGAGCTTCTTCATGCGTTTTATACCAATATGACTTATATGGCAGTGCCACAAGTAAGTGGTACTATCATTATTATCTTATATCTTTTGGCATGAAAATGTGTATCACTACGATCGAGATTCAATAAACCATTCCTTTAGGTGCAAGACCACTGAAGGTATTATTCAAATAAATAGAGTAACCATTATTATCCTTAAATGAATAACCGTATTGCGATAGACATAATCCAATCATGTCTATGCTCAACGCAAACACCAAATGACAATTATTCAGGTTTAATACTAATCTTGATGGTAGAGGGAGCGTGCGATGTTTGATCACATCAAACTTGGAAACACTTCCAACACATATCGTCAGCTCACCTTTAGCTAGTCTCCGTTTTATTCCATAGCTCTTTTATTTCGAGTTACTAACACTTAGCAACCGAACCGGTATCTTAATACGCTGGTGCTACTAGGAGTACTAGTAAAGTACACATCAACATAATGTATATCCAATGTACTTCTATCGACCTTGCCAGCCTTCTCATCTACCAAGTATCTAGGGTAATTCTGCTCCAGTGGCTGTTCCCCTTATTACAGAAGCACTTAGTCTCAGGTTTGGGTTCAACCTTGGGTTTCTTCACTGGAGCAGCAGCTGATTTGCCGTTTCATGAAGTATTCCTTCTTGCCCTTGACCTTCTTGAAACTAGTGGTTTCACTAACCATCAACAATTGATGCTCCTTCTTGATATCTACTTTCGCAGTGTCAAACATCGCGAATACTTCAAGGATCATCATATCTATCCTTGATATGTTATAGTTCATCACGAAGCTCTAGTAGCTTGGTGGCAATGACTTTGGAGAAACATCACTCTCTCATGTGGAAGATCAACTCCCACTCGATTCAAGTGATTGTTGTACTCAGACAATCTGAGCACAAGCTCAACGATTGAGTTTTTCGCCCTTAGTTTGTAGGCTAAGAAAATCGTCGGAGGTCTTATACCTCTTGACGTGGCCACGAGCCTGAAATCCCAATTTCAGCCCCTGAAACATCTCATATGTTCCGCGATGTTTCGAAAACGTCTTTGGTGCCTCAACTCTAAACCGTTTAACTGAACTATCATGTAGTTATCAAAACGTGTATGTTCGATGTTTGCAACATCCACAAACAACATTTCGGGTTCAGCACACTGAGCGGTGCATTAAGGACATAAGCTTTCTACTGTCCGCATAATCGCTACTATCAACTTTCAACTATATTTTCTCTAGGAACATATCTAAACTGTGGAACTAAAGCGCGAGCATACGACATAATTTGCAAAGATCTTTTTGACTATGTTCAGGATAAATAAGTTCATATAATGAACTCCCACTCAGATAGACATCCCTCTAGTCATCTAAGTGATTACATGATCCGAGTCAACTAGGCCGTGTCCGATCATCACGTGAGACGGACTAGTCATCATCGGTGAACATCTTCATGTTGATCGTATCCTCCATATGACTCATGCTCGACCTTTCGGTCTCTTGTGTTCCGAGGCCATGTCTGTACATGCTAGGCTCGTCAAGTTAACCTAAGTGTTTCGCGTGTGTAAATCTGGCTTACACCCGTTGTATGTGAACGTAAGAATCTATCACACCCGATCATCACGTGGTGCTTCGAAACGACGAACTTTCGCAACGGTGCACAGTTAGGGGGAACACTTTCTTGAAATTTTAATGAGGGATCATCTTATTTACTACCGTCGTTCTAAGCAAATAAGATGCATAAACATGATAAACATCACATGCAATCAAAAAGTGACATGATACGGCCAATATCATTTTGCTCCTTTTGATCTCCATCTTCGGGGCTCCATGATCATCATCGTCACCGGCATGACATCATGATCTCCATCATCATGATCTCGATCATCGTGTCTCCATGAAGTTGTCTCGCCAACTTATTACTTCTACTACTATGGCTACCGGTTAGCAATAAAGTAAAGTAATTACATGGCGTTGTTCAATGACACGTAGGTCATACAATAAATAAAGACAACTCCTATGGCTCCTGCCGGTTGTCATACTCATCGACATGCAAGTCGTGATTCCTATTACAAGAACATGATCAATCTCATACATCACATATCATTCATCACATTCCTTTTTGGCCATATCACATGACATAGCATACCCTGCAAAAACAAGTTAGACGTCCTCTAATTGTTGTTTGCTTGTTTTACGTGGTTGCTATGGGTTTCTAGCAAGAACGTTTCTTACCTACGCAAAACCACAACATGATATGCCAATTGCTATTTTCCCTTCATAAGGACCCTTTTCATCGAATCCGTTTCGACTAAAGTGGGAGAGACTGGCACCCGCTAGCCACCTTATGCACCAAGTGCATGTCAGTCGGTGGAACCTGTCTCACGTAAGAGTACGTGTAAGGTCGGTCCGGGCCGCTTCATCCCACAATACCGTCGAAACAAGATTGGACTAGTAACGGTAAGCATATTGAACAAAATCAACGCCCAAAACTACTTTGTGTTCTACTCGTGCAAAGAATCTACGCAATAGACCTAGCTCATGATGCCACTGTAGGGGAATGTAGCAGAAATTCAAAATTTTCCTACGTGTCACCAAGATCTATCTATGGAGAAACCAGCAACGAGGGGAAGGAGAGTACATCTACATACCCTTGTAGATCGCTAAGCGGAAGCGTTCAAGAGAACGGGGTTGAAGGAGTCGTACTCGTCGTGATCCAAATCACCGGAGATCCTAGTGCCGAACGGACGGCACCCCCGCGTTCAACACACATACAGCCCGGTGACGTCTCCCATGCCTTGATCCAGCAAGGTGATAGGGAGAGGTTGAGGAAGACTCCATCCAGCAACAGCACAACAGCGTGGTGGTGATGGAGGAGCGTGGTAGTCCAGCAGGGCTTCGCCAAGCACCGCGAGATATGAGGAGAAAGAGAGGTAGGGCTGCGCCAACAGGAGAAGAAACTCATGTGTTGGGCTGCTCCTATGCCTCCACTACATATAGGGGGAGAGGGGGCTGCGCCCCCACCTAGGTTTCCACCCCTAGGGGGCGGCGGCCAGCCCTAGATCCCATCTAGGGGGGCGGCCAAGGGGTGGAGAGGGGGAAACTTGCCCCCCAAGCAAGGTGGGGCGCCCCCTCCCCAAACCCTAGGCGCCTTGGGCCCTTGTGGGGGGGGTGCACCAGCCCACCTGGGGCTGGTCCCCTCCCACACTTGGCCCATGCAGCCCTCCGGGGCCGGTGGCCCCACTTGGTGGACCCCCGAGACCCTCCCGGTGGTCCTGGTACGTTACCGATAAAACCCGAAACTTTTCCAGTGACCAAAACAGGACTTCCCATATATAAATCTTTACCTCCGGACCATTCCGGAACTCCTCGTGACGTCCGGGATCTCATCCGGGACTCCAAACAACATTCGGTAACCACATATACAAACTTCCTTTATAACCCTAGCATCATCGAACCTTAAGTGTGTAGACCCTACGGGTTCGGGAACTATGCAGACATGACCGAGACGTTCTTCGGTCAATAACCAACAGCAGGATCTGGATACCCATGTTGGCTCCCACATGTTCCACGATGATCTCATCGGATGAACCACGATGTCAAGGACTCAATCGATCCCGTATACAATTCCCTTTGTCTAGCGGTATTATACTTGCCCGAGATTCGATCGTCGGTATCCCATACCTTGTTCAATCTCGTTACCGGCAAGTCTCTTTACTCGTTCCGTAACACATCATCCCGTGATCAACCCCTTGGTCACATTGTGCACATTATGATGATGTCCTACCGAGTGGGCCCAGAGATACCTCTCCGTCAACCGGAGTGACAAATCCCAGTCTCGATTCGTGCCAACCCAACAGACACTTTCGGAGATACCTGTAGTGCACCTTTATAGCCACCCAGTTACGTTGTGACGTTTGGTACACCCAAAGCATTTGTACGGTATCTGGGAGTTGCACAATCTCATGGTCTAAGGAAATGATACTTGACATTAGAAAAGCTTTAGCATACGAACTACGATCTTTGTGCTAAGCTTAGGATTGGGTCTTGTCCATCACATCATTCTTCTAATGATGTGATCCCGTTATCAACGACATCCAATGTCCATGGTCAGGAAACCGTAACCATCTGTTGATCAACGAGCTAGTCAATTAGAGGCTTACTAGGGACATGGTGTTGTCTATGTACCCACACATGTATCTGAGTTTCCTATCAATACAATTATAGCATGGATAATAAACGATTATCATGAACAAGGAAATATAATAATAACTAATTTATTATTGCCTCTAGGGCATATTTCCAACAGGTGTATGTGATATACAGCATACGGTTCACTCAGATGAACTGTTTGTGATTAGACAACACAAAAGAAATGGTTAGCCAGTTCAAGGTGTGTGTGATATACGGCATGCGGTTCACTCGGATGAACTGTTTGCTTTGAGCCAAGAGTACATAAACGGTTTAGTATAACAAGATGTGCGTGATACGCGGCAAACAGGTCTGTAATCAGAAATGGGTGCGAAGACTGATAATAACACAGACGATTGCTGCTAATAAGTCATGTGTGTTGTGGGCAAACGCTTGGTGGTATATAATTGTCAGCGATTGATGAAATCATCACCGTTGGATTCCCCAGTATGGTCCGTGTGCGATGTCATTGCACACAGAACAACAACATATGTACTTATAACTTATAAGGACTTGATTCCATAAACAGATTGGACATCCAATTACACATGTGGCTAGTACACACATGACCTTTGCACACACCAAAGTACGTTCCAAAATGCCTAGGAAACTCAACTAATGTATAAAAAGGCAAAACGAACCATGAATAATTTTTAGGAAGACGCTACTATAGTTGCATGTTGCCTTTGTAAAATAAATCAAGGCGGGAAGAGACAGCATATGTCATTTCGCACACATAGGTGACAAGGTCTCTCTGGGAACCATGAGCCTTTTTGAGAGAAGCTCCGGTTTGTAAGAAGTTTGTACCAAAACTTGTCCCAAATTGGACTAATTTTTTACCACAGTATGTTGGTGCTATGACATAACACCATGCCAAGTTTCATGATTTTGAGGCAAGTTTTGGATTTACAGTAATTTTAAAACTAGGTTTCTCAATGTTTACTATCGAGTCGACACCGCCCTGGATAGGCTTTTTCCTCGGGGGTCCCAAATGATAAATCCAAATCTGTCACTACCATGCAACTTTTCTTATTAAGAATTACAACCCATTTGGTGTGCAAGTTGAAAATCAGTTTGTGGGTGCTGGTGGGTGCTAAGAACTTGCGGTTCTGTAATGAACAAAGATCTCAAGGATCCCGCGAGTGTGATGCTCTTTCCCTATGTTGTGAATGCTTATAATATTTATGACTTAATTAAAGAAATGGCAAGCCATTGGCCCAATATGAAAGGAAATATGGGTCAAAGCCGAGTTGAAAAGGGCAACAATATCTAACTCCAGCTAACAAACAGTAGAAAATCATGAGGATTAATTGCTCATCAGGTTTAGACAAAATCCAGATTGAACAGGACAATGACATCTAACTCAACCAAAGTTTTTGGCAGTCACAATCAAATGGATCGGTCTTATCCGTAAAATGAAGACCCCGACCAAAAAATTCTACTGGTCCATGATGACAAGCTATTGTAAATAGAAGCCGAGCACGATCAGAAGCCCTTAGGTCCACCTGAAACTTTTTTTATGCTGCTCAACACTTGCAGCCGTAAGAATTTTTTTGTCAAAAAACTTAATCCTCACGGACAATAGTGCCCTCGCATTCAACATCAAGAATGTGACAAAGCTAGTGTTTGCATTGTTGGATGCATATCCTTCCAGTGTTACTGTCTTCAAATGAATGTCATGAGATCTGAGAAAATCCTGGTGCTTCTTGAACCATCGAGTGGTTATACCTTCTCATCCATGTGTTAGTGCCTAAATAGAGATGAAGCATGAAAATAGTTAATGTCTAAAAAAGATTATGTTGAAAGAGTGATAGCAGAACGATTAATTATAATACATTATATATGGGCTTTCAGTGTGCGTGAAATCATCACCTTTATATAAAAATTCTCCAGACATGGAAAACATTGAAGCAAGCCAATAATCATGTCCATATCGAAACCCCACATACTGATATATAAGGTCTTGACAGAATCTACCACCACTGATATGATGGACAAGATCTTCATTGAGCATAGAACATAATATTAGTACCAAAAGTGTACTCCAAGATGATACTTAACTTATGCGCACAGATGAAAAAAGAAGATTACAAAAGTTTACGTGAATAATATACAATACCTCAATAGGTGTGGAGCCAAACACCATCTTGAACCATCTAAAAGGATCACGAATTGCACCCAAGGTCTCCAGTTTAGGCGCAAAGACTACAGTTATTTGCGAAGGTACTCTAACAGAATCAAGGAGCAACCTTTGAAGTGAAGGGGCATCTTCAATGATGAGATCATGCCCAAAAAAACAAATTCCCATGCTTACAAGGTGGGGCGACTTTATTTTGAGACAGTGGATACGGAATTTCCATTCCAAAAACAAGCAGCAAGCACTCCAAGGTAGGGCAGCTGGAGTGGATGATGCTGTGCAGTGCGGCCTCCGACAGATCAACCACCACAAGCGCAAGTTTTTTAGCAGTGGGAGTCGAAGCATTTGTACCAGATTGTCTGCTAGATGGCACTGGGCGAAGGTGGCTGTGTGGAGAGAGGAGGAAAACCACAAGATGGACATCGGTGGTGAGGGCACAGATACATCGGTTCGTGGTATGTTACATACATAGTCATGGTAGAACTCAAGCTGCCGGAGTTTATCAAATTGACGGGATGTCAGCCAGGCAGCCATCGTGCAGGGTATGTCCAGCAGCTAACATGCTGGGATGCAGATGCGTTGAACGGAGCCCTCGTGGGAGGAGATAATGTCCGGGGAGTTCAGAATCATCATCGACAGATAGCTGACGACAGTCGAGATTAAGAGGCACGGTGCACCACAGAGTGCGCCACCAATATGCAAGGACTTGTGTGCGGCAGCCATCCTTGGTGGGGAGAAGGGAGATAATCTCCCCAAGGATGCCATTCGGGAGACCGCTGATGCGGTCCGCCAGAGATTCTACTGGTTTCTCAGGTCCAGGGGCGCTTCTGGCCGCACAGCCGGGTCCAAGATCTACATCCGGTGGCGGTGCTGGTCGGAGCCTCATCTTTGTACATACCAATCTGGAAAAAATGGCATAACATGTAGGACATTCGAAATCAATTATCAAGATCAGGAAGAAAAAAGGCACAAACATATATGAAGGACATTCAAAATCAATTCTCAAGATCTAGCCATGAAATATTAGCACGTAAGCTAACCCTAGTCGGATTATTAGCAAAAATCATTTGTACAGAACAAACAATTAATCACTAACTCTATACGGATAACATTCAAACAATCAATACAGTACGTGCATCTAATATATCTTAATTACTCTGATTTCATGGACTCATAGAACTTAACCATAGGATTTGTATTTCAGAAAAATTAGAGGGGGGGGGCTTAACCAGAGAAAACACATGATATGTTTGCCACACAAATGGGTATATAGATGACTCACCGGTTTTCTGTCGGAGTCGCAGTCGTTGCAAGAGTTGCTGTTGACCTCCAACTACGGCTTGGGAGGGGGGGAGGGGGGCACGACGGCGCCAACGAAGTCAAGGTCGTGCTGCCGCCCGCGCGAGACCTCGTCGGCGGCGACGACAACCTCTGTGCCCTTCTTCATGCGTTACGCGGGTGCTTCACCAGCCCCGACATTGCCACTCCCTCCGATGGTGCGGTTCAGTGGCATCCTCATACACTCCAGAGTCCAGAGTTGGTGACCACTGTGGACCGGGGGTGCGGCCACCTATTATGGCCGGTGGCTCGGGCGCATAATTAATACGGACCAGTGGGAGCGAGGCAGGCTACGGTCAAAAGCTGTCTTGCCTCCCCTTGAGCCTGCGCGGCAGAGTTCTGTCATTCCTACCATCATTTCACAGAGCTACTCGCACGGCTCCCCATCAATACGCACACCTGCACGCACGCCTCCCGGTATGCCGTCGCGACGGACTGCTTGCATGCATCCTGTCAACTCACGCATGCTCGCACAGCACACGAGGCATGTGGCAACACATATTTTTTTGGTTTATTTTGTACCGCTTTACTGCTTAACTAAAGCATGGCACGGTCTAATGCACACGGTCCGAATAAATAATCCGTATGAGATATTGGTTGCCAGTTTTTAATAATCTCCTGTTTGTAAGAAAATTATATCAAAACAGGTCTCGTTGACGAAAAAAATACAATATCACACTCTACTGGTGTCCATATATTACACCATGATAAGTTTCATGAATTTCAACTAAGTTTTGGGTTTACTAAATTTTAAAAATATGTATTCTTAATTTTTTGAAATCTCTTGCACAAGGAAACATGCACCCAGAGTCATAAAGAACTCATATACTTATTGCAAAAGTTTATTAGCCCTCGAAGCAAAGTACTACTACGCATGCCCCTAGGGGGATAGATTGGTAGGAAAAGACCATCGCTCGTCCCCGACCGCCACTCATAAGGAAGACAATCAATAATAAATCATGCTCTAACTTCAAAGCATAACGAGAGACTATACATGCATGCTTCGGGAATCACAAACCTTAACACCAATACTCCTACTAACCACAACTGTTTACTAGTACCTCACACATATTCCATCTCTATATCGCAAAACTATTGCAAGGAATCAAACATATCATATTCAATGATCCGTAAGTTTTATGTAGGATTTTATGACTAACCATGCAATGACCAATTCCTGTTGACTCTCTAAATAGATATAAGTGAATCAAGAGAGTTTAATTCTTTCTACAAAAGACCATGATCTAATAAGTATAAGTGAAGCAAAAGAGTATTCTACAAACAACGGTTTTCTATGTGAAGAGAAACAGGCAATCTAAACTTCAAATGATATAAGTGAAGCACATGAAGCATTCTATAAAGCCATACTCAAAAGATATAAGTGAAGTGCAATGAGCATTCTATAAATCAACCATGGGCTTCTCATACCAGCATGGTGCATAAAAGAAAAATGAAAACTAAGCACAAAAGACGCTTCAAGATCTACACATATCACATGAACAAAACGAAGACGAAAATCACCAATTCAAATGGCTGACAAAGGGTGCATATGGATCCCCCTCCCACCCCACCCCCTCCACGGCGATCTCCACCACCTCCGGCGATCTCCATCCCTATCCACCAAATTATAGTTTCTCTCCATTAGATCTCTCCGGTGTCTTGAGATCTACTCGTTCATACCCATCTTTCATGGGTTCCAATAATGGTTCCACCCTTGGCCTGGACTTCTCCAAGGGTTTGGTTTTTGCTGAGAAGGTTTCTCAATCTACGGGCTTTTCGGTGCATCCCATGGAGGACTCGGAGATCTTTACCATGGTGGTCTCGTTTGGACGTCATTCCTTCCGTTTGAATGAAGATTCGGTGGCGGCAGCTCTTGAGGCAGCAATTGGCGGCTCGGGTATTGATCTTATGGTTTTCTTGATCAAGGATAAGGTATTTGGCTTTCAGGTATCTTGCAAGGCTGTTGCCATGATCATTATTAGTCTTCGATCATTTGCTTGTGATCATTTCAAATGTTACTTTCATCTTTGGAGTAACGATGGCCCGAATTGGAGTCGTGAGTTTAGGATCTGGAATTTGGAGTGTGATGCCGAGTGGATCCTCGTTAGTCCTTCTAAGCGGCGTGCAGCTCTTGGGGTTCTAGCCATGCATTCTAGGCCATCAAAATCTTCATTCAAATCCTCAAATTCTGTTGGCAAGAAATTATCATTTGCGGTCTTTCAAAATTATAATGCTTGTCGAGGTTATCGGTATCCGGCTACGGAAAATTGTATTCAAACTACTGAAGACGCTGGTTATTCTATCCCGCCACATGAGAGAGTTGTCATCCATCCCGCGTCGCTGGTGAGCCTCCGATGGACGTCGACGAGGCCGTCTATCTCGTTTGGTACGGTTCAAAATCTCCTGCCGTTATCTGATCGCTCGCCGACTATCTCGGGCGGGAATTTGAATGTGGACGTGCCAACACGTGCCACGGGCCATGGGCTGCTCTCCGTTGGGTCTGACAGGGCTGGCCCGGCTTCTTCTGCAGATAATTTGGATATTCCTTCTTCTCAGCAAGCCAGGGATGATTTTGAGGATTTAATTTCTAATATGGTTGATGAGGTTCTCACGTGTCAAAAGTGTTTGAGGAAGGGACACTTTGCGGCCTCTTGCACGTCCAAGTTGTGGTGCATCTCCTGCCTTAAGACGGGTCACACCAGGAAGGATTGCAACAAATTTGCATAGGTTTTGGGGCTTGTTTGGAAACCCAAATCCTCTACCGCTACGACTTCCGAGGCGCGCTGCGAGAATATCTCTCTAACAATGCTTTTACCAAACTTGGACCTCCCTTCCACTTCCGCATTAACTCCCTCGTCCAGTTCCATCAGCCCTGGCCCCAAGACTCCCTCTGCCTCGCCGCCTGAAACCCCTCCTCCGCCGTTGCATTCGCCGTCGTTGGAGGTCGAGCCCTCGGTTCCGATGGCGAACTTTCATCTGGATCCTCAGCTTTACGTCCCCGCGGGCCACCATGTCATCGACGGTGGTGAAGATCGCCTTCCAAGAACCTTCGTTTCGCCGCATACCCCAATTGTGCGCCGTCATGAGGAGTTTATGCTTGCTGAGGTAATGCCTATCCCCCAGCCAGATGAGATTGGTGCTGCTAGAGAGGCTGTAGTTCAGTGGTTGCATGAGCATGGAGTTTTAGTCAGATCGGCTCGGCCATGGATTCGCTCTGTGGGGCTTTTTGAGCTTCGTGATGCTGCTGTCCGTTTCCATCTGCTGCAGCTCCCGCCGCAGCCACTGGGCAATGATCGCTTTGTGCGCTTTATGAAGCATGACGAGGGAGAAAATTTCCGCGGCGTTCAGGGTTTCCGTCAGGGCCTTCTCATGTTCCTGGGCATTCCTTTGGATCTTCGCAATACAGAGTGTATTAGGGCTGCGGTCAACACTTTTGGCAAGTTTCATCATTGGGTTAGCGAGGATCCTTACTTGGTCAGGTCTCTGGTGTTTGCTTCCTTCCCTGAAGACATTCTGGTGCCACGTGATGTGGTGTTTATGGATTTTGCACCCTATGGAGGTGCAAGAGTTTCTTGGACTGCTCCCCTATATATCTTGGGGGCAAACTTTGCCGAGCAGATGCCTCAAGATGAGGATTGGATGCCCATCAATGGCAATCCGCACCCGGTGCCTGGTGTTCCATTCCCTGAGATGCCCCCTTTCAACTTACCTGCTTTTCCTGCTTTGGGATGGAATGCAGTGCCACCAGCACCTGTGGTCAATGAGATAGCTGATGATAACTGGGGGAACTAGGATGACAATGTAGCCCCTGATCCTGTGCAGGACTAGGAGTCCATGGTGGTAGATTTATCTGCACAGCCAAGCTCTGCTGCTGATGCCCATGTGCCACCTGTTGTAGTTCTTGATGATGAGCAGCCTGAGGCCCCTATTACTCCTCCATTCAATGAGGAGTTTGCTCCTGATCATTGGGCCATTGTGGTCTATCAGCCTCCTGTGATTAGGGAGGAATTGGTTATGCCTGCTGTGCCTTTTGGGCCTCCTCTACCTCCTGACATGATTTGGAGAAGATCTTTTGAAAGTCTGCTACAAGTTCCTATAGTGTTCTCTGTCCCCAAGCCAGTTTCAATGCAGCCTCTGTCGCCTGTTGTTCTGTCTAAGCGAAGCTGGGATTTCGCTTTCTCTAATCTGGATTTGCCTTGTCTCACTTGGAAGGACCAGGAAGTGGCCAGACCGGTCGCTAGAGCTTTGTTTGTTGACTCTGCACCTGATCAGGTGGTTCTTCCTGTGTCTGTGGTGACTGCGAGAAGGCCACGACAACCTTTGGTGCCAACACCAATTGTTGATACGGCCGTCAGACGTTGCACTAGGAGTTCTGTCAAGCGGGATGGTTTCAAGCCCGTTTTCCATGAGCTTGCTATACAGCCTAAGAAGAAGAAGCCCAGAGTGAAGCCCTTCACGGCCCATGAGTCTGAAGAGCAGGCTTTTGAAGAAATCCCCCTGGCGACTCCGATTGCGCGGCTTCAGGAAATAGGGAGAGAGTTGGAAATTGATGCCACTCTCCTCTTTGTGGATGCACTTATGGTGGACCCACCTGCTTCTGCCTCCGTCGATCCTGATGTTTAGCCTGCTCCTGGACTTTTGGGTGTGGCAGGCCCCTAAGTTTGCCGCTTTTATGCTTTATGTATGTCAGTTATGTCATGAACTTTCTTATGTCTGTGTGGTGGGTCAGACTTTGTTTTGTTATTTTGGACATGTGACATTGTGTGTCATATGGGTTATGCTGCCTAGTATATGTTTTAATGAGTAATTCATATAGAAACTGGAATGTGCTGTGCTGGAATGTTAGAGGTTTGAACTCTGAAGCTAGGCAGCGAGCTGTCAGACAGAAAATTGAGGAATGTCAATGCTCTATAGCCTGCTTGCAAGAAACTAAATGCTCATCTTTCGATTCCAGATCAATCAAAAGTTTTTGCCCTAAGAGATTTGACTCTTTTGCATGCTCCCCTTCAATAGGGGCTTCTGGTGGTATTCTTGTGGTTTGGAATTCAAATGTTTTTATTGGAAATCTAATTGAAGTTCAGCAATTTTCTGTTGTGATTAAGTTTACCTCCAGGCAGAATAATGAAAGTTGGACCTTGGTTGTTGTATATGGTCCTTGTCAGGGGGAAGCAAGGGACAATTTTATAAACTGGCTATATAATCTCTGTATCCCTATTGATGAGCATCGGTTATTGCTTGGTGACTTCAATTTCCTTAGGTCAGTGGACAATAGAAACTTACCTGGTGGGGACATAAATGATATGTTCATCTTCAATGAGGTTATTGGACATTTGGGACTTCTTGAATTGCCAATTAAAGGTAGATCATACACTTGGTCCAATATGCAGGACATCCCTCTTCTGGAGCAGTTAGACTGGTTCTTTACCTCAGTAGATTGGATCACTGACTATCCAATGACTGAAGTATTGCCTCTGGCCAGGACTGCCTCTGACCATATCCCTTGTTTAGTATCAATCAAGACAACCATACCTAAATCAAATCTCTTTAGGTTTGAAAACCATTGGTTGGAACTAGAGGGCTTTATGGAGTGTGTGGAATCATCTTGGATAACCCCATCCAGGAAGACTCACATTACTGCTAAGATTGCTGACAAGTTTAAGCATCTAAGAATGTGCCTTAAGAGATGGCAAATGAATGTTTCCAAGTTAAAATTGTTGATTAGCAAGTGTAATCATGTGGTATTCCTTTTAGATGAGTTGGAGGAATGGAGGCCCTTGTTTAGACAGGAGTTCAATTTCAGGAAAATTGTGAAGGTCCATTTGGAAAAGCTTTTGCACCTGCACTGCATGTATTGGAAAAAGAGATGCACTATCAGGTATATTAAGGTTGGGGGTGAGAACACCAAGTTTTTTCATGCCATGGCCACTGAGAGGCACAGGAGAAATTCAATTGCTAGTCTTAAATTACCTGATGGCTCTGTGGTCTCTGACCATGATCAAATGGCTGGAATTATTTGGAGTTGTTTCAAGAACAGAATGGGTACTTCTAGAGGGATTGCAATGGGTTTTGATTTAGCATCTCTAATAATTCCAGTGGATGGCCTGGATATGCTTACTAAGCCTTTTGAAAAAGAGGAAATGGATGATGTGGTCAAGCACATGCCTGTGGATAAAGCACCTGGATCTGATGGTTTTAATGGTCTATTCTTCAAGAGGTGCTGACACATCATATCAGCTAATTTCTATGATCTGGCTCATGCTTTTCATGAGGGGACTGCAGTGCTGGACAACATTAATAGTTCTTTCATTACTCTGATACCCAAGAAACTATCACCGGAGGAAGTGGGGGATTATAGGCCTATTTCTCTAACAAGCATGGGTCTGAAATTCCTTTCTAAGATGGCTGCCAATAGGTTTCAGAGGATAATTATGAAATGTATTCATAAGAATCAGTATGGTTTCATTAAGAGCAGAACAATTCAGGACTGCATTGGTTGGACCTTTGAGTATCTGCATCAATGCCATCAGTCAAAGAGGCCAATTGTGATCCTCAAATTGGACTTTGAGAAGGCTTTTGACTCTGTTGAGCATGAAGCTATCTTCCAAATCCTAAGGCACAAAGGTTTTAATGAAAAGTGGATACTATGGATGAAGCAGTTACTTGCCACTGGTACTTCTTCTGTCCTTTTGAATGGTGTGCCTGGGAGGAAGTTTGTTTGCAAAAAAGGAGTTAGACAGGGGGACCCTGTTTCTCCTCTTCTCTTTGTGATAGCTGCTGATCTTCTGCAAACAGTGATCAATGATATGTTCAGCAAGGGGACCCTAAAGCTACCTATTCCCTGCCATGACCAATACTACCCTATCATTCAATATGCCGATGATACTCTGATCATCCTCCCTGCTGACAGGCAACAACTTCTAGCACTGAAGGATATGCTGTTGGTGTTCTCTCAGTCCACAGGTTTTGATGTCAACTACCATAAATCTTTTATCATTCCTATAAATGTTGAAAATGCAGTCATGACTGAGCTTGCTTCTGCTTTTGGATGCTAAATTGGAAAGATGCCTTTTACTTACCTTGGTCTGCCTGTGGGTACTACAAGGACAAAGATGGTGGACTTTATGCCTCTTGTGGATTGTATGGAGAGGAGAATGACTGCCAGCTCCTCCTTCCTTAATCAAGGTGAGAGGCTGCAGTTCTTAAATTCTGCCTTGTCTTCCATGCCAATCTTCTTTATGGGCAGCCTGGTTGTTCCTGCTTGAATCCTCAAGCAGTTGGAAAGAATTCAAAGGCAATGTCTGTGGAGAAAAAATAGGGAGGAGCCTGCTCCATCTCTTGCTGCTTGGGATTTGATTTGTAGACCAAAAAACAAGGGTGGTCTTGGTATTTTGAACCTGGGTGTTCAAAACGTGGCTTTGCTTCTCAAGCATGCTAGTAACTTTCTCAACAGGAAAGACCTACCTTGGGTGTCCTTAATTTGGGACTCATATTATCATGATGGCATGCCCCAGGGAACAACTTCTTGTGGCTCTTTTTGGTGGAAGGATATTTGTAAGATCTTGCAGAATTTTAGGGACTGCTCCTGGGTGCAGGTCAATGCTGGGGACACTGCTCTCTTTTGGTCTGATAACTGGAATCTTGGCAATGATGTTTCTAGCTTGCAGTCTAGATTCCCAAGATTATTCTCTTTTGCCAAGGATCCATGGATTTCTGTTAAGGCCATCTTCGATTCAATAGACTTGTACCAACACTTTCACCTACCTTTGTCTGCTCAAGCTTTTGATGAGCTAAACTTGATAAGAAATATGTTGGTCTCCCATACAAGAGATGACGCTTGTAAGGATTTATGGTTCTGGTAGGGCTCTTCAAAGGTTTACAAACCTAAGCTGTTCTATGGTCATGTTTTTCAGAATGAAACATTCAACCACTTGCTGTGCTGGATCTGGAAATCCTCTTGCACTATCAAGATCAAGGTTTTTGCATGGATGCTCATCATGGATAGACTCAACACTAAGGATATGGTTGATAGAAGGCACTGGCACATGGATGATGGTGTTACTTGTAGGCTATGCCCCCTTCAAGTGAGAGAAACCAGAGACCATCTCTTCTTCAACTGCAATTTCAGTGTCAGAGTTTGGAATTATTTGCAGATCGATTGGTCGGCTGGAACTTCAATGTCTGACCTAGTCATCCAGGCAAGGAGAAGTTTTGATAAGCCCTTTTTCAATGAAGTAGTATTTATTGCCTGCTGGAATATCTGGATCATCAGAAATGCCAAAGTGTTCAGAGGTGAGAGGGCAAGTTTCAACAAATGGAGAGGAGCTTTCAGGCATGACATTACTCTGATGCAGCATCGAATCAAATCTGGCTACAAGGATGAGTTACTCAAGTGGATCTCTTTCTTGCCACCTTAAGTTTTAGCCTTCTCTTTATTTTTTTGTTTTTCTCCTCTCCTTTCGGTTACCTCTTGTAATCATGTTGTTGTAACTGTTGTCTGGCTTTAATAAAGTTTTGATATGCTGTGGGGGTTTTCCCCACAGTTCACAGTAAAAAAAAACGAAGACGAAAACATACCGGTACTTGTTGAAGAAAGATGGGATGCCTTCTGGGGCATCCCCAATCTTAGACGCTTGTGTCTCCTTCAATATTTACTTGGGGTGCCTTGGGAATCCCCAAGCTTGAGCTCTTGCCTCTCCTCCTTCTCCTCATATTGAGACCTCCTCAATCTTTGATCACTTCATCCACACAAAACTCAACAGAAAACTGGTGAGATCCATTAGTATAATAATGCAAATCACTACTCTAAGTACTGTTGCAAACAAATTCATATTTTGTTTTTGCATTGTAGCTACTATAATATAACTTTTCCATGGATCATACCACTAATAGAGTCGATAGTTTCATCAAAACAATGCATCAAAAACAAAATATGTCTTAAATAGGACAGTCTGTAATAATCTGAACATTCACCATACTTATGGTACTCCAAAACTTCTGAAAACTTAGGACAAAGTAAAAAAATTGTATAGAAATACTTTGGAAAAAGTTTCAGAAACTTTCGACGTTCTAGTAAAACATGTAAAATCGCGCCCTACAGCCAAAGTTTCTGTTTTTGCACCGCACATACCAACAAGCAATCTAATCATCCTAAAGGCAAATCTTGGCACATTATTTTTATAATACAATGGATATTTACAAGGGGATAATTATTTTTCTGAGAAACTTCCATGAAAAATTTACATTGTTTCCATGAGCACGAACACAAGTGTTCAAGGTCGACCCTCACTTCTCCATTGCATCACCTTTCAATCGCTTCTCTTTTTTAAGAAGTTTTTATGTTCCCCTCTATATTTTTTTTGTTTTAAAACTATATAAAAGCACTCAACAGAATAAAATGACTCTCTAAAACTTTTGGGTTATCTCCCTGGCAACGCTTCTTTAAAGCCATTAAGCTAGGCATAAAGTGCTCAATTAATGGATCCACTAGGATCCCAAGGTATATCAAAGCCAATTTTAATTAGTGATGATTTGTAATTTAGTAGTGAGTACAAAGCAACATATATCATGCAATGAAAAAGTCTAACTTTATTCCTATGCATTGACATGTTATACAAGAACAATTCACGCACATCAAGTAAAGGCCAATACATAGCGTAAGCAGTTTCTTGCAATTTTATCGTGTTGGAAACATAAAGAGGTGGAGATTTAGTTCCTCTCTCATAATAATTGCAAGTAGGATTAGCAAGCACATGCATATTATATTCATCAAAATCATCATGTGCAAGGGTAAAAGGCAACCCATCAATGTAATCCTTAATAAGAGCAAACTTCTCTGATATAGTATAGTTTGGAGACTTCAAAAAGATAATAGGACTATCATGTGTGGGTGCAATAGCAACAATTTCATGTTTAACATAAGGAACAATAGCAAGTTCATCTCCATAAGCATAATTCATATTGGCATCTTGGCCACAAGCATAGCAAGCATCAAGTTCATCAAAAAGGGATATTTCAAATGAATCAACGGGATCATAGAAATTATCGTAGCATTCATCCTTTGGTAAGAACGAAGGGACATTAGACAATGTATGAGTTGACGAGTTACTCTCATTAGAAGGTGGTCAGGGGTAGCTAATCTGCTCTTCCTCCTTTTGTTCTTCACTCTCTTCATTATCTTTTTCATCCAATGAGCTCACAGTTTCATCAATTAGTTCTTCCATAGACTCCTGCAAAGTATTAGTCTCTTCTTGGACAGCGAAGACTTTCTCAATAAATTTATCAATATCAGAATTGTACTTATAGTTATCATAGCAATATTTAAGGATAGCAAAATTTTCAGGTCTATAAACTGAATCATCAAAATCTTCAAACTTTTCAAACAAGATTCAATTTCATAAGCACCCTTAAAAGCAACAAATTCTTCTATTTGTTCCACACCATAATAATCATATCTACCATTAGCATAAGAAACCAAGGTTTCATTATCACTAAATTTGCATGAAAAGGGAAGGTGTGGAGCGTTCATCCTAGAGCAACAAGTATAATCATATCTCTGGCATAAATTCCAAGCATACCAATGCAACATATCAATTTGATCACATAATAGTTTCCCCTTTTGTATCAAGCGATAATACCTAAAGTATTCACGTTGATCCGACGTTACTCCCATTATCATGTTGAATGGGGTTTTCTCAGGATTATCAAAGTAGTGATTAATTTTTTTCACATGACGAGCATCGAGGGTTTTAGGAGGTTCCCCATATCCATGAGTAGCAAGTACAACTATTTGTTTTTGGTATTTCGTGTTCCATATCCATAACTAAAGATAGAGAACAACTTAGAGAAGAAAATAAAAACTACTTAGTGATAAAGCAAACAAGCACACACGAGAATATTCATCCCATGCTATTGCTCCCCTGCAGTGGCACCAGAAAAAGGTCTTGATAACCCACAAGTATAGGGGATCATTTGTAGCCTTCTTTGATAAATAAGAGTGTCGAACCCAACGAGGAGCTAAAGGCAGAACAAATATTCCCTCAGGTTCTATCGACCACCGATACAACTCTACACACACTTAACGTTTGCTTTACCTAAAACAAGTATGAAATTATTTTGCAAGAATAAAACTACGAGTACTTTGCAAGTATAAAACTATGAATAATTACAAGCTAATGAAAGTAGATAGCTTTTGTCAATAAGAAAGTCATTTGTCCCTAGGCAATCGATAACTAGACGGGTAATCATTCATGCAACTTTATATGAGGGAGAGGCATGAGCTAACATACTTCCTCTACTTGGATCATATGTACTTACGATTGGAACTCTAGCAAGCATCCACAACTACTAAAGATCATTAAGGTCATGAAACCAAACTATAGCATTAAGTATCAAGTCCTCTTTACTCCCATACGCAACAACCCACTTACTCGTGTATGTGCTTCTATCACTCACGCCACCCACCATAAGCGAATCATGAACATATTGCAACACCCTACAGCGAGGATCCCTCCGTTTGCGCGACACAGATGACACCATAGGACAACATGATAAATAAAACATACACTCATACCAACCAAGATCACGATTAACCCATAGGACAAAACGAATCTACTCAAACATCATAGGATAGCCAAATATCATTGGGAAATAATATATAGAGTTGAGCACCATGTTTAAGTAGAGATTACAGTAGGGAGAAGGGAGGTTACATTGCTTCATAGAGGGGGGGGGGAGTTGGTGTTGACGGTAGCAAGATTGTTGATGTAGATCGTCGTCATGATCCTTGCCCCGGCGGCACTCCGGCGCCACCGGGAGAGAGGGGGGGAGAGAGAGCCCCCTCCTTATTCTTTCTTGGCCTCCCCCTAGATGAGAGGAGAGTTCCCCCTCTGGTCCATGCCCTCTGTGGCGGCGGAGGGGCAGGAGCCCCTCCGATATTGGATCTATCCCTCTGTTCTCTTCTGTTTCGCATTCCTCAGATCTGGCCGAAAACCGTTTCTTATATTCCGGGAGATACGTAACTCCGATTGCGCTATTATTTTAACACGGTTTTTTTCCAGATATAAGCTTCCTTGCGCACGAAGTAGAGACTCAACCGACATCCGAGGAGGGCACTACCCACCGTGGCGTGCCCTGGTGTCTTGTGGGGGCTCTGGGCCCCTCTTTGCATTGATTCCAAGTCTCTCTGTTTCTCGGACTCAATTATCCGATTAACCAGGTGTAGGATTGAAAGTATGTCTAGAGGGGGGTGATTAGACTACTTGACCAAATAAAAATCTAGCCTTTTACCAATTTTAAGTCTTGGCAGATTTTAGCAACTTAGCACAAGTCAATTAATCAAGCTACACATGAAATTCTAAGAGTATAGCATCGGAATGTAAATCATTGCATATGAAGGTAAGGGGAGGAGTTTGGAGGGAGCAAATGCAACGGAGATTTTTGGCGTGGCTCCGATAGATGGTGCTATCATACATTCACGTTGATGGAGACTTCAACCCACGAAGGGTAACGGTGTCGCGAGTCCACGGAGGGCTCTACCCACGAAGGGTCCACGAAGAAGCAACCTTGTCTATCCCACCATGGCCATCGCCCACAAAGGACTTGCCTCACTTGGATAGATCTTCACAAAGTAGGCGACCTCGTTTCCCTTACAAACTCCTTGGTTCAACTCCACAATCTTGATGGAGGCTCCTAGGTGACACCTAACCAATCTAGGAGACACCACTCTCGAAAAGGTAATAAATGGTGTGTTGATGATGAACTACTTGCTCTTGTGCTTCAAATGATAGTCTCCTCAACACTCAACTCTCTCTCATAGATTTGGCTATGGTGGAAAGATGATTTGAGAGGAAAGCAACTTGGGGAAGGCTAGAGATCAAGATTCTTGTGGTTGGATTGGAATGTCTTGGTCTCAACACATGAGTAGGTGGTTCTGTCTCAGAAAATGAGTAGTGGAAGTGTAGGCACGTTCTGATGGCTCTCTCTCAAATGGAGGAGGGGGTGGAGGGGTATATATAGCCTCCACACAAAATCTAACCGTTACACACATTTTACCAAACTCGATGGGACCGAATAGTGAAACTCGGTGAGACTGACTTGGTTCAAAATGTGAACGTTAGGCTTTTTGGTGGGACCGACAACATCAACTCGGTGAGACCGATTTGCTAGGGTTAGGGCAAAACCTGATATTGGTGAGACTGATTACATGAACTCGGTAGGACCAACTTCAGTAATAAGCAAATAGAGACTTGGTCAGGCAAACTCGGTGGGACCGATCGCTCATCTCAGTTAGACCAAAACATTACGACAAGGAAACAGAGAGTTTGCACTTCAAACTCGGTGAAACCGATTTCTCATCTCGGTTAGACCGAAACGTTACAAAGGGAAACAAAGAGTTTGCAATCCCATCTCGGTGAGACTGAGATCCCTATCAGTAAGACTGAACTGATTAGGGTTTGTGGATATGGCTATGTCAAGTGAACTCGGTGGCGCCATATAGATCAAATCGGTGGGGCCGAGTTTGACATTTGGTTTGGGATATATGTGGAAATGAGAAAGTGGTTGAGGGCTTTTGGAGCATATCACTAAGCATTTTGAGCAAGCAAGCCATTAAGCAACACCTCGTCCCCTTTTAATAGTATTGGCTTTTCCTATGGACTCAATGTGATCTTGGATTACTAAAATAAAAATGTAGAGTCTTGAGCTTTTGCCAATATGTGTCCTTAGCATTTTGAGGTGTCCACATCTCTAGTCCATGCCATACCAACCATTGAACTTTCTGAAATGTTGATCTTGAAATAATATTAGTTCAATGAGCTATATGTTGGTATGAATTACCAAAACCACACTACTACAGGATGCTGCTAATGCAACACTACGATCAGAGACCCTTCGATGAAACTATGTGCCATGCAATAATCGCAAACGGTGGTGTGAAAAAACCGTCAAAAAAGGTGCAAAACATTTGCGATGGCGGAGACATCAAACACGGTTCAGATTTTAGTTACGTGTGGGATGCTGGGCATACGGTTGATCCAGCAGAACTTTTTGCGATGAGGAAGAACAACAGAAATGGGTAGCCATATCAATGTGGGTGCGACATACGACATACAGTTCCCTCTGATGAACTATGTGCTATTAGGGAATGCAACAGAAACGGTCAGCCAGATCAAGGTGTGTGTGATATACGGCATACGGTTCACTCGGGCAAACTGTTTTCGATTGGGCAAGAGAACGGAAACGGTTCATATTAACAAGATGTGTGTGATATGCGGCATTTGCGATCAGCCAAAAGAACACAAACGATTTGTGTAAACCAGATGAGTGTGATACGCAACAAACAACCCACTCGGATGAACTGTTTGGGATGAGAAATTATAACACAGATGGTTACTATAGTAAGTTCGTGTGTGATTCTATTCCTACAAAAAACTTTGAAAAATGCAAACTAGTTACTTGCGGTGGCTAGGAATATCGCACATGATGCGTCTGCGAGTACTTGTGTGCGATGATTAGTAAGTTACACATAATTAATGGCCGCAAGGGTGATATGCTGATCATGGAGTCCAAGAAGACCGTCGTCGGACGACCGCCGGCTCAGCTTTTTAGCCTATATTTTATTATAATTGTATGCATAAGTAGGTCATGAGTGTTTTGTGCCTTGCCGCATGTGGCATTTTAAATTATCCTGAATATGTAAGACAATTAATAACCGTTGCCATTGTAAATTTGCCTCAACGGCAAGCAGAGCGCGCGCAGGGACGCCACAGACCCGCAAAAGAATATAAAAAAGCAGGGACGCCATGGCGAGCAACCATGTGGTCAACCTTCTGGCACCCCGTGGGAGACGCGACGGCGCATCCATAGGACACGATGGTGATATCATGACCATGTGTGATAGTGGGCAGACACGTACACGTACATCCAAGAACAAGGGCCCATGTTTCGGGCTTCCGATGTGTGGCATACGGTTGATCCAAAAGAACTGTTTGCGATGAGACAGAACAACAAAAACGGGGCTTTGTGGGCCCAAAACTATCAATAAATTTTGACATTGTTTCTCATCACATTGCAGATTACAACACAATAAGTAATTGCAAATCTATTCACACAAATCAAACTAATATGTGTTCACACTGATCAAACTAATATGTGTTCACACTTAGCACCGGGCTATAAAAACTACCCACTCGAAAATTACTTCACAGTTCCTCTCCTCATCACCTACAAAACTGGTCTTTCCTGTCAACTCATTCCGCCATGACCGGTTGGAGGAGTTTCGGGTGGGCATATAACCAGGCAGCAAAGACCAAGGCCGCGGAAGCACTAGATAGGTCCTGCGCGAAGCGACATCCGTAGCAGAGATGTCCCGGCGCGTCGCGGAGCCCTCGAACAAGCTCTCACAGGCACTTGAGGGCTCTCACAAGCGCACTCACCGCGTTAGTGATCACGATGAGCTGGCGTTGCTGAAGTCCTTGGCCGGTGATGACGACATTCTCGCTGGCCTCATTAAGCAGCAGGAGCTGGTCGACAGTTTGATGAAGCCGCTCGAAATAAGCGATGCCTCAGTTGATAAGGCGACCGACCTCGTCGAGCAACTCATGGGTGACAATGCGAATCTCCTCAAGGCACTCACCGAGAAGGAGGAGAAGGCCGCCGGCTGGAAGATGTTGCATGAGCAGAGCAGTGTGAAAGTGCAACTATCCCTAGGTGGTTTTGGTAATTCATAACAACATATAGCTCATTGAGCTAATGCTATTCCAAGACTAATATTTCAGGAAAGCTCAATGAATGGCATGGCATGGATGATGAAAGTGGATCCCTCAAAATACTAAGGACAAAGGATTGGCTCAAGCTCATTAGCTCAAGACTCTTCATTTTATATTTTAGTGATCCAAGATCACATTGAGTCTATAGGAAAAGCCAATACTATCAAGGAGGGATGAGGTGTTGCTTAATGAGCCTCTTGCTTCATGTGCTTAGTGATATGCTCCAAAACCCTCAGCTACTTTCTCACATCCACAAATGACCTAAACCCAAAGCCAAAATCGGTCACACCAATTCTTCCTATCCGGCGCCACCGAGTTCAAATGTCATAGCCACTGCCACAAACCCTAGGCAAACCGGTTCTACCGATAGGGATCTCGGTCTCACCAAGATGGGATTGTAATCTCTCTGTTTCCCTTCGTGACGTTTCGGTCACCCAAAGTGAGCGATCAGTCCCACCGAGATTGCAATGTAAACTCTCTGTTTCCCTTTTGTAACATTTCGGTCTCACCGAAAAGAGAAAATCGGTCCCACCGAGTTTACCTGACCAACTCTCTGGAAAGCTTATTACCAAAATTGGTCTCACCGAGTTTGTGTAATCGGTCTTACCGAGATTACGTTATGCCCTAACCCTAACCGAATCGGTCTTACCGAGTTGCATGTCAGTCCCACCAGAAATCACTAATGGTCACCAGGTTTACTAAATCGGTCCGACCAAGTCTGTTGAATCGGTCCCACCGAGTTTGGTAAATTGTGTGTAACGGTTAGATTTTGTGTGGAGGCTATATATACCCCTCCACCTCCTCTTCATTCGTGGAGAGAGCCATCAGACTAAACCTACACTTCCAACTTACCATTTCTGAGAAAGAACCACCTACTCATGTGTTGAGGCCAAGATATTCCATTCCTACCATAGAATCTTGATCTCTAGCCTTCCCCAAGTTGCTTTCCACTCAAATCTTCTTTCCACCAGATCCAAATCCTATGAGAGAGAGTTGAGTGTTGGGGAGACTATCATTTGAAGCACAAAAGCAAGGAGTTCATCATCAACGCACCATTTGTTACTTCTTGGAGAGTGGTGTCTCCTAGATTGGCTAGGTGTCACTTGGGAGCCTCTGACAAGATTGTGGAGTTGAACCAAGGAGTTTGTAAGGGCAAGGAGTTCACCTACTTCGTGAAGATCTACCACTAGTGAGGCAAGTCCTTCGTGGGTGACGGCCATGGTGGGATAGACAAGGTTGCTTCTTCGTGGACCCTTCTTGGGTGGAGCCCTCCGTGGACTCGCGCAACCGTTACCCTTCGTGGGTTGAAGTCTCCATCAACGTGGATGTACGATAGCACCACCTATCGGAACCACGCCAAAAACATCCATGTCTCCAACTGCGTTTGAATCCTCCAAACCCTTCCCTTTACTTTCTTGCAAGTTGCATGCTTTAATTTCCGTTGCCTATATACTCTTTGCATGCTTGCTTGAATTGTGTGATGATTGCTTGACTTGTCCTAAGATAACTAAAATCTGCCAAACTCTAAAATTGGGAAAAGGTTAAGTTTTTAATTGTTCAAGTAGTCTAATCACCCCCCTCTAGACATACTTCAAGGTCCTACAAGTGGTATCAGAGCTTGGGTCTCCATTTTCTTTGATTTCCATAACTTTTGGTGGTCATAGCCTTGGTTTCACAACCTAGGAGAGTATGGCGTCTAGCGAGGGAAATTATCACCGTAGAGGTCCTTACTTTGATGGTACTAATTTTGCTAGTTGGAAGCATAAGATGAAAATGCATATTCACGGACATAACCCCGCCGTTTGGGCTATTATTTGTATTGGCTTGCAAGGTGAATTCTTTGATGGGAGAGAGCCGAACCGTGAAGCTAATGCGGAAGAATTGAAGATGCTGCAATACAACGCTCAAGCTTGTGATATCATGTTCAACGGATTGTGCCCCGAAGAATTCAACAAAATCAGCCGTCTTGAGAATGCAAAGGAAATTTGGGACACTTTGATTGATATGCACGAAGGTACCGAATCTATCAAGGAATCGAAGTTGGATGTGCTCCAAAGTCAGCTTGACAAGTTCAAAATGAAGGATGGTGAAGGTGTCGCTGAAATGTACTCTAGGCTTGCTCTTATTACAAATGAGATTGCTGGCTTAGGGAGTGAAGAGATGACCAACATATTTATCATCAAGAAGATCCTAAGAGCATTGGATGGAAAGTATGATACCGTGTGCACATTGATCCAAATGATGCCAAACTACAAAGATCTCAAGCCAACGGAAGTCATTGGAAGAATTGTTGCTCATGAGATGTCACTCAAGGATAAGGAGGAACTTCACAACAAGTCAAGTGGTGCTTACAAAGCCTCAAGTGAAGCCCCCACATCATCAAGTGAGAAACAAACCTTCAATGAAGAATTGAGCTTAATGGTGAAGAACTTCAACAAGTTCTACAAGAGTAGAAGCAAAGAAAGAAGCTCCAAGTCAAGGTCTTACCATGACAAAAGATCTTCTAGTCGAGAGTGCAATTTCTACAATTGTGGGAGGCCTGGACACTATTCCAATGAGTGTACGACACCCTACAAAAGAAGAGAAGATTATCCAAAAAGAAGAAGCAAAAGAGAAGAATCACCACCAAGAGAGAGAAGGAGTAGAGATGATCGTTATGAACCAAGATCCTCACGAAGAAGCAAAGATTCAGAAAGAAAGGACAAGTCATCAAGGAGCTACACAAAACGAATACATCAAGCTCATGTTGGTGAATGGGTTTCCGGCTCCGACTCCGACAAACACTCCGAGAGAAGCTATCACTCCGACTCTGAATATACTCAAGATGAAGGTGTTGCCGGTCTAGCACTTGTGTCAACCAACTCCTACGACATATTTGATTCACCAAATGAAGGAATTGGAAGATGCTTCATGGCCAAAGGTCCAAAGGTAACACATCCTGAGTATGTTGAGTTCAATAGTGATGAAGATGACTTGCTTGTGGATGATGATTTACTTGTTGACAACTCTAGTGATGAATACTATGATGAAACGTCAATTAATCATGCTAATCAAGATAAAACGAATGACAATGATAAGGAGAAGATTGAGCTTCTAACTAAAGAACTAAACACTCTTAAGTTAGCTCATGAAACTATCTTCGAAAATCATCGAGAACTTTTAAGGGCTCATGAGAAGTTACGCTTTGAAAAGCTCAATCTTGAGCAAGAGCATGAGTTCTTAAAAGCAATCAATGATGATCTTCGTAAGAAAAGTTCTTCTTATATTGCCAAGCGTTTACTCCTATCTACTTACATGCCTCAAGTCAAGTCTAGTACCAAGTACAAGAAAGATACTTCCTCTAGTAGTAACAATAATAACAATGTTAAATCCAATATTGTTTCTTCTAGTAGTTCTCTTGATTCCACTAATGATTCTATTAGCCAAGTTACACTTGAGCAAGAAAATAGCTTATTGAAGGGAATTATAGAGAATGGTGTTTACAAGAGCCTTGCCGGGAGTAAGCAATTCGAGGAAATTGTACGCAAGGAAGGAAGGCACCGGAAGAATCAAGGTGTTGGTTTTGAACGAAAGTTCAATGCCAATGGAGTGAGTGGGAAGAAGATCAATACCCCAAGACGAAGTTTGTTCCTCAACAAGTGAAGTATGATCCTACTTCCTTCAAGGGAACACAAACTCAAGATGATCTTCCACCACAAGACCATAAAGGCAAGGACAAGCTTCAAGAAGAGATTGATGCATTTGAAGAAGCACCTAAGGTCTCGGTCAAGTGGATTCCCAAGACTACGTTAAGTTCTACTTCATCAACTACAACTACAACTCCAAGGATTCCCATCAAGATGATGTGGATCCCGAAGAAGAAGAACTAGAGAGTTCTTGAGGGTGACTCCGCCAACATTCTTCACTCATATTATTATGGCAAGGACAAGTGCAATCAACCTCCACATCTTGCACTAGTTCAAGGAGTCACAAACCCTCATGTTGGTAAGGCAAGGAACAAGGTAACCTAATGTTTTCATGGACATCATCTTGTGTGTGCATCACTCTATGTCTATGGATATTCTTGTTTGTTCCTTGTGGGACTAACCCATGTAGGTATGTTGAAAGTGCAACTCACTCCAATTGATTGCTCCAAATGATCTACATCAACATTGAGCATCCACATCTTCAACACCTACATGAAGTCATCATCGACAAAACCCAAGGTTAGTTCATCCCTCTAAAAGGGAATCTCACATCTAGGGGGAGCATAACTCTAAGACTTGAGTCAAAGCAACTCTAATGGTGTGAACACATCAATGCATTATGTAAAAGTGGTAACCCCACTTGGGCGTAAACGATGAGTATGACCTATGATCAAATGTTTATCATTTGACTTCTAAGTCAATATACTCATATATAGATGACCTAGTCATCGCCAATTGTTTCATAGATGCTAGAATTGGTTGTGCATGCTTAGCCACATATTTCATTTGCCATCTTATTGTGTGAGCATGTTGGTGCATATTTTACTCATTCAAGGACATCCACTTGTTGTTTTGATTGTTTGGTTCTTCCTTCTTTTGGCCAAGTGGATGGACAAGAATGCCTAAGAACTTTCTCTAGCTGTCTATGCTTTTCTCGTCTCAAACTCTATTCATGCTACATCACAAAATTTGGTCAAGTCAGATTCGAACCACTCTGTGTGAGGAGCACTCGGAGTTCCCGTTTCGTCATAGACTTAAACTTCCAAAACTTCTTTGTGATTCTTGGTCTGACCGATTCCTCCATTTCGGTCCTACCGAGATCACTAAGTCAATCTAGGTTTTCAATCTCGGTGCAACCGATTTGAACTTTTCGGTCACGCCGAGTTGCTGTAACTGAACACAGTTATGAATCTCGGTGCCACCGAGTTGTTCCACTCGGTCACACCAACAGGGTCGGGCTATATATAGTCACGGGCAAAATTTGGAAATTTCTCCGAAACCCTTCACCCGCGCAATAGCTCGCTCTGCCTCCAAGGTCTCCGGATCGTCTCCTCGTCGCCAGTCGCCTCCTGTCGCTGGTCTCCGCCGCCGTCGACGGAATTCAACCCCGCCGTTGCCGCCGTAGCGAGTTCATCGCCAAGCTAGGGTATGGACTCGATCACTGTGCTATCCTCGTTCGATTCCTAGCACATTGTGTTCTTATTCATTCTTGCCACGATTGAAACACTCCGATCCAGTCAATGCAATCCGTAGATTAGATGAGACATGAAAATTTAGGGTTAGGTTTCCGCCGAAACCATCTCGGACCCATCGAGTTGAAAAACTCGGTCCCACCGATTTGGCTTATGCCATTGCACTAGTAACTCTTGGTCTAACCGAGAATTGCTAATTGGTGCGACCGATTTTAGGACTTTGTGAAACCCTAGCAGTCTCGGTGCCACCGAACTGTGACTCAGTCCAACCGAGTTCATCAGTTTAGGTTCCAAAACTGCTACGGTATCACCGAGTTTGAAAATCGGTTGATCCGAAATGCTTTCTATGGAAAACTAAAACTGAATTTTTGAATCATTCTTTTGCAAAAATCTCTGCATTTTGTGATTCTCATCCACTCCATCTCATCTATAACTCTTCACAGGGTCAGCAGTCAGAGTTTGCAGCATGTCAGACCAGAGTGACAGTCAGAACAGGTCAGAAGGGCAGATGCAAATGAGTGAGGGCACTAGTCCCTCCAGCACTTCAGATGAAGGCAGCAGGAGCACTCCTAGCAACCTTCCTAAGGCTGCTACCAGGCAAAGGAAGAAGAGAACTTCAGACTCTGAAGATGAGGATTATAGAGCTGAAGAGGATGAAGCTACTTCCAAGAAGGTAGTGCACAAGAAGGTGCTTAGTTCAACTGCAGTAAATCCAGACATGAAGATCAAAAGGCCTGCAGGGAGACAACCAATGTCCAAAGCCAGAGCATCAACTCAACTGCCTGAGATGCCTGAAGAGCCAGCTGCTGAAAGAAAGAAAAGGAAGGAAAGGGTCAAGAAGACCATGGCCAGAGTTGTTGGGCAACCTTCCATGATGGAAGAAGAAGAGCTTGCTGCACCAGCACCAAAGGCACCAAAGCTTATGGGAGATGCTATTAGATCAGGGGCTACAACATCTAAGCCCAAGGAAGCACCCAAAGCTGCCCCCAAGGCCAAGTCTGCACCAAAGAGGAATACCAGGAGTATTCCAGCTACTGAGAAGAACAAGGCCCCAGTGCCTGAGATTGCTGAGGAGGAAGATGAAGAAGGACAAGTTCTGAGGAAGCTCAAGCCCAAGATACCAGACCATAATGATGCCCATCCTGTAGCTGAGGACATGAACATCAGAAAAGATTCAGGGTTGAGGCTGTGGGGGATGGCAGATCCATATGCCACAAGGAGATGAACTGCTGTTGATTACAGGTTCCATACAAAGGAACAACAGGACTTCTATGAGACAATCTTGTTGGAAAAAAAGCCCATTGTGTGTGATATGAGGTGGGTCGACTGGACCTACATGAAGGAAAATGAAGAACACTATCCAGGAGTTCAAGACAATTTTGTTGCTTGTGGAGTTGCAGATTTTGTTGGGCAGAAGCTTACAAACTGGAATGATGAACTCATTATGCAATTCTACTCCACAACACACTTCTATCCAGATGGAAGGATAGTTTGGATGTCTGAAGGTACAAGGTACTAGTCAACTGTTGAGGAGTGGGAAAATCTGATAAATGCCCCAAAGGAAAATGATGATGACCTGAATGTATATGCCAAGAAGAAAATGGGACATAATACCATGGCACATATGTACAAGGAGAACCCAGACAAAGCCCTAGAGACTTTCTCTTTTGGATCAGTCCACTTTCTTATGTCAGGGCTACCTACAATCAACTGGATCCTAAGGCACACTCTATTGCCTAAGTCTGGTGACCACAACATGATTAGAGGGCATGCAATCAACATGTTGCATTTGTTTGATGTGCCTCAGAAATTCAAGGTCATGAGCCTTATAGTAGAAACCATTAAGAGGACTGCAGTAGATCATAAGAGGAGTTGTGGATATGCCCCTCAGATTCAGGAGTTGATTAACTCAAAGATGGGCACAGGCAAATATCTATTGCATAGGGAACATTTTCCTCTCTATCCAGACTTTGAGGATAATGAGGTTGTCATGAATGAAGATGAACCATCATTAGTTCAAGCTCAAGAGAAGAAGGAGAAGGCAAGGAAGGAGAAGGCTGCCAAGATGCCAACTCAAGAGGAGGCATCTGAGTATTTCTTGAAGAACAAGCAGGAGCAGCTTGGTTACTTGATAGCATCAACACTGAGGATTGAGAAAGGGTTGGCCACCTTAACTCAGAATCAGGAAAGCTTGGAAAGAATCATGGAACAAAAATTCTATGATCTTGATGTCAAGGTAACTGAGATTCAGTCAGTTGTGGAGCAGCTGCAGGATGACATGCAGGAGAGGAAGGGCAAGACTACCACTAATGTATTTGCCAGAGTGCCTAGAGCTCAGAGGTCAGCTGCAGTGCCAGTGACAGACACTAGAGCAACATCATCTGCACCAGCCACAGCTCCAACAGCTCCAGTGCAACCAGCTCCAGCACCAACTCCTCCAGCTCCCTCTACATCAACTGAAGCCTTCGTCCAAGGAGCCATCTCTACACCACCAACTGAAGATCAAGCCTGAGAGTCGATCTAGGACTATGCATTTTCTATGAACTTTTTGGTAACTTGTTGCCAAAGGGGGAGAAAAATGTATAGATCATAGGCTTCGAGAGAGAGAGTGTTGCTTTTGTTCTCTCTTGCTTTGGTGGTTTTAAACTTGTTTGCTTTTGATTGCTTGAGATACTATGCTATTCTTGTGAGACATTGATGATCATATGTTTGATCATAAGCTACACTTATGCATGTTTGATGATATTATCCTATATATCCTATGTGATCATTCACTTTGCTTCGTGATGAGTGCATGTATTCAATCTTTATCATTTTGAGCGCTCCACCAAGATGTATGTGACATGGAAGAGTAACCCATGAGCGTAATTCCTTGTGCATTTGCAGTCCAAAGCAAATCTTAAACTATGCACAAATTTAGGGGGAGCTCTTGCTTATCACATACTTCTCAAAGCGACGATGTTTTTCAATCTTATTATCATTTGTCGAAGCTTTGATCTATATGTTGTCATCAATTACCAAAAAGGGGGAGATTGAAAGTGCAACTATCCCTAGGTGGTTTTGGTAATTCATAACAACATATAGCTCATTGAGCTAATGCTATTCCAAGACTAATATTTCAGGAAAGCTCAATGAATGGCATGGCATGGATGATGAAAGTGGATCCCTCAAAATACTAAGGACAAAGGATTGGCTCAAGTCATTAGCTCAAGACTCTTCATTTTATATTTTAGTGATCCAAGATCACATTGAGTCTATAGGAAAAGCCAATACTATCAAGGAGGGATGATGTGTTGCTTAATGAGCCTCTTGCTTCCTGTGCTTAGTGGTTGTAGGGGAACGTTGCATAAAATAAAAAATTTCCTATGTTCACCAAGATCAATCTATGAATTCATCTAGCAACGAGAGAGAGGAGTGCATCTACATACCCTTGTAGATCGCGAGCGGAAGCGTTCAAGAGAACGGGGTTGAGGGAGTCGTACTCGTCGTGATCAAAATTACCGGAGATCCTAGCGCCGAACGGACGGCACCTCCGTGTTCAACACACGTACGGTCAGCGTGACGTCTCCTCCTTCTTGATCCAGCAAGGGGAAAGGAGAGGTTGATGAAGATCTAGCAGCACGACGGCGTGGTGGTGGATGCAGCAGGGTTCCGGCGGGGCTTCGCCAAGCGACTACGGGAGGAGGAGGTGTAGCAAGGGGGGTAGGGAGGCGCCAGATGTCAGGGTACGGCTGCCCTCCCACCCCCCCTCTTTATATAGGGACCCCAGGGGGGGCGCCGGCCCTGGAGATGGGATCTCCCAAGGGGGGGCAGGGGGGTGGAGTGCCCCCCAAGGCAAGCGGAGGCGCCCCCTCCCCTAGGGTTCCCAACCCTAGGCGCAGAGGGGGGCCCAGGGGGGGGGGTGCACCAGCCCACTAGGGGCTGGTTCCCCTCCCACTTCAGCCCATGGGGCCCTCCAGGATGGGCGACCCCACCCGGTGGACCCCCGGGACCCTTCCGGTGGTCCCGGTACAATACCGGTGACCCCCGAAACTTTCCCGATGGCCGAAACTCGACTTCCCATATATAATTCTTTACCTCTGAACCATTCCGGAACTCCTCGTGACGTCCGAGATCTCATCCGGGACTCCGAACAACTTTTAGTTTGCTGCATACTCATATTCATACAACCCTAGCGTCACCGAACCTTAAGTGTGTAGACCCTACGGGTTCGGGAGACACGCAGACATGACCGAGACTGCTCTCCGGTCAATAACCAACAACGGGATCTGGATACCCATGTTGGCTCCTACATGCTCCTCGATGATCTCATCGGATGAACAACGATGTCGAGGATTTAAGCAACCCCGTATACAATTCCCTTTGTCAATCGGTACGTTACTTGCCCGAGATTCGATCGTCAGTATCCCAATACCTCGTTCAATCTCGTTACCGGCAAGTCACTTTACTCGTACCGTAATGCATGATCCCGTGACCAGACACTTGGTCACTTTGAGCTCATTATGATGATGCATTACCGAGTGGGCCCAGAGATACCTCTCCGTCATACGGAGTGACAAATCCCAGTCTCGATCCGTGTCAACCCAACAGACACTTTCGGAGATACCTGTAGTGCACCTTTATAGTCACCCAGTTACATTGTGACGTTTGGTACACCCAAAGCACTCCTACGGTATCCGGGAGTTACACGATCTCATGGTCTAAGGAAAAAATACTTGACATTGGAAAAGCTCTAGCAAACGAACTACACGATCTTTGTGCTATGCTTAGGATTGGGTCTTGTCCATCACATCATTCTCCTAATGATGTGATCGCGTTATCAATGACATCCAATGTCCATAGTCAGGAAATCATGACTATCTGTTGATCAACGAGCTAGTCAACTAGAGGCTCACTAGGGACATGTTGTGGTCTAAGTATTCACGTGTATTACGATTTCCGGATAATACAATTATAGCATGAATAAAAGACAATTATCATGAACAAGGAAATATAATAATAATCCTTTTATTATTGCCTCTAGGGAATATTTCCAACAGTCTCCCACTTGCACTAGAGTCAATAATCTAGTTACATTGTGATGAATCGAACACCCATAGTGTTCTGGTTTTGATCATGTTTTGCTCGCGGAAGATGTTTAGTCAATGGATCTGCGACATTCAGATCCGTATGTACTTTGCAAATATCTATGTCTCCATCTTGAACATTTGCACGGATGGAGTTGAAACGACGCTTGATGTGCCTGGTCTTCTTGTGAAACCTGGGCTCCTTGGCAAGGGCAATAGCTCCAGTGTTGTCACAGAAGAGAGTGATTGGCCCCGGCGCATTGGGTATGACTCCTAGGTCGGTGATGAACTCCTTCATCCATATTGCTTCATGTGCTGCCTCCGAGGCTGCCATGTACTCTGCTTCACATGTAGATCCCGCCACGACGCTCTGCTTGCAACTGCACCAGCTTACTACTCCACGATTCAACATATACACGTATCCGGTTTGTGACTTGGAGTCATCCAGATCTGTGTCGAAGCTAGCATGGACGTAACCCTTTACGACGAGCTCTTCGTCACCTCCATAGACGAGAAACATGTCCTTTGTCCTTTTCAGGCACTTAAGGATATTCTTGCTGCTGTCCAGTGTTCCTTACCGGGATTACTTTGGTACCTTCCTACCAAACTTACGGCAAGGTTTACATCAGGTTTGGTACACAACATGGCATACATAATAGATCCTATGGCTGAGGCATAGGGGATGGCACTCATCTCTTCTTTATCTTCTGCCGTGGTCGGGCATTGAGCCGAGCTCAATCTCACACCTTGCAATACAGGCAAGAACCCTTTCTTGGACTGATCCATTTTGAACTTCTTCAATATCTTATCAAGGTATGTGCTTTGTGAAAGACCTATGAGGCGTCTCGATCTATCCCTATAGATCTTGATGCCTAATATGTAAGCAGCTTCTCCAAGGTCCTTCATTGAAAAACACTTATTAAAGTAGGCCTTAATGCTGTCCAAAAGTTCTATATCATTTCCCATCAAAAGTATGTCATCTACACATAATATGAGAAATGCTACAGAGCTCCCACTCACTTTCTTGTAAATGCAGGCTTCTCCATAAGTCTGCATAAACCCAAACGCTTTGATCATCTCATCAAAGCGAATGTTCCAACTCCGAGATGCTTGCACCAACCCATAAATGGATCGCTGGAGCTTGCATACCTTGTTAGCATTCTTAGGATCGACAAAACCCTCCGACTGCATCATATACAGTTCTTCCTTAAGATAGCCGTTAAGGAATGCTGTTTTGATGTCCATCTGCCATATCTCATAATCATAGTATGCGGCAATTGCTAACATGATTTGGACGGACTTCAGCTTTGCTACGGGAGAGAAAGTCTCATCGTAGTCAACCCCTTGAACTTGTCGATAACCCTTAGCGACAAGTCAAGCTTTATAGATGGTAATATTACCATCCGCGTCCGTCTTCTTCTTAAAGATCCATTTGTTTTCTATCGCTCGCCGATCATCGAGCAAGTCTGTGAAAGTCCATACTTTGTTTTCATACATGGATTCTATCTCGGATTGCATGGCTCCAAGCCATTTGTTGGAATCTGGGCCCGCCATCGCTTCTTCATAGTTCGAAGGTTCACCATTGTCTAACAACATGATTTCCAGGACAGGGTTGCCATACCACTTTGGTGTGGAATGTGTCCTTGTGGACCTACGAAGTTTAGTAGCAACTTGATCCGAAGTACCTTGATCATCATCATTAATTTCCTCTCCAGTCGGTGTAGGCACCACAAGAACATTTTCTTGAGCTGCACTACTTTCCGGTTCAAGAGGCAGTACTTCATCGAGTTCTACTTTCCTCCCACTTACTCCTTTCGAGAGAAACTCCTTTTCCATAAAGGATCTGTTCTTGGCGACAAAGGTCTTGCCTTCGGATCTAAGGTAGAAGGTATACACAATGGTTTCCTTAGGGTATCCTATGAAGACGCATTTTTCCGACTTGGGTTCGAGCTTTTCAGGTTGAAGTTTCTTGACATAAGCATCGCATCCCCAAACTTTTAGAAACGACAACTTAGGTTTCTTCCCAAACCATAATTCATACGGTGTCGTCTCAACGGATTTAGACGATGCCCTATTTAAAGTGAATGTAGCTATCTCTAGAGCGTATCCCCAAAATGATAGCGGTAAATCGGTAAGAGACATCATAGATCGCACCATATCCAATAGAGTGCGATTACGACGTTCGGACACACTGTTACGCTGAGGTGTTCCAGACGGCGTGAGTTGTGAAACGATTCCACATTTCCTTAGGTGCGTACCAAATTCGTGACTTAAATATTCTCCTCCACGATCTGATCGCAAGAATTTTATCTTTCGGTCATGTTGATTCTCTACTTCATTTTGAAATTCCTTGAACCTTTCAAAGGTCTCAGACTTGTGTTTCATCAAGTAGACATACCCATATCTACTTAAGTCATTAGTGAGAGTGAGAACATAACGATATCCTCCGCGAGCCTCAACGCTCATTGGACCACATACATCAGTATGTATGATTTCCAATAAGTTGGTTGCTCGCTCCATTGTTCCGGAGAACGGAGTCTTGGTCATTTTGCCCATTAGGCATGGTTCGCATGTGTCAAATGATTCATAATCGATAGACTCTAAAAGTCCATCAGCATGGAGCTTCTTCATGCGTTTGACACCAATGTCACCAAGGCGGCAGTGCCACAAGTATGTGGGACTATCGTTATCAACTTTACATCTTTTGGTATTCACACTATGAATATGTGTAACATTACGTTTGAGATTCATTAAGTATAAACCATTGACCATTGGGGCATGACCATAAAACATATCTCTCATATAAATAGAACAATCATTATTCTCGGATTTAAATGAGTATCCATCTCGTATTAAACGAGATCCAGATACAATGTTCATGGTCAAACTTGGCACTAAATAACAATTATTGAGGTTTAAAACTAATCCCATAGGTAAATGTAGAGGTAGCATGCCATTGGCGATCACATCGACCTTGGAACCATTCCCGACGCGCATCGTCACCTCGTCCTTCGCCAGTCTCCGCTTATTCTGTAGCTCCTGCTGTGAGTTACAAATATGAGCAACGGCACCGGTATCAAATACCCAGGAGTTACTACGAGTACTGGTAAGGTACACATCAATTACATGTATATCACATATACCTTTAGTGTTGCCGACCTTCTTGTCCGCTAAGTATTTGGGGCAGTTCCGCTTCCAGTGACCCTTCCCTTTGCAATAAAAGCACTCAGTCTCAGGCTTGGGTCCATTCTTTGACTTCTTCTCGGCAACTGGCTTACCGTGCGCGGCAACATCTTTGCCGTCCTTCTTGAAGTTCTTCTTACCCTTGCCCTTCTTGAACTTGGTGGTTTTATTGACCATCAACACTTGATGTTCTTTCTTGATCTCTACCTCTGCCGACTTCAGCATTGAAAATACTTCAGGAATGGTTTTCTCCATCCCATGCATATTGTAGTTCATCACAAAGCTCTTGTAGCTTGGTGGGAGCGACTGAAGGATTCTGTCAATGACTGCCTCGTCTGGGAGGTTAATGTCCAGCTGGGACAGGTGGTTGTGCAACCCAGACATTTTGAGTATGTGCTCACTGACAGAACTATTTTCCTCCATCTTACAACTATAGAACTTGTCGGAGACTTCATATCTCTCGACCCGGGCATGAGCTTGGAAAACCATTTTCATCTCCTCGAACATCTCATATGCTCCGTGTTGCTCAAAACGCTTTTGGAGCCCCAGTTCTAAGCTATAAAGCATGCCGCACTGAACAAGGGAGTAATCATCAGCACGTGACTGCCAAGCGTTCATAACGTCTTGGTTCTCTGGGATGGGTGCTTCACCTAGCGGTCCTTCTAGGACATGTGCTTTCTTGGCAGCTATGAGGATGATCCTCAGGTTCCGGACCCAGTCCGTATAGTTGCTGCCATCATCTTTCAGCTTGGTTTTCTCTAGGAACGCGTTGAAGTTCATGTTGACATGAGTGTTGGCCATTTGATCTACAAGACATATTTTGCAAAGATTTTAGACTAAGTTCATGATAATTAAGTTCATCTAATCAAATTATTTAATGAACTCCCACTCAGATTTGACATCCCTCTAGTCATCTAAGTGTTACATGATCCGAGTCGACTAGGCCATGTCCGATCATCACGTGAGACAGACTAGTCATCATCGGTGAACATCTCCATGTTGATCATATCTTCCATACGACTCATGTTCGACCTTTCGGTCTCTGTGTTCCGAGGCCATGTCTGTACATGCTAGGCTCGTCAAGTTAACCTAAGTGTTTTTGCATGTGTAAAACTGTCTTACACCCGTTGTATGTGAACGTAAGAATCTATCACACCCGATCATCACGTGGTGCTTCGAAATGACGAACTTTAGCAACGGCGCATAGTTAGGGGGAACACTTTCTTGAAATTATTATAAGGGATCATCTAATTTACTACCGTCGTTCTAAGTAAACAAGATGCATAAACATAATAAACATCACATGCAATTATATAGTAGTGACATGATATGGCCAATATCACATAGCTCCTTTGATCTCCATCTTCGGGGCTCCATGATCATCTTCGTCACCGGCATGGCACCATGATCTCCATCATCGTGTCTCCATGAAGTTGCTCGCCAACTATTACTTCTACTACTATGGCTAACAGTTTAGCAATAAAGTAAAGTAATTACATGGCGTTAAATCATTGACACGCATGTCATAAAATAATTAAGATAACTCATATGGCTCCTGCCGGTTGTCATACTCATCGACATGCAAGTCGTGATTCCTATTACAAGAACATGATCTCATACATCACAATATATCATTCATCATTCATCACAACTTTTGGCCATATCACATCACAAAGCAATTGCTGCAAAAACAAGTTAGACGTCCTCTAATTGTTGTTGCATCTTTTACGTGGCTGCAATAGGGTTTTAGCAAGAACGTTTTCTTACCTACGAATAACCAGAACGTGATTTGTCAACTTCTATTTACCCTTCATAAGGACCCTTTTCATCGAATCCGCTCCAACTAAAGTGGGAGAGACAGACACCCGCTAGCCACCTTATGCATCTAGTGCATGTCAGTCGGTGGAACCTGTCTCACGTAAGCGTATGTGTAAGGTCGGTCTGGGCCGCTTCATCCCACAATACCGCTGAAGCAAAATAAGACTAGTAGTGGCAAGAAAGTTGACAACATCTACGCCCACAACAGATTTGTGTTCTACTCGTGCAATAGAGAACTACGCATAAACCTGGCTCTGATACCACTATTGGGGAACGTTGCATAAAATAAAAAAATTCCTACGTTCACCAAGATCAATCTATGAGTTTATCTAGCAACGAGAGAGAGGAGTGCATCTACATACCCTTGTAGATCGCGAGCGGAAGCGTTCAAGAGAACAGGGTTGAGGGAGTCGTACTCGTCGTGATCCAAATCACCGGAGATCCTAGCACCGAACGGACGGCACCTTCGCGTTCAACACACGTACGGTCAGCGTGACGTCTCCTCCTTCTTGATCTAGCGAGGGGAAAGGAGAGGTTGATGAAGATCCAGCAGCACGACGGCGTGGTGGTGGATGCACCAGGGTTCCGGCAGGGCTTCGCCAAGCGACTACGGGAGGAGGAGGTGTAGCAAGGGGGGTAGGGAGGCGCCAGATGTCAGGGTACGGCTGCCCTCCCACCCCCCTCTTTATATAGGGACCCCAGGGGGGCGCCAGCCCTGGAGATGGGATCTCCCAAGGGGGGGGGCGGCCAGGGGGGTGGAGTGCCCCCCAAGGCAAGTGGAGGCGCCCCCTCCCCTAGGGTTCCCAACCCTAGGCGCAGAGGGGGGCCCAGGAGGGGCGCACCAGCCCACCAGGGGCTGGTGCCCCTCCCACTTCAGCCCATGGGGCCCTCCAGGATGGGTGGACCCCCGGGACCCTTCCGGTGGTCCCGATACAATACCAGTGACCCCCGAAACTTTCCCAATGGCCGAAACTCGACTTCCCATATATAATTCTTTACCTCCGGACCATTCCGGAACTCCTCATGACGTCCGGGTTCTCATCCGGGACTCCGAACAAGTTTCGGTTTGCTGCATACTCATATTCATACAACCCTAGCGTCACCGAACCTTAAGTGTGTAGACCCTACGGGTTCGGGAGACACGCAGACATGACCGAGACTGCTCTCCGGTCAATAACCAACAGAGGGATCTGGATACCCATGTTGGCTCCTACATGCTCCTCGATGATCTCATCGGATGAACCACAATGTCGAGGATTTAAGCAACCCTGTATACAATTCCCTTTGTCAATCGGTACGTTACTTGCCCGAGATTCGATCGTCAGTATCGCAATACCTCGTTCAATCTCGTTACCGGCAAGTCACTTTACTCATACCGTAATGCATGATCCCATGACCAGACACTTGGTCACTTTGAGCTCATTATGATGATGCATTATCGAGTGGGCCCAGAGATACCTCTCCGTCATACGGAGTGACAAATCCCAGTCTCGATCTGTGTCAACCCAACAGACACTTTCGGAGATACCTGTAGTGCACCTTTATAGTCACCCAGTTACGTTGTGATGTTTGCTACACCCAAAGCACTCCTACGGTATCCGGGAGTTACACGATCTCATGGTCTATGGAAAAAATACTTGACATTGGAAAAGCTCTAGCAAACGAACTACACGATCTTTGTGCTATGCTTAGGATTGGGTCTTGTCCATCACATCATTCTCCTAATGATGTGATCGCGTTATCAATGACATCCAATGTCCATAGTCAGGAAATCATGACTATCTGTTGATCAACGAGCTAGTCAACTAGAGGCTCAGTAGGGACATGTTGTGGTCTAAGTATTCACACGTGTATTACGATTTCCGGATAATACAATTATAGCATGAATAAAAGACAATTATCATGAACAAGGAAATATAATAATAATCCTTTTATTATTGCCTCTAGGGCATATTTCCAACAATGATATGCTCCAAAACCCTCAGCTACTTTCTCACATCCACAAATGACCTAAACCCAAATTCAAAATCGGTCACACCGATTCTTCCTATCCGGCGCCACCGAGTTCAAATGTCATAGCCACTGCCACAAACCCTAGGCAAATCGGTTCTACCGATAGGGATCTCGGTCTCACCGAGATGGGATTGTAATCTCTCTATTTCCCTTCGTAACGTTTCGGTCAAACCGAAGTGAGCGATCGGTCCCACCTAGATTGCAATGTAAACTCTCTGTTTCCCTTTTGTAACATTTCGGTCTCACCGAAAAGAGCAAATCGGTCCCATCGAGTTTACCTGACCAACTCTCTGGAAAGCTTATTACCAAAATCGGTCTCACCGAGTTTGTGTAATCAGTCTTACCGAGATTACATTATGCCCTAACCATAACCGAATCGGTCTTACCGAGTTGCATGTCAGTCCCACCGAAAATCACTAACGGTCACTAGGTTTACTAAATCGGTCCGACCGAGTCTGTTGAATCGGTCCCACTGAGTTTGGTAAATTGTGTGTAACGGTTAGATTTTGTGTGGAGGCTATATATACCCCTCCACCTCCTCTTCATTCGTGGAGAGAGCCATCAGACTAAACCTACACTTCCAACTTACCATTTCTGAGAAAGAACCACCTACTCATGTGTTGAGGCCAAGATATTCCATTCCTACCATATGAATCTTGATCTCTAGCCTTCCCCAAGTTGCTTTCCACTCAAATCTTCTTTCAACCAGATCCAAATCCTATGAGAGAGAGTTGAGTGTTGGGGAGACTATCATTTGAAGCACAAGAGCAAGAAGTTAATCATCAATGCACCATTTGTTACTTCTTGGAGAGTGGTGTCTCCTAGATTGGCTAGGTGTCACTTGGGAGCCTCTGACAAGATTGTGGAGTTGAACCAAGGAGTTTGTAAGGGCAAGGAGATCGCCTACTTCGTGAAGATCTACCGCTAGTGAGGCAAGTCCTTCGTGGGCGACGGCCATGGTGGGATAGACAAGGTTGCTTCTTCGTGGACCCTTCTTGGGTGGAGCCCTCCATGGACTCGCGCAACCGTTACCCTTCGTGGGTTGAAGTCTCCATCAACGTGGATGTATGATAGCACCACCTACCGGAACCACGCCAAAAACATCCGTGTCTCCAACTGCGTTTGAATCCTCCAAACCCTTCCCTTTACTTTCTTGCAAGTTGCATGCTTTAATTTCCGCTGCCTATATACTCTTTGCATGCTTGCTTGAATTGTGTGATGATTGCTTGACTTGTCCTAAGATAACTAAAATCTGCCAAACTCTAAAATTGGGAAAAGGTTAAGTTTTTAATTGGTCAAGTAGTCTAATCACCCCCCCTCTAGACATACTTCAAGGTCCTACACAGTGCCTCGAGGATGACGCTCACAACGGTCGTCGAGGAACTGATGGGTGGCTTGAGGAAGCTCCGGATCGAGCGTGAGTAGGAGGTGGAGGAATCCGTGGCTGCTTTCAAGCAAAGCCGTGAGGAATTGAGGAAGGAGCTGGAGGATGTCATCGCCGGGTGATCCATCGGAGAGTAGATACAGTAGCGATCTAGATCGTTGTCTATGATTTCCTTCTTCTCTTGCCCCAGTGTCTTCTGAACTTTGCCGCATGTGGCATTTAAAACTATCCGGAATATGTAAGACAATTATTATCTGCGCCATTGTAAATTTTTCGGTGTACTATCCGTTGCCATTTTATTTGTCGTCGTATTATCCATTCCCTATGTGGCAATTTAAATAAGGCCGGAATACGAGTTGAAAACACGAACAAAGCAAATGCTAGCATGGGATCATAACCAAACACCCTCCATCCACCCCTAAAAAAACCTCCGTCCAGGCGCTTTGATTAACCTATTAATGGCAAAGTTTTGAGCAAGGCGGGCGGCGGCTGGTGCATGGAGGTCAAAAAGATCGCTTGTCGGTAAGCATGGGTGGCCTTGCTTCTCGCACGTGTCCCATCGAGCCTACAAGGTGGACAAGATGCATGCGTCCCATCAAGCCTGGGCGGCGGACTGCTCGCACGCGTCCCATCGAGCCTGCACGGTGGACTTCTCGCGCTCGTCCCGCGGTGTACAAAAGTAGGGACCTAGCTTTTGACCCCTTTACTTGTGCACAGGCAATCGGAGCCGCCTGCCACGACCACACATGAGCAAGGCAAGAGAGGGAAGCCGGAGAAAAGCCAAAGCCACAGGGACAAGCAAAGCAAACAACAAAGGACGCACAGGCAATGCAGGTTGCCCCGACAAGGACCCTTGCCGAGGGCAGCCTCAGCAGCCCCGACAAGATCCTTGCCGGGGCAGCTCGTCCACACCCGCCGAGCGAGCCACCTTCGAGCCCACCAAACGCTGAGCAGTCGCATTGGGACAGGGTTCGGGAGGCACCTCCGTGGTGGCATGCAGATCTTTGTGAAGACAAAGAGCAATCAAGAGCAAAAGAGGATAGGAAGGCAACCATCCTCACCGAAGGAACCCACAAGACCCCCGACAAGATCCTTGCCGGGGACGCCAGTGCGCCACGGCAAGACCTTTGCCAGGCCACCCGGCAAGACCCCTGCCGGGCCACCCGACAAGGCCCTCGCCAAGCGCACTAACAGGGCCGCTGCCAGGCCCGCGCCAGCTAAGTCTTCACCGCCGTTCGCATACAGCTACCAACCTAACCAGCTAGGCAGGCACCTGCGTGGCAGCATGCGATCCTTCATGGAGGCTCCACCACCGCGCCACCTCAGCTGCCTGCCTGCCTACATGGCACCGCATGCATCGCTGGCCAGGCCGTGTGTCGAAGCAAGGGGTAGCGGCGACGGACGGGACGGGCCCCGCCCCCATCCCCGATAAAGTGGAGGGACACCTAAGCCTTGCATTTAATGCCCCTTATCCAGTAATATGGGCGATAATCTCGTGCTACTGTATCACTTTCCATCTCTTGTGTGCCATTGTGGCAGCCCCTTTTGCCTATAAAAGGAGGCCCATGGCACACAGAGAAGGGATTCGGCTCTTTTGAACCTCGCAACACCCAGAGCTAGTTCGAGAGCTCAAGAACACTAATACAACCACCAAAGTAGGATCGTAGGGTTTTACGCATCTTTGCGGCCCGAACCTGGGTAAATCCCCTTTGTGCCATCCGCTAGTCCCGCTCTTCTCATGATTTCGCGGCCCGCAACCGTAGAAGGGATTCCAGTGATCCTATAGGTGTCGTTTCCCACCGACATATTTGGCGCACAAGGTAGGGGGTCGCTATTGTGAGAATCTGGTCTAGCAGTTGGCCTAGCTGTTCTTCATCGCCATGGCTCCTAAGAAGAAGTCGACCACATTGATCGGTTCGTCCGGGACCAAGTTGCCGACACCGGTGTGCACTAGTAGCGGGCCAGTCGTGGAGAGAACCCATGGCGCGGCCCGCGAACATCCACATCACTCTGGCGGTTCAGGCCTGGAGAGTGGCTTCGTTCACGCGCCAGGCGACGAGCCACCGGTC
>NC_041393.1:187291926-187320887 GCF_002162155.2 Triticum dicoccoides | reverse complement strand
GGGTGCCGCCGTCCTTCCAGGCGGCGGCACGGCGACCTCCAAGACGCCAACACCAGCGCCCACGGCACACTCCTCTCAGGTTGTGCGTGATGAGCAGCGTCACCCTGCCGGTGATCCTGTGCGTCGCCCTGGGAAGAGTCCCGTGCGCCCATCACATGAAGAGGAGGGTCAGCATGCGCACTGAGGTGCTGATGGAGGTGGCGAACGGCTGCGGAGCCTTGACACAACTCCTTCTAACATGGTTAGGAGTCGAGGCGCATCACGGTCCACCCAGCTTTCGCCGCCACCCACGCCAGCGGAAGCCCTAGCGCGCGCATAACTGCTCCTCAATTTTCCTCCCGCCGCGGAGAAGCTTGACGAATGGAGGGCCACCGTCTGGAGCCTCGTTGGCATCGCCAACAACGACCGGCTGCGGCCGGCAGAACCCATCGGCCGTCGCTCAGTCGGGCTGCCACGTGCTAGCGGAGGCCACGCCGGGTGCGACGCGGCCACGGCGTATTCCCCGCCTCCATCTCGAGCGCCTCGGGCGTGGACCCTCCACGGCAAAGCTCGTGATGATATATCCATCGCGTCGTCCGACCCGCGAACTAACCGCGATCAGCGCCAGGTCCTCCGGGAGCGGGCTCACGAGGAAACTCGAACTACGATCGAGTGCCGACGTGACGCGCGCCACCAGTCGGATAGGCGAGAAGGGCCCGCTACGGACCACCCAGCGCTGGGAGGCTACGGTGGCCTACCTTACGAGGTGGGTTGTCTGGCCTTCACCCGTGAGCTGCGACACTTCCAGTGGCCCTCCCACCGTACGTTCAAACCTGATGTTGGTGAGAAGTACAATGGCAAGACCCACCCATCAGAGTCCCTCAGCATCTACACCATCACGATGCAGGCTGCTGGGGCCCGCGACGATAAGGTGCTTGCCAACTACTTCTCGTTGGCACTCAAGCCTAATGTTATGTCATGGTTGATGCACTTGCCGGTGGATTCCATCTCTTCTTGGGAGGATCTGTGCCATGAGTTTGTTGGCGCCTTTACTGAAGGTCACCAAGCTCATGGCCAGGCGAGTGATTTACACATCATCCCCCAGAAGGAAGGAGAAAACCTGCACAAGTACATCCAAAGGTTCAGCCGGGTGCTGTACAACATCCCCGATGTTCATCCTACCGCCGTGATCAGTGCGTTCCACCAGAACGTGCGCAATCGCAAGATGCGTGAAGAACTGGCGATGAACAAGGTTAAGGATGTGGCCGAGCTCTATGTTCTGGCCGATCTGTGCGCTCGTGCTGAGGAGGGAAGGAAGTACCCCGGCGAAGATGTCGGTGCGGAAACCGACTCCACTAGCGATACCGCCACCCCAGCAAAGAAAGGCTGACGCTGTAATAGGAAGCGCAAGGGCAAGGCCGTGCTTGCCGTTGAGGGATCCGATGACACCGGTACCATCAAGAAGACCAAGGCGAGCGACCCCGGCAAGGAGGTTGCCAGGTGTGACGCTTGCCGGGCCTTGGCGGCTACCAACAAGCCAGGAGGCTTCGACAAGTAGTACTGCAAGATCCACCGCACCAAGGGCCACGATCTCCAAAATTGCCGGGAGGTAGTGTCAGGACCCCGACTCAATGCCCCATCGATCTAGCATGTAACACCCCATATCACTTTGCGGCCTCACACATGGTATCCCCACGGGTGTCGCCTTACCTTTGTCCGGGACCGTTTGCGCCTTTTGGCACACGTATATGATAGTGTCGCTAGCATCCATATGATAAGGAGCCCGGGCTGACATGGCTAGTCGTAAACCCAAAGTGGGACAATCTTACAGGGACAGGCATCCATGACCCAACATCGAACGTGTCGGTCATCAGCGAGTGAATCCAGGCTGTAGCACTGGGCTAGAAGGACTCCGGTGAACCGGGCTGTAGCGGGCTAACAGGACTCCGGTATTCATCGCGTGACATTTCCCTGAAGGGACAGACACAGGAACGAAGAAGGACACATGCCGGCCAGCCTAAGTGTTCCAGAGAAGTAGCAAGCTACCATGGCTTAGTGGAAGCACTAGGAGACATTTCCCGGTAGGAGAGGCTACTAAGGATAAACAACTAGATAGTCAGATCCCACACATACCAAGCATTTCAATAACATACACACAATATGCTCGATATATGCAAATACAACATGGCATCACAACATGACTCTACGACTCAAGTATTTAATTCAATAGGCTCCGAGGAGCGAGATATTACAATCATGGGTCTCATGACCCAACAATCAGAGCATACAAGTCAAAGCACATGCGGAAGCTTAACATGTCTGAGTACAGGCATCTACAAATGAAAAAGGCTGAGAAGCCTGACTATCTACCAAATCCTGTTGAGGGCACAAGATCGTAGCTGAGGTAACAAGCTAAACATCCAAGTCCACGTGGAACTACTAGCGAGACCGAAGTCTCTCTGCAAAAACATAAATTAAGCAACGTGAGTACAAATGTACCCAGCAAGACTTACATCAGAACTAACTACATATGCATCATTATCAACAAAGGGGATGGTGGGGTTTAACTGCAGCAAGCCAGCTTTGACTCGATGGCTATCCTGAACTACGACTGCAAGTAACTCTTTGAGGTGGCGCACACGATTCCACATATTCACCATATCAATACACCACTATGGATCCGCTCCCGTCTCCCTACAAGAACGCCATCCATAGCACTCACGCTTATCTTGCGTATTTTAGAGTATCCACTTACACTTGTCTATGAACTGTACAGGCAACCCAGAAGTCCTTTACCGCGGACACGGCTATTCGAATAGATAATGTTAACCCTGCAGGGGTGTACTTCTTCACACACGCTCTCGCCACTTACCGCCATGTACACGTCATGTATCTCGGCAACCTTCAAGCGGAAGCCTGGCGAGGGTGTCGGCCACGACCTGACTAACCACACAAGTCTCTCGTCCAGGTTTATCGCCTATTCGGGTTCCATCCGCAAGGAGATCCGGCCGGGGTGTCGCTGACGACCCCAAACGATGTGTGCAGGGTTCCCAAGTCCACCATCCGGGTGCCACTTGGTACATCGGGCCACTGTGCCTAGTCTGCCCCAAGCCCACCTGTACCGGGTGCCACTTGGTAGACTACTAACACTACCTACAAACACCAGAAACTAGTTGCGACTCCTGGACAGAGATCAAGTTGATTAATAAGCCGAGAGGGGCCGAGTTACCGGAACCCAATGTGTGGTAGTAGCTATTCATGGATCACAAACACAGAACTCAGTTCCTGAGGACGGTTTCAATGAGACAACCCACCATGTACTCCTACATGGCCTCTCATCGCTACCTTTACCAAATTGTGTTCACACACTTAGCACTCAACAGTAGGACATGTTCACCACATTCCAATTCATCCCCGATGAATTAGAACTGACACAACTCTAAGCAATAGCAGGCATGAAAAACAAGCATGAATGAGTAGGCACATCAGGGCTCAAACAACTCCTACTCATGCTAGTGGGTTTCATCTATTTACTGTGGCAATGACAGTTCATGCAGAGGATAAAGGGGTTCAACTACCGCAGCAAGTAACAAATGAATCGTTGTTGTCCTAATGCAGTAAAAGAGAGCAGGAGCGAGAGAGTGGGATTGTATCGGAATGAACAAGGGGGTTTTGCTTGCCTGGCACTTCTGAAGATAGTATAGTTCTTCATCGGTGTCATCGATCACATCGTCGGTACACGTCTACTGAGAGGGGACAAGCACCGACAAACAAAGAAGAAACACAATCAATGCAATGCAACAATATGATGCATGAATGTGACATGGCAATATGATGTGGTTTGTGCTAATGCAACTAAAACCAGATTAAATGAAGTTGGTTTGAATCCAAGATTCAAATTCAAACTCCATATGTGGATATTTAAATGCCATTCATATGATTTGTCCTCAACAGCAGCTATAAGTTGTTCTAACATACATGAAAATGGTACAGATGGATAGATTGGATTTTTCTGATCATTTTTCATATATAATTTGTTTCATTTGGAGTTACGGTTAAATTTCTATGAATTTTTGAAATTTAAATCATTTTCTGGATTTTCCTGGTTATTTAGAAATAAAACAAATCCAGAAAATGAATTATTGCGTCAGCATGACATCACTGTGATGTCAGCGGTCAACAGGAGCCGGTCGAGGTCAAACTGACATGTGGGGCCCACTGGTCAGTGACTTAGGGCTGGCTTGAGTGAATGACAGGTGGGACCGGTCAATGATGACTGGGCCAGAGTCAAAGCTGACACGTGGGGTCCACGGCATTAACACTAATTTAACAGAAAAATTATACTAACCTAATTAAGCGTAGGGGCCCACATGGCAGTGGCTCATGGGGGTGCTTATAGTGGTCATTAGCACTAACTAACCGGCGCCACGTCAGCAGGTGACGCCGGCGACCACAACAGCGGCGGAAACTCGCCGGAGTTAGTCGGGGCGGCACTACAGGCCGTGGCTGGGTGCGCTGAGGGCATCTACGCGGAGCTAGAACTCGTGCGCATCCAACGGTGCAAGCAGCACCTGCTGGGGTGACCGGAAACGACGACGGCGTCGAGGTCAGCAGCGATCGGAGCTCGGGCATCGACGGATTCGTTGCTACGGTGAGCAAGGCGTGCGTTGCGTGGCATCTACGGCGGGTGCACGTGCTAACAAGGCTATTCGGCATGCTAGCATGATCACAGGGTCACCAGACTGATGCCGACGACGAGCTCGGGCGGAGGTGAGCTTCGGCCTCGATGAACACGACGGCTACGGTGTGCAAAAGGACGAGGCGTTAGGGGGAACATGACCGGAGGCTCACAACGCGTCGATTGAAGTACTCGTCGGGCTCGGGGGCGTTCTACGTGCGACGAATCGACGACGGCGATCCACGGCGGCCGAGGCCGAAGACGATGATGGTGGCGATGAAACAGGCCTCCGGCACTGTGTAGCTCGGTGGAGAGGACGAGGAAGATGCGGCGGAGCTTCTGGACTGCTCGAGGGGGCGAGAGAGAGGCGATGGCTGCGGTGGTGGCGAGCGGCGTCGGTGGTTGCGCTCGGGCGTGAGAGGGAGAGAAAGCAGAGGAGGGGAAAGGCACGGAAAGAGGTCGAGGGGATTCCAGGGGGTATGCGTGGCAACGTCAGAGGCATCCAGGCCGTCGAGGAGGCAGGCGAGCAGGGTGAAGGTGGCGCGCGCGTGCACCGTGCCCAGCTTCTCCTCTGCCTACTGGCAAGAGGTAGAAGACGAGGCTGCCCCTGGTGGGCTGGGCCGCCAGGTGTGCTGGCCAGCTGGGCTGTAACAGCGCCAGGCCAGGTAAGTGGCTTAGGTACTCTCCTTTCCTTTCTTTCTGTTTTCTATTTTTTTCTGTTTTGTTTTGATTTAGTAAATATACCAAACCATTTGATAAAATGCTGAAATTAATTATGTGGCTAGAACTAAAATATACCAAACCACATAAAATGTTCCAGAATTATTGGACATATATTAATTATATAAGAAATATATATCCAATGCAAATAGTTATTGAATTAATTCAAAGGCCCAAAATAAATGTTTCTGAGATACCAAAAATATTGGTTTGACTTTTACATTTTGCCAATATTTTCAGAGACTAAGAGGAACATTTTCTTGGACTCATTTGATGAGATTTAAATGTTGGTTATTTTTAGGGGTATTCTGAGGCTTTGAAAATTCCTCAATTCAAATTTCATTTGAATTTAAACATGATGCACACATGGAAGCTGGCATAGGTCAGACCAGAATTAGGGATGTGACAACTCACCCCCACTAAACAAGAATCTCGTCTCGAGATTCAAGCGTAGGGTAAGATCAAGGGGAAACACAAAGTAGTATAATCTTCACGATCCAGGGTGCACTTCATAAGAGCGTTGATTCGATCACCATCATTGTCTCGAAGTCTTGCTCTGAGAACTCCAACTAACATGACAACGAGAGGGAAAGAAAGAATCTAGAAGGATCGACCTTATCAAAGGTCGAACAACTTAGGATCAACTCATGGAATGAGACATAGCAACATCTCTCGAGCTGAGACACGAAGCATACATCTGAAGGGATGGAGTGAAACGGATGACAAAGGTTCACTAGGTAGGCAACAATTCCAGACTTAATAGGGTGGTGAACGGTTGTCAACGTAGTGAGGAGTTGAGTTGCCATGATACCACAACGAGACACCTTAGGGATGGTGACTCGTAGATATATCCCCTTAGGTGGCAAAAAGAATTACCTTTGATTCAGAGATCATTGAAACTCTTTATACCAGCCTAAGGCAATTCTCGAGCGATCGTTTGGAGGGTTTCGGTAGAATGGCATACCCGGATTAGAATAGATGATGTGGATTACTTTGTTGAAAACAACTCAAGGGATGATTTTGCTTGCGCGTGCTCTCAAGAACTTGAGCAGTTCCATATTCATCAAGGTTTTACCAACATCCGTGTCAAGGATCCTGGCAACAAACCGTTCTACCATGATGAACAGCGATGGACGATGCAGATACAAAGGAAGATAACCTTCTCAGATTTCACCTTAGCGAGGCCAAGGAAACAAAATCTGGATGATGTTAGCACTCCGCTTCTAATGTTCTCCTTGATGTGCTAGCATAATCCATTCATAGATATGGTTTGATATCTAGAACATCAAGTAAAGGTCGGACTTCGGGAGCACAAGAATCCATAAGGAATAACTACGGAAGTAGTATCCTACGAAATCCTTATGGGGAGGTGGCCAACTTCCTCAAACAAGATACTACAATAATAGGTCTTACGGTTGGGTGCGTTGGCCATGACATCGACTTTACCGGTTACGCTGAGACCAATATTATAGTTCTTGGGAAACGTTCCAACCATCATATCCGCCTGAGATTCAGATCTGGTTGGTGTTAGGATATTCCAGACTCATCAAGTCTAGGAAGGAAAATGAAAGTTTGCAACACAAATCGATGAGACGGCGTTGCAAAATTCTCGGGGAATGAACTACGATAGCAAGCTCCAAAACATGAGCTGGTTCTGCTACAACATGTGAACACGTTGTCCGAGACAAGCATGACCACATAGTAGTCTTATAATAAAACACTACCGAGTTCTGGTAGGGAACCATCATCGAGGATATCGGAGTTCTTGCATAAGTCATATGATTAGCTCTTATGAAGGAACTTCTTCTCCTTGAGCAAGTCAATCAGTGGCTTGATGTGCTAGGGATACATATGGAATGAAGATGATCAGTCTATCAGACCATGGAATACTTCGCACATGCATGACTGACTTGGGATGATTCCAAAGGAAGCAAAAACAATCTTTCTCGGATCCACAGTGGCAACTTACACCAAGTGCACGTGAATTAGAGGAAGTCACTTCTTTCATCCAAACATATGCTTCATGAACGGGTCATGAAGAAAATGCTTACACAAGTTTCCATTACTAACTTAGATGTTCAACATGAATCATGGAGAGGATAAAATGCTGCTGATGAGCACAACAACAAGTCATCGAGATTCCCATGGAGATGGAATTCCATAACTATGTAAACAAGGTGTTAGCATTGGTCAGACCAAAAGATATAATGGTGTATGCTCGAGGGATCAACCACGAGTAAGACAACATTAAGAACATCGTTGGTTCTGATTTGATTTGACGATAGCCCATAATCAAATCAAGGATTGGATAAGACATAGCACCGACAACTGATCACGAGGATCAATCGATGAAGATATCATCTTTCTTCAACAAACACACAAACGCAAGGATATCCCTTTGGAAATGAACTAAGCGGGACAAGCTTTCATCTTCCAACTCTCCAAGTTGTTGTTTAGCTTGACCAACTAGCTCAGGGGTATCCAACACAGACTCTTGGAGAAGGGGTGGTTTACAGGAATAAACCAACTTGATCACGAACTCAACATAGCGGTCAGGTGACAACCTGGTAATACTTCCGAGAAGATATTCGGAAAACCACGAACCACCGATATGTTACTAAGCTCGAGGACAATCTTGCTTTTCAGGGCAAGACGATATGATCAATAGAGCGAGGATTTGAAATAATCCTAACTCATTGATCGAGGAGTGAACCAGGAGAATGGACTAGGTAGCACGATCAATCTTAGAATGATGATTCAATAACCAACATGATAAGGATGTAATTATTGCCCTTTAACTACCAAGCAACGGAGTTGCTAGGAGTATAGATTTCACACATCACGATTCACTTGTCGGCATTCCGGTTGCAACAACACGGAACCGAGGAATGAACAATGATGGCAAGAAGTGTTACTGCGTCAAGAATTCATAAGAGGTGGTGCAATTCTCATGACACTCTTGACATAAAGATGGTGACACTCCAAGGTAGAACAGACCAGAAGCTAGATTGCATTTGATCTGCGGGATACAACTGCTTTGACCCAATCCTGGATATGGATGATGTATTGGAGTTTGTTTCTCCTAGTCATTTCGGAATAGAATGGCTTGACGGACCACAAGAGTAGTGGCATCGATGAACACGGATGCATAACTACTCCTGACTATCAATTGATAGACGAGGTCAGAAGACAACTAAAGTGGGACAACTCAAAGGAACATACGGTTTCTAAGTAGTGGATGCATAGGTTAGTATGTCGAAACAAGTTCAACAAGTTTCTTCCGGATAACCCATGCAGAAAAGTAGAACTGGCAGAGTCGCAATATAGAATGGAGAACTCATCGAGGGCACTCCTGTTGTGATCTTTTGATCCAACAAACTTCTGCCATAAAGTGGTTCATAGTATTTGGAAGAAGGGAATACCACAGACCTCGAGGACTATCGCAAGGGTTACTAATAACCTAAAGAAACTAGCAAACACTAACAACATGAAGTAGGTAGAGTGAATCTCGGGTTCAAGAGCCCAGGAATAGAATACCTATCAACTAAATGGCATCACGGGATGCTCTCGAGAATGATGGCCAGAGTCATCACACTGGGATCACAGAACATGGCTAGATTCCTAGATGATACTCTAGACATCTAGGGTCGTAATAATAGCTCCAACATATATGTCGAGGCAATACAGTACCTCAACTCACCATTTAGTGTGGCTAAACTGGCCCGAAAACATCAGGAACGGAAAGAAGGGATTTGCAAATGCATCAGATTATTTAGAAACCTGGGATGACTCGGACAGCATAACGGCTGTAAATGCTCGAAAAGATTTGAGACATGCTACAAAATGGTGGCATAACCACTTGATCATCATAATATCAAGGTTCTGAGATCAACTATGAACATACAGAAGATAGTAGGAACTGAACTCAAGCTTAAATCCAACAATCTTATGAGTCTACTGATTAGTAACACGTGATCCTGATAGAGAGAAGAGAAAGCCTAGTTCTTAACCCCGTAGAAAAGATAGTATGACTCGGATCAGAAGGGCATAAGGTAAAGGAGTAAAAAGAGCCTTACGTTCCATCCCACAATCAATTCCCTTATATAACTAAAGAATTTCTAGACTCAACTTCGACCAGTTTGGCTTGGTAATCCTACAGGCAGTCAAGCTCTGATACCAAAGCTGTTAGGACCCCGACTCAATGCCACATCGATCTAGCATGTAACACCTCATATCACTTTGCGGCCTCACGCACGGTATCCCCACGGGTGTCACCTTACCTTTGCCTGGGACCGTTTGCGCCTTTTGGCACACGTATATGATAGTGTCGCTAGCATCCATATGATAAGGAGCCCAGGCTGACATGGCTAGTCGTAAACCCAAAGTGGCACAATCTTACAAGGACAGGCATCCATGACCCAGCATCGAACGTGTCGGTCATCAGCTAATGAATCCAGGCTGTAGCACTGGGCTAGCAGGACTCCGGTGAACCAGGCTGTAGCGGGCTAATAGGACTCCGGTATTCATCGCGTGACATTTCCCCGAAGGGACAGACATAGGAACGAAGAAGGACACATGTCGGCCAGCCTAAGTGTTCCAGAGCAGTAGCAAGCTACCATGGCTCAGTGGAAGCACTAGGAGACATTTCCCAGTAGGAGAGGCTACTAAGGATAAACAACTAGATAGTCAGATCCCACACATACCAAGCATTTCAATAACATACACACAATATACTCGATATGTGCAAATACAACATGGCATCACAACATGACTCTACGACTCAAGTATTTTATTCAATAGGCTCCGAGGAGCGAGATATTACAATCATGGGTCTCATGACCCAACAATCAGAGCATACAAGTCAAAGCACATGCGGAAGCTTAACATGTCTGAGTACAGGCATCTACAAATGAAAAAGGCTAAGAAGCCTGACTATCTACCAAATCCTGTTGAGGGCACAAGATCGTAGCTGAGGTAACAAGCTAAACGTCGAAGTCCACGTGGAACTACTAGCGAGACCGAAGTATCTCTGCAAAAACATAAATTAAGCAACATGAGTACAAATGTACCCAGCAAGACTTACATCAGAACTAACTACATATGCATCATTATCAACAAAGGGGATGGTGGGGTTTAACTGTAGCAAGCCAGCTTTGACTCGATGGCGATCCTGAACTACGACTGCAAGTAACTCTTTGAGGTGGCGCACACGAGTCCACATATTCACCATATCAATACACCACTATGGATCCGCTCCCGTCTCCCTACAAGAACGCCATCCATAGCACTCACGCTTATTTTTCGTATTTTAGAGTATCCACTTACACTTGTCTATGAACTGTACAGGCAACCCAGAAGTCCTTTACCGCGGACACGACTATTCGAATAGATAATGTTAACCCTGCAGGGGTGTACGTCTTCACACACGCTCTCGCCACTTACCGCCATGTACACGTCATGTATCTCGGCAACCTTCAAGCGGAAGCCTGGCGAGGGTGTCGGCCACGACCTGACTAACCACACAAGTCTCTCATCCAGGTTTATCGCCTATTCGGGTTCCATCCGCAAGGAGATCCGGCCGGGGTGTCGCTCACGGCCCCAAACGATGTGTGCAGGGTTCCCAAGTCCACCATCCGGGTGCCACTTGGTACACCGGGCCACTGTGCCTAGTCTGTCCCAAGCCCACTTGTACCGGGTGCCACTTGGTAGACTACTAACACTACCTACAAACACCAGAAACTAGTTGCGACTCCTGGACAGAGATCAAGTTGATTAATAAGCCGAGAGGGGTCGAGTTACCGGAACCCAATGTGTGGTAGTAGTTGTTCATGGATCACAAACACAGAACTCAGTTCCTGAGGACGGTTTCAATGAGACAACCCACCATGTACTCCTACATGGCCTCTCATCGCTACCTTTACCAAATTGTGTTCACACACTTAGCACTCAACAGTAGGACATGTTCACCACATTCCAATTCATCCCCGATGAATCAGACCTGACACAACTCTAAGCAATAGCAGGCATGACAAACAAGCATGAATGAGTAGGCACATCAGGGCTCAAACAACTCCTACTCATGCTAGTGGGTTTCATCTATTTACTGTGGCAATGACAGGTCATGCAGAGGATAAAGGGGTTCAACTACCACAGCAAGTAACAGATGAATCGTTGTTGGCCTAATGCAGTAAAAGAGAGCAGGAGCGAGAGAGTGGGATTGTATCAGAATGAACAAGGGGATTTTGCTTGCCTGGCACTTCTAAAGATAGTATAGTTCTTCATCGGTGTCATCGATCACATCGTCGGTACACGTCTACTGAGAGGGGACAAGCACCGACAAACAAAGAAGAAACACAATCAATGCAATGCAACAATATGATGCATGAATGTGACATGGCAATATGATGTGGTTTGTGCTAATGCAACTAAAACCAGATTAAATGAAGTTGGTTTGAATCCAAGATTCAAATTCAAACTCCATATGTGGATATTTAAATGCCATTCATATGATTTGTCCTAAACAGCAGCTATAAGTTGTTCTAACATACATGAAAATGGTACAGATGGATAGATTGGATTTTTCTGATCATTTTTCATATATAATTTGTTTCATTTGGAGTTGCGGTTAAATTTCTATGAATTTTTGAAATTTAAATCATTTTCTGGATTTTCCTGGTTATTTAGAAATAAAACAAATCCAGAAAATGAATTATTGCGTCAGCATGACGTCACTGTGATGTCAGCTGTCAACAGGAGCTGGTCGAGGTCAAACTGACATGTGGGGCCCACTGGTCAGTGACTCAGGGCTGGCTTGAGTGAATGACAGGTGGGACCGGTCAACGATGACTGGGCCAGAGTCAAAGCTGACACGCGGGGTCCACGGCATTAACACTAATTTAACAGAAAAATTATACTAACCTAATTAAGCGCAGGGGCCCACATGGCAGTGGCTCATGGGGGTGCTTATAGTGGTCATTAGCACTAACTAACCGACGCCACGTCAGCAGGTGACGCCGGCAACCACAACAGCGGCGGAAACTCGCCGGAGTTGGTCGGGGCGGCGCTATAGGCCGTGGCTGGGCGCGCTGAGGGCATCTACGCGGAGCTGGAACTCGCGCGCATCCAACGGTGCAAGCAGCACCTGCTGGGGCGGCCGGAAACGACGACGGCGTCGAGGTCAGCGGCGACCGGAGCTCGGGCGTCGACGGATTCGTTGCTACGGTGAGCAAGGCGTGCGTTGCGTGGCATCTACGGCGGCTGCACGTGCTAACAAGGCTATTGGGCATGCTAGCATGATCACAGGGTCACCGGACTGATGCCGGCGACGAGCTCGGGCGGAGGTGAGGTTCGGCCTCGATGAACACGACGGCTACGGTGTGCAAAAGGACGAGGCGTTAGGGGGAAAATGACCGAAGGCTCACAACGCATCGATTGAAGTACTCGTCGGGCTCAGGGGCGTTCTACATGCGGCGAATCGATGGCGCCGATCCAGGGTGGCCGAGGCCGAAGACGATGATGGTGGCGATGAAACAGGCCTCCGGCGCTGTGTAGCTCGGTGGAGAGGACGAGGAAGATGCGGCGGAGCTTCTGGACTGCTCGAGGGGGCGAGGGAGAGGCGATGGCTGCGGTGGTGGCGAGCGGCGTCGGTGGTTGCGCTCGGGCGCGAGAGGGAGAGAAAGCAGAGGAGGGGAGAGGCACAAGAAAGAGGTCGAGGGGATTCCAGGGGGTATGCATGGCAACGTCAGAGGCGTCCAGGCCGTCGAGGAGGCAGGCGAGCAGGGTGGAGGTGGCGCGCGCGTGCACCGTGCCCAGCTTCTCCTCTGCCTACTGGCAAGAGGTAGAAGACGAGGCTGCCCCTGGTGGGTTGGGCCGCCAGGTGTGCTGGCCAGCTGGGCTGTAACAGCGCCATGCCAGGTAAGTGGCTCAGGTACTCTCCTTTCCTTTCTTTCTGTTTTCTATTTTTTTCTGTTTTGTTTTGATTTAGTAAATATACCAAACCATTTGATAAAATGCTGAAATTAATTATGTCGCTAGAACTAAAATATACCAAACCACATAAAATGTTCCAGAATTATTGGACATATATTAATTATATAAGAAATATATATCCAATGCAAATAGTTATTGAATTAATTCAAAGGCCCAAAATAAATGTTTCTGAGATACCAAAAATATTGGTTTGACTTTTACATTTTGCCAATATTTTCAGACACTAAGAGGAACATTTTCTTGGACTCATTTGATGAGATTTAAATGTTGGTTATTTTTAGGGGTATTCTGAGGCTTTGAAAATTCCTCAATTCAAATTTTGTTTGAATTTAAACATGATGCACACATGGAAGCTGGCATAGGTCAGACCAGAATTAGGGATGTGACAACTCACCCCCACTAAACAAGAATCTCGTCTCGAGATTCAAGCGTAGGGTAAGATCAAGGGGAAACACAAACTAGTATAATCTTCACGATCCAGGGTGCACTTCATAAGAGCGTTGATTCGATCACCATCATTATCTCGAAGTCTTGCTCTGAGAACTCCAACTAACATGACAATGAGAGGGAAAGAAAGACTGTAGAAGGATCGACCTTATCAAAGGTCGAACAACTTAGGATTAACTCATGGAATGAGACATAGCAACATCTCTCGAGCTGAGACACGAAGCATATATCTGAAGGGATGGAGTGAAACGGATGACAAAGGTTCACTAGGTAGGCAATAATTCTAGACTTAAGAGGGTGGTGAATGGTTGTCAACGTAGTGAGGAGTTGAGTTGCCATGATACCACAACGAGACACCTTAGGGATGGTGACTCGTAGATATATCCCCTTAGGTGGCAAAAAGAATTACCTTTGATTCAGAGATCATTGAAACTCTTTATACCAGCCTAAGGCAATTCTCGAGCGATCGTTTGGAGGGTTTCGGTAGAATGGCATACCCGGATTAGAATAGATGATGTGGATTACTTTGTTGAAAACAACTCAAGGGATGATTTTGCTTGCGCGTGCTCTCAAGAACTTGAGCATTTCCATTTTCATCAAGGTTTTACCAACATCCGTGTCAAGGATCCTGTAAACAAACCGTTCTAACATGATGAATAGCGATGGACGATGTAGATACAAAGGAAGATAACCTTCTCATATTTCACCTTAGCAAGGCCAAGGAAACAAAATCTGGATGATCGACCGAGAGACATTTAGCACTCCGCTTCTAATGTTCTCCTTGATGTGCTAGCATAATCCATTCATAGATATGGTTTGATATCTAGAACATCAAGTAAAGGTCGGACTTCGGGAGCACAAGAATCCATAAGGAATAACTACGGAAGTAGTATCCTACAAAATCCTTATGGGGAGGTGGCCAACTTCCTCAAACAAGATACTCTAATAATAGGTCTTACGGTTGGGTGCGTTGGCCACGACATCCACTTTACCGGTTACGCTATGACCAATATTATAGTTCTTGGGAAACGTTCCAACCATCATATCTGCCTGAGATTCAGATCTGGTTGGTGTTAGGATATTCCAGACTCATCAAGTCTAGGAAGGAAAATGAAAGTTTGCAACACAAATCGATGAGACGGCATTGCAAAATTCTCGGGGAATGAACTACGATAGCAAGCTCCAAAACATGAGCTGGTTCTGCTACAACATGTGAACACGTTGTCCGAGACAAGCATGACCACATAGTAGTATTATAATAAAACACTGCCGAGTTCTGGTAGGGAACCATCATCGAGGATATCGGAGTTCTTGCATAAGTCATATGATTAGCTCTTATGAAGGAACTTCTTCTCCTTGAGCAAGTCAATCAGTGGCTTGATGTGCTAGGGATACATATGGAATGAAGATGATCAGTCTATCAGACCATGGAATACTTCGCACATGCATGACTGACTTGGGATGATTCCAAAGGAAGCAAAAACAATCTTTCTCGGATCCACAGTGGCAACTTACACCAAGTGCACGTGAATTAGAGGAAGTCACTTCTTTCATCCAAACATATGCTTCATGAACGGGTCATGAAGAAAATGCTTACACAAGTTTCCATTACTAACTTAGATGTTCAACATGAACCATGGAGAGGATAAAATGCTGCTGATGAGCACAACAACAAGTCATCGAGATTCCCATGGAGATGGAATTCCATAACTATGTAAACAAGGTGTTAGCATTGGTCAGACCAAAATATATAATGGTGTATGCTCGAGGGATCAACCACGAGTAAGACAACATTAAGAACATCGTTGGTTCTGATTTGATTTGACGATAGCCCATAATCAAATCAAGGATTGGATAAGACATAGCACCGACAACTGATCACGAGGATCAATCGATGAAGATATCATCTTTCTTCAACAAACACACAAACGCAAGGATATCCCTTTGGAAATGAACTAAGCGGGACAAGCTTTCATCTTCCAACTCTCCAAGTTGTTGTTTAGCTTGACCAACTAGCTCAGGGGTATCCAACACAGACTCTTGGAGAAGGGGTGGTTTACAGGAATAAACCAACTTGATCACGAACTCAACATAGCGGTCAGGTGACAACCTGGTAATACTTCCGAGAAGATATTCGGAAAACCACGAACCACCGATATGTTACTAAGCTCGAGGACAATCTTGCTTTTCAGGGCAAGACGATATGATCAATAGAGCGAGGATTTGAAATAATCCTAACTCATTGATCGAGGAGTGAACCAGGAGAATGGACTAGGTAGCACGATCAATCTTAGAATGATGATTCAATAACCAACATGATAAGGATGTAATTATTGCCCTTTAACTACCAAGCAACGGAGTTGCTAGGAGTATAGATTTCACACATCACGATTCACTTGTCGGCATTCCGGTTGCAACAACACGGAACCGAGGAATGAACAATGATGGCAAGAAGTGTTACTGCGTCAAGAATTCATAAGAGGTGGTGCAATTCTCATGACACTCTTGACATAAAGATGGTGACACTTCAAGGTAGAACAGACCAGAAGCTAGATTGCATTTGATCTGCGGGATACAACTGCTTTGACCCAATCCTGGATATGGATGAGGTACTGGAGTTTGTTTCTCCTAGTCATTTCGGAATAGAATGGCTTGACGGACCACAAGAGTAGTGGCATCGATGAACACGGATGCATAACTACTCCTGACTATCAATTGATATATGAGGTCAGAAGACAACTAAAGCGGGACAACTCAAAGGAACATACGGTTTCTAAGTAGTGGATGCATAGGTTAGTATGTCGAAACAATTTCAACAAGTTTCTTCCGGATAACCCATGCAGAAAAGTAGAACTGGCAGAGTCGCAATATAGAATGGAGAACTCATCGAGGGCACTCCTGTTGTGATCTTTTGATCCAACAAACTTCTGCCATAAAGTGGTTCATAATATTTGGAAGAAGGGAATACCACAGACCTCGAGGACTATCGCAAGGGTTACTAATAACCTAAAGAAACTAGCAAACACTAACAACATGAAGTAGGTAGAGTGAATCTCGGGTTCAAGAGCCCAGGAATAGAATACCTACCAACTAAATGGCATCACGGGATGCTCTCGAGAATGATGGCCAGAGTCATCACACTGGGATCACAGAAAATGGCTAGATTACTAGATGATACTCTAGACATCTAGGGTCGTAACAATAGCTCCAACATATATGTCGAGGCAATACAGTACCTCAACTCACCGTTTAGTGTGGTTAAACTGGCCCAAAAACATCAGGAGCGGAAAGAAGGGATTTGCAAATGCATCAGATTATTTAGAAACCTGGGATGACTCGGACAGCATAACGGCTGTAAATGCTCGAAAAGATTTGAGACATGCTACAAAATGGTGGCATAACCACTTGATCATCATAATATCAAGGTTTTGAGATCAACTATGAACATACAGAAGATAGTAGGAACTGAACTCAAGCTTAAATCCAACAATCTTATGAGTCTACTGATTAGTAACACGTGATCCTAATAGAGAGAAGAGAAAGCCTAGTTCTTAACCCCGTAGAAAAGATAGTATGACTCGGATCAGAAGGGCATAAGGTAAAGGAGTAAAAAGAGCCTTACGTTCCATCCCACAATCAATTCCCTTATATAACTAAAGAATTTCTAGACTCAACTTCGACCAGTTTGGCTTGGTAATCCTACAGGCAGTCAAGCTCTAATACCAAAGCTGTTAGGACCCCGACTCAATGCCACATCGATCTAGCATGTAACACCTCATATCATTTTGCGGCCTCACGCACGGTATCCCCACGGGTGTCACCTTACCTTTGCCCGGGACCATTTGCGCCTTTTGGCACACGTATATGATAGTGTCGCTAGCATCCATATGATAAGGAGCCCGGGCTGACATGGCTAGTCGTAAACCCAAAGTGGCACAATCTTACAGGGACAGGCATCCATGACCCAGCATCGAACGTGTCGGTCATCACTGAGTGAATCCAGGCTGTAGCACTGGGCTAGCAGGACTCCGGTGAACCAGGCTGTAGCGGGCTAACAGGACTCCGGTATTCATCGCGTGACATTTCCCCGAAGGGACAGACACAGGAATGAAGAAGGACACATGCCGGCCAGCCTAAGTGTTCCAGAGCAGTAGCAAGCTACCATGGCTCAGTGGAAGCACTAGGAGACATTTCCCAGTAGGAGAGGCTACTAAGGATAAACAACTAGATAGTCAGATCCCACACATACCAAGCATTTCAATAACATACACACAATATGCTCGATATGTGCAAATACAACATGGCATCACAACATGACTCTACGACTCAAGTATTTTATTCAATAGGCTCCGAGGAGCGAGATATTACAATCATGGGTCTCATGACCCAATAATCAGAGCATACAAGTCAAAGCACATGCGGAAGCTTAACATGTCTGAGTACAGGCATCTACAAATGAAAAAGGCTAAGAAGCCTGACTATCTACCAAATCCTGTTGAGGGCACAAGATCGTAGCTGAGGTAACAAGCTAAACGTCGAAGTCCACGTGGAACTACTAGCGAGACTGAAGTATCTCTGCAAAAACATAAATTAAGCAACATGAGTACAAATGTACCCAGCAAGACTTACATCAGAACTAACTACATATGCATCATTATCAACAAAGGGGATGGTGGGGTTTAACTGTAGCAAGCCAGCTTTGACTCGATGGCGATCCTGAACTACGACTGCAAGTAACTCTTTGAGGTGGCGCACACGAGTCCACATATTCACCATATCAATACACCACTATGGATCCGCTCCCGTCTCCCTACAAGAACGCCATCCATAGCACTCACGCTTATTTTTCGTATTTTAGAGTATCCACTTACACTTGTCTATGAACTGTACAGGCAACCCAGAAGTCCTTTACCGCGGACACGACTATTCGAATAGATAATGTTAACCCTGCAGGGGTGTACGTCTTCACACACGCTCTCGCCACTTACCGCCATGTACACGTCATGTATCTCGGCAACCTTCAAGCGGAAGCCTGGCGAGGGTGTCGGCCACGACCTGACTAACCACACAAGTCTCTCATCCAGGTTTATCGCCTATTCGGGTTCCATCCGCAAGGAGATCCGGCCGGGGTGTCGCTCACGGCCCCAAACGATGTGTGCAGGGTTCCCAAGTCCACCATCCGGGTGCCACTTGGTACACCGGGCCACTGTGCCTAGTCTGTCCCAAGCCCACTTGTACCGGGTGCCACTTGGTAGACTACTAACACTACCTACAAACACCAGAAACTAGTTGCGACTCCTGGACAGAGATCAAGTTGATTAATAAGCCGAGAGGGGTCGAGTTACCGGAACCCAATGTGTGGTAGTAGTTGTTCATGGATCACAAACACAGAACTCAGTTCCTGAGGACGGTTTCAATGAGACAACCCACCATGTACTCCTACATGGCCTCTCATCGCTACCTTTACCAAATTGTGTTCACACACTTAGCACTCAACAGTAGGACATGTTCACCACATTCCAATTCATCCCCGATGAATCAGACCTGACACAACTCTAAGCAATAGCAGGCATGACAAACAAGCATGAATGAGTAGGCACATCAGGGCTCAAACAACTCCTACTCATGCTAGTGGGTTTCATCTATTTACTGTGGCAATGACAGGTCATGCAGAGGATAAAGGGGTTCAACTACCGCAGCAAGTAACAGATGAATCGTTGTTGTCCTAATGCAGTAAAAGAGAGCAGGAGCGAGAGAGTGGGATTGTATCGGAATGAACAAGGGGGTTTTGCTTGCCTGGCACTTCTGAAGATAGTATAGTTCTTCATCGGTGTCATCGATCACATCGTCGGTACACGTCTACTGAGAGGGGACAAGCACCGACAAACAAAGAAGAAACACAATCAATGCAATGCAACAATATGATGCATGAATGTGACATGGCAATATGTTGTGGTTTGTGCTAATGCAACTAAAACCAGATTAAATGAAGTCCAAGATTTAAATTCAAACTCCATATGTGGATATTTAAATGCCATTCATATGATTTGTCCTAAACAGCAGCTATAAGTTGTTCTAACATGCATGAAAATGGTACAGATGGATAGATTGGATTTTTCTGATCATTTTTCATATATAATTTGTTTCATTTGGAGTTACGGTTAAATTTCTATGAATTTTTGAAGTTTAAATCATTTTCTGGATTTCCTGGTTATTTAGAAATAAAACAAATCCAGAAAATGAATTATTGCGTCAGCATGACGTCACTGTGATGTCAGCGGTCAACAGGAGCCGGTCGAGGTCAAACTGACATGTGGGGCCCACTGGTCAGTGACTCAGGGCTGGCTTGAGTGAATGACAGGTGGGACCGGTCAACGATGACCGGGCCAGAGTCAAAGCTGACACGTGGGGTCCACGGCATTAACACTAATTTAACAGAAAAATTATACTAACCTAATTAAGCACAGGGGCCCACATGGCAGTGGCTCATGGGGGTGCTTATAGTGGTCATTAGCACTAACTAACCGGCGCCACGTCAGCAGGTGACACCGACGACCAAAACAGCGGCGGAAACTCGCCGGAGTTGGTCGGGGCGGCGCTACAGGCTGTGGCTGGGCGCGCTGAGGGCATCTACGCGGAGCTGGAACTCGCGCGCATCCAACGGTGCAAGCAGCACCTGCTGGGGCGGCCGGAAACGACGACGGCGTCGAGGTCAGCGGCGACCGGAGCTCGGACGTCGACGGATTCGTTGCTACGGTGAGCAAGGCGTGCGTTGCGTGGCATCTACGGCGGCTGCATGTGCTATCAAGGCTATTGGGCATGCTAGCATGATCACAGGGTCACCAGACTGATGCCGGTGACGAGCTTGGGCGGAGGTGAGCTTCGGCCTCGATGAACACGACGGCTACGGTGTGCAAAAGGACGAGGCATTAGGGGGAAAATGACCGGAGGCTCACAGCATGTCGATTGAAGTACTCGTCGGGCTCGGGGGCGTTCTATGTGTGGCGAATCGACGGTGGCGATCCAAGACGGCCGAGGCCGAAGACGACGATGGTGGTGATGAAATAGGCCTCCGGCGCTGTGTAGCTCAGTGGAGAGGACGAGGAAGATGCGGCGGAGCTTCTAGACTGCTCGAGGGGGCGAGGAAGAGGCGATGGCTGCGGTGGTGGCGAGCGGCATAGGTGGTTGGGCTCGGGCGCGAGAGGGAGAGAAAGCAGAGGAGGGGAGAGGCACGGGAAAGAGGTCGAGGGGATTCCAGGGGGTATGCGTGGCAACGTCAGAGGCGTCTAGGCCGTCGAGGAGGCAGGCGAGCAGGGTGGGGGTGGCGCGCGCGTGCGCCGTGCCCAGCTTCTCCTCTACCTACTGGCAAGAGGTAGAAGACGAGGCTGCCCCTGGTGGGCTAGGCCACCAGGTGTGCTGGCCAGCTGGGCTGTAACAACGCCAGGCCAGGTAAGTGGCTCAGGTACTCTCCTTTCCTTTCTTTCTGTTTTCTATTTTTTCTGTTTTGTTTTGATTTAGTAAATATACCAAACCATTTGATAAAATGCTGAAATTAATTATGTGGCTAGAACTAAAATATACCAAACCACATAAAATGTTCCAGAATTATTGGACATATATTAATTATATGAGAAATATATTTCCAATGCAAATAGTTATTGAATTAATTCAAAGGCCCAAAATAAATGTTTCTGAGATACCAAAAATATTGGTTTGACTTTTACATTTTGCCAATATTTTTAGAGACTAAGAGGAACATTTTCTTGGACTCATTTGATGAGATTTAAATGTTGGTTGTTTTTAGGGGTATTCTGAGGCTTTGAAAATTCCTCAATTCAAATTTCATTTGAATTTAAACATGATGCACACATGGAAGCTGGCATAGGTCAGACCAGAATTAGGGATGTGACAGGTAGAACTGCTCGCCCAGAAGCAGAAAGCCGAGTATGAGTGGCGGGACAAGGAGAAAGGCCCAGATGGTGCCGAGGGATCCGGCAAGAAACGTGGCGGCCAAGGAGGCCGTTGCGGCAAGGATAATCAACAAGAGAGGCCCGTCCGGGGCCGCGACAAGAAGCAGGAAGACGATGATCATGACGAGGATGACGAGTCCGGCGACCACGAGTTTCAGAAAGCCACAGAGGCCATGTGCGTCGATGGTGGCACCTCACTACATATGTCTCACCGCCAACTCAAGCAGTGGGCGCGTGAGGTCGCGGCGGTGGAACCATCATTCGACACACGAAAGCCACTGAAATGGTCCAGCACCCCCATCATCTTCGACACCGAGGACCACCCTGACCGCACCACTATGGTCGGGTGCTTTCCGTTGTTGGTTTCACCAACAATCCGCAACCTCAAGGTGACGAAGATGTTGGTTGACGGCGGGGCCGGCCTAAACTTGATCTCGCCCGTTGTGGTTAGAAGGCTGCAGATCCCTGATGGAGACCTCGAGGAGACGGGTACGTTCCAAGGGGTCAACCCGGGGAGGAGCCAGCCGAAGGGGAAGATCATGCTGCCCGTGACGTTCGGAGGCGAGCTGAACCACAGGACGGAGAGGATTGTCTTCGACGTGGCCGAGATCCCCTTGCCTTACAACGGGATCCTCGGCCGCCCGATGCTAGCCAAGTTCATGGCGGCTTCACACTATGCCTATAACATACTGAAGATGCCCGGGCCGATGAACATCATCACCGTCCCCTCTTACAAGAAAGATGCGCTGATTTGCGCCGACCAACTCTACCGGGAAGCAGTTGCAGCAGCTGCCGCTAAGGCACCTGCTCCTGCCGACGGAGCCCCGGGGGAGAAGAAGACCGGCGAGATCCCTCGCACAAAGCGCACCTCTTCGGGGTGTCACGCTTCCGTTGAGAATGTGCCAGAGAGTTCCGCCGGCAAGAGCAAGAAGTCTAGAGCTGCACCACCAGAGACTAAGAAGGTGCCCGTCAAGGAGGATGGCACGGGGTGAGCGTTCACCATAAGCTCCACCCTTGATGACAAATAGGAAAGCAAGCTCGTCACCTTCCTGCGGGCGAATGTCGATGTGTTTGCATGGCAAGCCTCCGACATCCCAGGCGTTCCCAGGGAGGTGATTGAGCACCACCTTGCTGTCTATCCTCATGCACGGCCCGTCAAGCAGAAGGTCAGGAAGCAGGATCTGGAGAGGCAGGAATTCATCACGGAGGAAATCAGAAAGGTAGAGGCGGCAGGCTTGGTGAGAGGAGTACTCCATCCGACGTGGTTGGCCAATTCGGTAGTGGTGCGTAAGGCAAATGGGAAATGGAGGTTGTGTATTGATTACACAGACATCAATAAGGCCTGTCCAAAGGATCCTTTCCCATTACCGCGCATTGACCAGATTGTTGACTCCACGGCTGGGTGTGACCTCCTATCGTTCCTTGACGCCTACTCAGGATACCACCAGGTCTTCATGGCAAAGGAAGACGAGGAAAAGACAGCATTCATCACCCCATGTGGTACGTATTTCTTTTTACGGACGCCTTTCGGGTTGAAAAGTGCTGGCTCAACCTTTGCAAGAGCAGTCCAAATTGGTTTTGAGCCCCAGCTGCATAGAAATATGGAAGCTTATATCGATGACATAGTGGTCAAAACCAAGAACAAAGTAACACTTGTGCAAGCTCTGGAGGAAATGTTCGTGAACCTGCATAAGATCAACCTCAAGTTGAACCCTGAGAAGTGTGTCTTCGGCATCCCGTCCGGCAAGCTTCTCGAGTTCTTTGTGTCCCAGCGCGGGATTGAAGCAAACCCAGATAAGATCAAGGCCATCGAGCAGATTGAGGCACCCAAGCGGATCAAGGACGTGCGTCGGCTCACTGGCTGCGTTGCTGCCAGGAGTCGGTTCATCTCCAAGTCTGTGGAGCGTGCCCTTCCTGTCTTCAAGATCTTGAAGAAGGCAGGGCCAATGGAGTGGACCCCAGAAGCCGAGGCAGCGCTGCATGTCATGGTTCTAAGCCTGACAGTAGAGTGGGGGGTAGGTATTGAGAGGCAAGGTCCTAGCTATGGAGAGGTTGTAAGCACGAAGGATGTACGAGTTCAGGCCCTTCTCGGAGGAAGTAAAAGCCCTACGTCTCGGAGCCCGGAGGCGGTCGAGTGGATTATGAGTATATGAGTTACAAGGTGCCGAACCCTTCTGCCTGTGGAGGGAGGTGGCTTATATAGAGTTCGCCAGGACCTCAGCCAGCCCACGTAGGAGAGGGTTTAAGGTGAGTTAAGTCTGGGGCGTTACTGGTAACGCCCCACATAAAGTGCCTTTACTATCATAAAGTCTACTTGATTACAGGCCGTTGCAGTGCAGAGTGCCTCTTGACCTCCTGGTGGTCGAATGAGTCTTCGTGGTCGAGTCCTTCAGGCCAGTCGAGTGAGTCCTCGTCGGTCGACTGGAAGGCGACCTCTTCTAAGGATGTCCTTGGGTAAGGTACTTAGATCAGGTCCATGACCCTACCCTAGGTACATAACCCCATCATTAGCCCCCGAATGGATTGAGGCTTCGAGTGAAGAAGGAGTTGATGTCGTTTCCGATTAACCTTTGCGCTCTAGTTGTGCGCTGTTCTGGACCAAAGAATCTCTTCGTTGACAGGGAGCAATTTGCCTTCAGTCGACTCGATCCATTCTATTTTTGCGTCGAGTGATCTTTCGGGCTTCGACGATCTCCGAGCGACGGATCGCCGGAAACACCGCGTCTGACAGACTGATTTGTTGCTCGCAGATTCCGCGGGATGCGAAATTTGGGGGCGCGCGCGAAGCGGGGCGTACCGCGACGTTCGGATGGGACGGGGCATAGACGCCTCGATCTCCGCGCCGCCTTTTTCGCCACGTATCCAGTCTGCATAACTGCTCCCAGATATGATTAGATCGACCGGGCCCACATGTCAGCCACTCGGAAGGGACCTTATAAATGCGCCCGGCGAGGATTTCTGTGCTGCGCCTCAGCATTCTCCCTCTCTCTCTGCTTCCTTCTTCCCTGCTCAGCGTCCTCGCTCTCGCCCCCGCACCACTTCCCTTCGCGCATCTCGCCGGCGACCATGGCCAAGGAGAAGACGGCGGCGCTGGAGCGTGCAAAGAAGGCATCGGCGTCGGAGAAGGCAAAGGGGAGATCCACCAGCCGCGGAGGGTCCTCGTCCAGATCCCGCCTGCCGAAGGGCTGGGTCCAAGGAGACTGGATCCAGTCGACCATCACGGAGAATGACCTCCTCGACATGGCCAACGAGGGCTTGATCCCCCACGGAGCTGCGAGGCTTCCGGGGAAGGAGTGGCAGCCCCAGCCAGAAGAGGGTGAGTGTGTGCTTTTGGCCGCCCATGTCGATCGTGGGTTTTCCTTGCCGCCGAGTGTTTTCTTTCGTGGCTTCTTGAATTTCTTCGGAGCGCAGCTCCACCACTTTACCCCAAACTCCATTGCCTATCTTGCTGCGTTCGTGTCCATGTGTGAGGGTTTCTTGGGCTGTCGACCGCACTGGGTTTGTTCAAACATATATTCACGTGCCGATCTCAGACCGTGAAGAAGGCGAGCCCAGGTGATGAGAGAACCCGAGTCGTCCAAATGTGTGGGGGTCTGGGGATTCAGGTGAGGAATAAGAGCACCTTCCCGCCCATGACCTTTCCCGAGTCCGTCAGAGGCTGGCAGTCGACTTGGTTCTACTGCCAGGTCCAGTCGACGCCAGGGCAGTCGAGTGGACTCCCTCCGTTCACCATGGACCGAGTGAGCAAGCCCTCCCCTCTGAAGCTGATTCCGGAGGAGAAAGCTGACGTGAAGATGTTGATGGAGCGCGTGGTGCAGTTGGTTCGGGAGGAAGTGACGGGCATGGACCTCCTGGAGGTTTTCCTCGGGCGTCGCATCCAGCCTCTCCAGTTCCGGAGCCACTGCATGTGGTTGTACTGTGGGACCGAAGACGAGACTAGAGTCCATCCAGAAGCAGTCGACGATGTCACTCTGGAAAGATGGATGGCAGCCGTCACCGGAAACAAGGACAACCCACGCGGAGCCAGAAGGATTCCTCCACTCGACCACAACAGCGACTCAAACAAGGTACACTTGCTCTGCTCTCCACTGCGCCCTTGTCGTATTCATTTTTGTTAACCCTGCCGACTGGTCGACTGATCCTTGTTTGGGCATCTGCTAGGCCCTCACCGAGCTGTACTCGATGCCCAATGGGGCACAAGCTTCGACTGAGGAGGGCGAGGCGAGCGGGGGCGAGAGCCAGGAAGAGGAGGAATGGGACTCGGATGTTGCAGAGGATGATTACGACGATGATGATGATGACGGTGATGAAGACGACGTCGAGGACGAGGAAGAAGAGGAGGAGGAGGTCGTACCACCGCGCTCAGAAAGGCGGTCGAAGCTTGTCCACGACCCTTCGACCGAACGTGGTAAGGGGGTTGCGACCGCCACTCAGTCGACCAAGCGCCCTCGGACCACCTCTCCGGTGCCGACTGAAAAGGCGCCGAAGCAGCCCAGGGCGGCCTCGTCGAAGCCGATCAAGCTCTTGCCGAAGATGAAGGTGTCCATCCCCACCATATCAGGGTAACCGTGCTGCTCATATTTTCTTATTCTGTGTGAACTTTATCTCTGGTCGACGCTGAAGTTAGTCGACTGATCCTTTGGAGTTGCAGTGCTGCTACTTCTGAAACCTCGGCCCGGGCTGATGACCACGAGATGGAGGACGCAGCAACTTCGAACCCAGGTACTGTATTCTTAACACCGTTCTTAGTCGACTGACTCGCGATCTCTGATCCTGATTCTCCTCCGCAGCTCCACCCAATACTGTTATCAATCTCCCTGATGACGACGAGGATGAAGAACCACTGGCACGCAGGAGGAGTCGGAAAGCGTCCGCCAGTAAGGTGCCTCAGGATGTGACGGCGCCTGGGATTCTGACTGTGGAGGAAGAGAACACCACTCGACACACGGTGTCCTTCGCAAATCCACTGACGAGTGCTCAGCAGCCCTCCCTCTTCACGACGCACCACGTCCCGGAGGACCAAGCTGGCGCAGCGAAGGAGGCAATACGCCAGGCGGGACTCATGATGGAGCAGCTGAAGACCATCCGGGACGCGAGCCAGGCAGCTTATGACGCCAGTTCTGCCCTCCAAAGCAATGTCCAGCTCAGTCGACCGCTGTTTGTTCTGTTGGATATGCTACCAAAAACTTTTCTTTTCCGGAATTTATAGTAGTCACCCACTGGGTGTGTCGAATAAACTCCGTGTTAGCGGGGGCACGCTGAGTGCACCCGCTGGGTGTAGTCCCCAAGGCTAAGGTCGACTGCTGGCAGTCGGCCTTAGGCTTTATGATGTCAATCTTTCAGTCGGTCGACTGGTCGACTGGATTTCACAAACCGGTGGGGGCACGCTGAGTGCACCCACTGGGTGTAGTCCCCGAGACTGTGGTCGACTGCTTGCAGTTGATCACAGTCTAAGAGAATGCATTTTTTTTGAGGTCGACTGGTCAACTTTGTCTTCAACAGGATTAGTGGGGGCACGCTGAGTGCACCCACTGGGTGTAGTCCCCGAGACTACGGTCGAATGCTTGTATTTGGCTGTAGTCTTAGAAACGTATGTTTTTCCCTTTTTCACTCGGAAGTGAATTATATTTGACATTTAGTCGATTGGTTCTTCGCAGAACTCCTGTGATCTTGTGGCTCGCTACTCAGAGCTGGAACAAAAACATACTCAAGTCGAGCTGAGCTTGAAGCTGGTTCAGGAGAAGCTGACAAAGGCAAAGGAGGAGACCGAAGGTATGTTTGGTGAGACCCTGACGACTGCTTTTCCCCTTGCTTGTTTCAAAATCTGATCTTGCTGTGACTTGTAGGTAAGGTAAGGGAGGCCCAGCAGAAGAAAGACCTTGAGCTAGCTGAGAAGATCAAGCTTGCCGACGAGAAGTTAGCTTCAGTCACCAAGCTTGAACAAGACAATGCCAATCTGAAAGCTGCTCTTGGGATTGCCAACAAGGAGATCAGTCGACTGAAAACTGATAAAGCTGCCCTGACCGACCAAGTCAGCAAGTTGACTGGGAAGAAAACTGATCTGGAGGCTTTCCTGAGTGGACTTGCCAAGAAGCTGTTTCTTATGCTTGAAGGTAAATCTCTATGCTTGGCAGACGTTTCCAATCGTGATTTTTCCATTCGACCATCCTCTTGACTTAGTGATCACCCTTGCAGAATTTTGTCAAAACTTTGAAGAAGAAACTAACCGACTGGAGCCAAACCTCGACCCCGTCAATTCTCCGGTGAACGACGAAGTTGCCATGGATGTTTTCCGACTGGAGTCTCGTGTTGCAGCTGTCGTGGACTATCTCGCAAGGCTGAAGGCCGCCACATCTCGCATCGACTCGACGCTCTGGCCTGAGGAGACACTTCAGAATGACCTTGAGTCGCTGATGGCCCGCTTGAACACGATCCCTGGTCGAGTGCAGGAGTGGAAGAAGTCCTCGGCTCGGTGTGGTGCAGATGTCGCTCTATGTCTGGCCCGAGTCCACTGCAAAGATGCGCGAGAAGAGAAGCTGGCGGCCCTTCGGGTGGCCAATACCAAGAAGCACGACTTCAGGTCCTTTATGGAAACTTTCCTTGCAGCTGCCACTCGGATCGCCGACGGAATTGACCTTGATGAATTTGTTGCACCTTCCAGCCCTCCACAGGAGGGGTAAAAAACTTCTTCTGGCTCGACGCTTTAAATTTGCCTCGGTATGCCGAGTGGAATTGTAACCGACAAACCTTAACAGGCTTGACGCCTGAGCACTTTCGGTTCCTTTAGATGTCGATTCAAACTTGGATTTGGTGCTTGAATACGATTGCCTTCGACTCGGAATGTCTTTTGCAGGTTCAAAGCAAGGTGCCTGTACTGCAATCGACTTATTCTTTAGTCCACTTAGGCGAGCACTGGGCTGCAGCTAAGCCCCCCGAGTGAGAGGGTTGCTCTCCACTCGGCAGGATTTTTATACCTTAGGCGAGCACAGGGCTCAGCTAAGCCTCCGAGTGAGAGGGTTGCTCTTCACTCGGTAGGATTTTTATAACTTAGGCGAGCTCATGGCTGCAGCTAAGTCCCCGAGTGAGAGGGTTGCTCTTCACTCGGTAGGATTTTTATAACTTAGGCGAGTGCTTGGACTGCAGCTAAGCCTCCGAGTGAGAGGGTTGCTCTTCACTCG
>NC_041393.1:187272104-187291451 GCF_002162155.2 Triticum dicoccoides | reverse complement strand
GGCGAGTGCTTGCACTGCAGCTAAGCCTCCGAGTGGAAGGCTGGCTTACCACTCGGTAGGATTTTTATAACTTAGGCGAGTGCTTGGACTGCAGCTAAGCCTCCGAGTGAGAGGGTTGCTCTTCACTCGGTAGGATTTTTATAACTTAGGCGAGCACATGGCTGCAGCTAAGCCCCCGAGTGAGAGGGTTGCTCTTCACTCGGTAGGATTTTGATAAACTTAGGCGAGTGCTTGCACTGCAGCTAAGCCTCCGAGTGGAAGGCTGGCTTTCCACTCGGTAGGATTTTGATAAACTTAGGCGAAACGGATTCGCAGCTAAGCCTCCGAGTGAAAATCTGGCTTACCACTCGGTGGGATTTTTACAAACTTAGGCGAAACGGATTCGCAGCTAAGTCACCCACTGAGGGGAATTTCATTGGACAGAAATAAAAAGTGACAGATATTATGGAGGAACTATGACACTATTATTTTGAGGTCCATGAACTACAAAAGTACTTTATTGCAACTCATCCGAGTGATAAAACTTAAGTGTAGAATGGGCGGAGTAGCTCCGCGTTCCAAGCTCGGGGCTCGTCGATATTATGCTCGACGTTGTAAAGACGGTACGCCCTGTTGTGGAGGACCTTGGTGACGATGAAGGGGCCTTCCCAAGAAGGAGCAAGCTTGTGTGGTTTGTGCTGATCCACTCGGAGAACCAAATCCCCTTCCTGGAAGGCTCGACCTCTCACATTTCTGGCGTGGAAACGGCGCAAATCTTGTTGGTAGATGGTCGACCAGATCAGAGCCATCTCCCTTTCTTCCTCTAGAAGGTCGACTGCGTCCTGCCGCGCTTGTTCAGCTTCTGCTTCGTTGTAGATTTCAACTCGGGGAGCATTATGGAGAAGATCACTCGGCAAGACTGCTTCAGCTCCGTAGACCAAGAAGAATGGAGTTCTTCCGGTCGACCGATTAGGTGTGGTCCGCAGTCCCCAGAGTACAGATGGAAGTTCGTCGATCCAAGCTCCAGCTGCGTGTTTGAGATCACGCATCAATCGAGGCTTCAATCCCTTAAGAATCAGTCCATTAGCTCGCTCTGCTTGTCCATTCGACTGCGGATGGGCGACTGAAGCGTAGTCGACCCGTGTGCCCTGGGAGTTGCAGAAAGTTCTGAATTCCTCTGAGTCAAAGTTCGACCCATTATCCGTAATGATGCTGTGCGGGACTCCATATCTGAATATTAGTTCTCTGATGAAGCTAACAGCAGTACCGGTGTCAAGGCTCTTGATTGGTTTAGCCTCGATCCACTTGGTGAACTTGTCGACTGCCACTAGTACATGCGTGAAGCCACTTGGTCCTGTTCTCAAAGGGCCAACCATGTCCAATCCCCATACTGCGAAAGGCCAGACGAGTGGGATGGTCTTCAGAGCCGCCGCAGGCTTGTGTGACATATTCGAGTAGAATTGACATCCCTCGCACTTATCCACTATCTCTTTTGCCATCTCATTCGCCTTTGGCCAGTAAAATCTGGCTCGGTATGCTTTGGCCACGATGGTCCGAGAGGACGCATGATGACCACAGGTCCCCGAGTGAATATCATTGAGGATGAGTCGACCTTCTTCTGGGGTTATGCACTTCTGACCGACTCCAGTCGCGCTTTCTCTGTATAATTGTCCTTTGATTACGGTAAAGGCCTTAGATCGACGGACGATCTGTCGAGCCTCTTCCTCATCCTCCGGAAGCTCTTTCCTCAAGATATATGCGACATACGGAATCGTCCAGTCGGGAATGACCACCAAAACCTCCATGATCAAGTCGACCACCGCTGGGACTTCAACTTCAGTCGGATCTGTGGCACTCTTGGGCTGCGGAGTTTCTTCGGTGAAAGGATCTTCTTTGACTGACGGAGTGTGTATATGCTCCAAGAACACACCACTCGGAATGGCTTCTCTCTTGGAACCTATCTTTGCTAGATCATCAGCTGCTTGATTTTTCAGTCGGGGTATATGATGGAGCTCCAACCCCTCGAACTTCTTTTCCAGCTTCCTCACTGCACTGCAGTATCCAGTCATGGCTGGGCTTCTCACGTCCCACTCTTTCATCACCTGATTGACCACTAAATCCGAGTCGCCATAGACCATTAGGCGACGGACGCCGAGTGAAATGGCCATGCGCAACCCATATAAGAGGGCCTCATATTCTGCCTCATTGTTGGAGGAATCAAAGTGAATCTGGAGCACATATCTGAGCTTATCTCCTTTGGGGGAAACCAGGACAACCCCAGCACCGGAACCATTCAACATCTTAGAGCCATCAAAAAACATGGTCCAATGCTCCGAGTGAACTTCAGTCGGCTGCTGCTATTCAATCCACTCGGCGAGGAAATCTGCTATTGCCTGGGACTTAATGGCTTTCTTTGCCTCAAACTTGATATCAAGGGGAAGAAGTTCAATCGCCCATTTGGCCACTCGACCAGTTGCATCTCTGTTGTGCAAAATCTCTGATAGTGGAGCGTCGCTGACGACTGTGATGGAATGGTCAGAGAAATAATGAGCAACCTTCTTTGTGGTCATGTATATTCCATACACAAGCTTCTGATAATGAGGATATCTCTGCTTGGATGGAGTCAAGACTTCAGACAAATAATACACTGGGCGCTGAACTTTGAGAGCTTTTCCTTCTTCTTCCCGCTCGACCGTTAGCACAGTACTGACGACTTGTCCTGTGGCTGCGATGTAGAGCAACAGAGGCTCTTTGCTGATTGGAGCAGCAAGCACCGACTGGGTGGAGAGCAGAGCTTTTAGCTCGGCAAACGCTGCATCAGCTTCTGGAGTCCACTCGAACTTGTCTGCCTTCTTCATCAGTCGGTAAAGAGGCAGTGCCTTTTCACCGAGTCGTGAGATGAATCGACTTAATGCGGCCAAGCATCCAGTAAGCTTCTGGGCATCGTGCACTCGCACAGGGCGTTTCATTCGGAGAATAGTGCCAATCTTCTCAGGGTTAGCGTCGATTCCCCGTTCGGAAACGAGAAAACCGAGTAACTTGCCACCAGGAACTCCAAATGTGCACTTTGATGGATTGAGCTTGATATCATACCTTCTGAGGTTGGCAAATGTTTCGGCAAGGTCAGCGAGCAGGTCGGAACCTTTTCGTGACTTGACAACAATATCATCCATATAAGCTTCCACATTCCGACTGATTTGAGTGAGTAGACACTTCTGAATCATTCGCATAAATGTGGCTCCGGCATTCTTGAGGCCGAATGGCATGGTGATATAGCAGAAGCACCCGAATTGAGTGATGAAAGCTGTTTTTACCTCATCGGGCCCGTACAGACGGATCTGGTGGTACCCGGAGTAAGCATCTAAAAAAGACAACCTCTCGCATCCCGCGGTCGAGTCAACAATTTGATCTATGCGAGGGAGAGGAAAGTGATCTTTCGGGCAGGCCCGGTTGATGTGCTTGAAATCAATGCACATTCGGAGCGACTTGTCCTTCTTAGGAACCATGAAGACATTAGCGAGCCACTCGGAGTGGTATATCTCTCGGATAAATCCTGCCGCCAACAGTCGAGCCACTTCTTCACCAATGGCCTTTCTCTTCTGGACGGCGGACCGCCGAAGATGCTCTTTGACTGGCTTTGCAGACGAGTCGACTCTTAGGCGATGCTCAGCCAGTCCCCTGGGAACACCTGGCATGTCAGCGGGCTTCCATGCAAAAATGTCCCAGTTCTCACGGAGGAACTGGATGAGCGCTTCTTCCTATTTTGGGTCGAGTGTTGTGGAGATGCGGGTCGGAGCTGCATCGGGGTCGGTCGGGTGAATGTGAACAGGCTTCGTCTCCCCAGACGACTGGAATGCAGACTCTGTAGCGGGTTTCTTCGATCGCAGCAAATCACTCGGATCTGCGTTTTGCTTGTACTCCTCGAACTCGACCGCTGTCACTTGGGAATCGGCAATCTTGGAGCCCTTCTGAAAGCACTCCTCTGCCTTTTTCCTATCACCGGTGACAGTGATCACTCCTTTGGGGCCGGGCATCTTCAATTTGAGGTACACATAACATGGTCGAGCCATGAACCGTGCATAGGCTGGTCTCCCCAAAATGGCATGATATGCACTTTGAAAATCCACGACCTCAAACGTCAACTTTTCTTTGCGAAAATGCTTCGAATCACCAAACACCACGTCCAAAGCTATCTGGCCGAGTGACTCGGCCTTCTTCCCCGGTATAACTCCATGAAAGCTCATGTTACTAGTGCTCAGTCGGGACATCGGAATGCCCATACCTTTCAATGTATCTGCATATAACAGATTCAGCCCACTTCCACCATCCATCAGCACTTTTGTCAGTCGAGTGCCTTCGACAACTGGATCAACCACCAAAGCTTGCCTCCCAGGGGTGGCAATATGAGTCGGGTGATCAGATTGGTCGAATGTGATGGGTGTTTGAGACCACTTCAGATAATTTGCCTTTGCTGGGGCAACCATGTTCACCTCTCGGTTAATCACTTTCAATCGACTTCTGCTTTCCACATCTGCAAAGATCATCAGAGTGGAGTTGATATGCGGATATCCTCCCTCACTGTCCTCCTTGTCTTCGGCCTTGTCCGACTCCTTCTCCTTGTCCTTAGACTGTTTTCCCTGAAACTGCTGGATCAGGAGTCGACATTGACGAGTGGTGTGCTTCGGGTAGATGATATTCCCCTCTTCGTCTTTCTTCATATGGATGTGACATGGCATATCCATTACGTCGTTCCCTTCTTTATCCTTTACCTTCTTGGGGTTCCAGGATACTTTTGGTTTCCCCTTAAACTTTCCTTGAGTCACGGCCAGAGCCTCTCCAGGAGCTGCTGGTTCAGCCTTCCGCTTTTGTTTCCGACTGGTGTTTCCTTTTTCCGACTGACTCGGCTTGTGCTTGCCACTTCGGAGTCGGTCTTCTTCTTCGCCGTTGGCGTACTTGGTAGCAATCTCCATCATCCGACTCAAGGTCATGTCACCGGTTCGACCAAACTTCAAACTCAGTTCTCTGTTCTTGACGCCGTCTTTGAAGGCGCAGACTGCCTGATGATCAGAGACATTTTCCACAGTGTGGTGCAAAGTGATCCACCTCTGAATATACTCTCTGAGAGTCTCATTAGCTTTCTGCACGCAGACTTGCAACTCTGTCAATCCAGCTGGTCGCTTGCAAGTTCCTTCAAACGTTCTGACGAACACTCGGGACAGATCTTCCCAAGTGTAAATGCTGCTAGGAGGTAACTGAGTCAACCATGCCCTGGCAGAACCTTCCAACATGAGGGGTAAATGTTTCATGGCCACCTCGTCGTTCCCACCACCAATCTGAACTGCCACTCGGTAGTCTTCAAGCCAAGTTTCAGGCTTAGACTCACCAGTGAACTTGCTGACTCCTGTTGCCAACCTGAAATTGGGAGGGATAACTGCGGCTCTGATAGCTCTGCTGAAACATTCAGGACCAAAAACATGCACTCGACTGCTTGTGGGTACATCTCTGTCGGGTGCACCTCGATGGGCTCTGTTCCGGTCGACCAACCCTTGCACGATAATGGATCGCGCGTCGAAGCCTGGTTCTCTGGGGTCAACTGGAACCCTACGCCCTGTACTGTACTGACGCCTATCATCTGGCTGCCGCGGAGCGTAAGACCCACCCCTCGGGGGGGAATAGGGCACTCGACGCCTATCATCTCGGTCGAGTCTGTCGCCATATTGATCTCGCCGATTCTCGCGCCCTTCGCGCCGCGGAGGCGATCTGGGGCTGTGAGCCGACTGAACCGTATTCACAGTGACGGATCGACTGTGAATTCTGTTGCGCGACTGAGACACGGCTGAATTCTGATCTCCTGCTGCCCGGAGCAGATCCCTGATCTGCAGCAAACCTCTGCCAGCTTCCGACTGCGAAGGCTAGATGGACTCTGCTATACGGGTCGCAGCTGCTAAATTCTGAATTGGGGTTTGATATACCTGAGTCGGCGGGAAGAGTTGACGTCGACTGGTGTCGGGAACTCGTTGCCGCGCGGGCTCGTCGAGTGCTCGCTGAAGGTTCTCCAGTCGAGTGCGCTCGGCCAAATTGGCCAGACGCGCCTCCTCCAAGGCACGAGCCTCGGGGGTTTCTCCTGCGATGGGAATACGCAGGGGATCCTCGTTCCTGCGGCGAAGTTCCTCTCTTTGCAGAGAGTCGAGTGGCTCGGGCTGGTACTCTTCGTAGCCTCGTGCAGGGTCGCCGCCGTCACCTGCTCCACCACCACGGGCGAAGCCAGGAGGACTGTGGGGCCCGTCGACCATCAAGATTTCCGCCGCTGGATCACTGCTACCGCACTCGGATGCAGTCTCTACGGAGCGAGTCGACTGATCGAACAAGCCGTAGAGAGATTCGTTGGGCTCGATTGCCGCAACTTGGGTGGTGGCCGATTGGCGAGCCACCGCGTGCCTCACCCATCGCTGAAGCCTCGACCGGCCTGAGCGCTTGCGCTGGCGGGAGACCGGGAGGGTGGACGATGGAGGAGCCGACCGATACTGGGTCGACGGTTGCCGCAGCAGAACGCTGCGGACACATGCGCGAAAATGCGTCGCACCGCGGACGGGGAGCGCATCTACGTCGAGTGGAGCCTCCTGGAGCCATGCGGAGTCGTCGGCGATGAAGGTGAGAGTGCCGAGACGGATCTCTTGACCCTCGACCAAAACTCCAGCAGACACCATGATGAAAGTACTCGGAAGAATCGCAACTTCTCCACAAAATCGCTAAAACACCTGCCCCACGGTGGGCGCCAACTGTCGTGGTTCTAAGCCTGACAGTAGAGTGGGGGGTAGGTATTGAGAGGCAAGGTCCTAGCTATGGAGAGGTTGTAAGCACGAAGGATGTACGAGTTCAGGCCCTTCTCGGAGGAAGTAAAAGCCCTACGTCTCGGAGCCCGGAGGCGGTCGAGTGGATTATGAGTATATGAGTTACAAGGTGCCGAACCCTTCTGCCTGTGGAGGGAGGTGGCTTATATAGAGTTCACCAGGACCTCAGCCAGCCCACGTAGGAGAGGGTTTAAGGTGAGTTAAGTCTGGGGCGTTACTGGTAACGCCCCACATAAAGTGCCTTTACTATCATAAAGTCTACTTGATTACAGGCCGTTGCAGTGCAGAGTGCCTCTTGACCTCCTGGTGGTCGAATGAGTCTTCGTGGTCGAGTCCTTCAGGCCAGTCGAGTGAGTCCTCGTCGGTCGACTGGAAGGCGACCTCTTCTAAGGATGTCCTTGGGTAAGGTACTTAGATCAGGTCCATGACCCTACCCTAGGTACATAACCCCATCACTGCAAGATTTGAAGAAATACCTCTCTTCTACCCCAGTGCTAGTCACGCCCAAGCCACATGAACCGTTGCTGCTTTATCTAGCGGCAACGAACCAAGTGGTTAGCGCCGCACTAGTGGCGCAGAGGGAGGCCGACGAAAAGGCAGCAACAGCGGCAGAGCCAACAGATGGCGGACCGAAACCCTCTCTGGCAGGGCTCGGTCCCGGCGAGGTCGAGTCCCCGGCAGAGGCCGACGATAGCACAACGGGACCCACGCAACCGTGTGAAGAGGCGCAAAAGAAGAAGATGGTGCAGCACCCAGTGTACTTCGTCAGCTCCCTCTTGCAGGGGGCTAGGTCGAGGTACTTAGGTGTGCAAAAGCTGCTCTTTGGCCTCCTTATGGCCTCGAGGAAGCTTCACCACTACTTGCAAGCGCATGAGATCACGGTGGTCACCTGCCTCCCATTGCAATGGATACTACACAACCCAGATGCAACGGAGAGGATCGTGGAATGGGCCCTGGAGCTGTCAAGTTTCGGTTTGAAGTTTGAAAGCACCTCGACGATTCAGAGCAGAGTCTTGGAGGAGTTTGTTGCGGAATGGACCTCGTCGCCCGACGAAGAGGTACAAGAGACCACTCTCCCCAGCAACGAAGCGAGCTGCAACTGGATCATGTACTTCAATGGTGCCTTCTTGCTACAAGGCGTCGGTGCTGGTGTGATGCTTGTCGCACCAACAGGAGAGCACCCCAAGTATGTCGCCCAGATGCATTTCCCCCAGGAGATGTCGACCAACAACACTGCCGAGTACGAGGGTTTGCTTGCCGGTCTTAGGATCGCGGCAGACCTCGGAGTTAAGAAGCTCATCGTCAGGGCGACTCACAGCTCGTCGTCAGGCAAGTCAACAAAGATTATCAAAGCCCGTTGATGGAAGCTTACGTAGATGAGGTGAGGAAACTGGAGGAGCACTTTGACGGTATACAAGCGGAACATGTCCCTCAAGCGGAGAAAGACATCGCCGACTACCTGTCAAAGCGCGCTGCCCTCAAGCTACCTGTGGAACCAGGTACTTTTTTTGTTTCAGTTAACCCAACCATCCATTGAGCTGTTGACCGGGCAGAGCAAGCGGAGGAAGCTAGGCCCCGGCAAGTACTTCCCCACCGAGCTCCTCGGAGCCGCTGGCGAAGATGTTGCCGTGGGTGCCGATCCTGCCGCAGGGCAACCGACTCCGGCAGGACCTCAGGTCTATGCCATACCAACCATTGAACTTTCTGAAATGTTGATCTTGAAAGAATATTAGTTCAATTAGCTATATGTTGTTATGAATTACAAAAACCACCCGGGGATTAGTTGCACTTTCACCAGGAGATCACCGTTGGCAAGGACCTTGATGGCAGAGAGGCTCTATTTGCTAGGGAAAATTGTGTCTACTCAGCGAGCCCTAGGACTTCGGGATCCAAATCCCCTAATGGACAACGATACAGCCTGCAGCCAAAGAAGTTGAGAATGACAAAGGCATCTGGATTAACTTTGATCCTTAGATGTCTCAAGTCCGACGGGCAATGGTGTGGTTCAAGCCTTCAGGTTGATAGGTAACTGGGCTATTGCGTCGAAAGGGTGGAGTTCTGGTGTCTCCGAATCACTTGTGGCTGAAGCGGGGCTGCAAATTATGATGGTGTTGGATCATCCCTCTTCGAACGACTTGTTGTATTTGCTGCTTGTTCTGGATGGATAGTTCTCTCTTTTGTTATGTAGTCTCATTGTCATTTGGTCATCCTCGTCTATGTCACTCTTACTATGTAATAGTTGCCTATCTTTAGAATGTCATTCTCGTCTAGATCACGAGAGTCTGAGCGCTGTAGATGGGTGCGTTTTGGTGGTGTAGCAAGACTTCTTATGAACTATCAGGTCTTGTTATTTATGTCAGTAGTAGTCAGTAGTCAATGTTTGAACGTTGTATATATCGTTGTTTTGAACTGTTTATTCTCTCAAACTGGTGGTGGGCTAAATGAGGGCATCACTATTCTCCAGTGTTTAGAGTATATCTCCTTTTTTCAAGTTATAATTTGAGCTTAATGTCTTTTCGATGATGTACACTTGTTTGGGCCAGTGAGGTGTCATTGAATATGGGTCGAGTAGTAACGCAATGCCAAACAGGTCAATTATGACTCTCAGGCTGGGCGCTCAAAAAAAGAAAGAAAAAGGACTCTTAGGCCGACATGTAGGCGCCACCGGTGTTTTCGTGCACTTGCGCGTCGAGAGCGTATTGGCGCGTGTTAGAAATTCATGCTATCTTTTCATACCCAATCTCCCGTCCCTCCTCTACCTCTAGAATCTCGATTCCTACTGCAGTTCCCCCAAATCCCCCTCCTGTACTCCATGTACTCAAGCGCACTATCAGGTCGCTGGTAAACGCGGATCTTCGAGCCGGAGATCCTGAGGTCCGTCCTGCCTTCGGGCGCAGTGTGTTGTCACTCAGCAGAGGTATGGCGGCGCTTGATGACTAGTTTGTCGGCAAAGTGCTGATGGTAACCATCAACAGCGACCAGCCTCCCATCTCGCCAGACGACCTTGTCAATGCTCTTGGCATTGAGAACGACATCCAAATAAGTGACTTGCTCATCCAAGTCTGTCCGCCACTAGTTGATTTCTTCGTCAGGTTCCGGACAACTTTCGGCTGCAGTCATGTGTTCGTATCTTCCCGGGGTTTGTTCTGCGATGGCGCACTAGTGAACTTTGACCCGTGGCACCCAGGATGGGCCTCGGTGCCCTATGAGCTTGAGTTTTTTTACAAATCTTACCTTCCACAGCATGCCTCGACGTGCTTTGAACAGCGAGTCCATGAACCTAGGAGGTGAGCTCATAAGTATGTTTGTTCCTCCGGAAAGCTGGGCTCTAACGGTTATGGCATGGATGAAGAAGCCGTCTGCCATACCGAAGGTGATTGCCGTTGAGATACCGGTGCAGGAACCGGGGTTGTACTATTTTTCGCCAACAAGGCCGCCGCAGACCACATTAGGAATGTACATGTATCGAGTGTTCGTGCATGTCGAAGAAGTGGTCAATCCATCAATCGAAGTCCTGTCGCTGCCGCTGGAGCTAGGGTCCGTCGACGACGTCCATTACAGGAGTCAACGTCAGACTTCCCTCGTGTTGCTCGGAACAATGGATGGCACATGCCCTACTCCATCGCACGGAGGAGGCTACTGCTTCTTTGGGAGAAGAGGCAGGGCTGGTTGCCTGGATGTGCTCTAATTTGAGGTAACAACTAAATCTTCTCAAATACTAGTTAAATCCAAGCTATCGGTGTGAAGCACTGATGTGCCAGTACATTTGATTGTGACATGTTCTATTTATGTACCTGAACTTTTTTTAGAAAGGGGTGTACGTAAACTTAATGTGCTAGCAAAACTTATTGTGTTACCTGTCTGTTTTCTTTGCACAACATTCAAGATATTTCTCCGTCATTGATAAAGATGATGAATGGTTATGTACGAGTTCGTTAGTTTCAACATAGCCCTACTCATAGCGATCCACTGCTTCCACCCTGATTGTGCCGCCTACATGAAATTTGTATATGCAAGTTCAATGTGCTATGATTTTCTATATGATTGTGTCAACTATATAAGTTTTTACTGAGCATCAGCAATGCATATGGCTGAAAGATGTATTTATGAGCATCGACAGATGGGTCTCTCTCTCTCTCTCACACACACACATACACACACACACACAAGTGCGACCCGTTGAATTATTTCTTCGCTCATGACAACTCTTAATTAGGTTCCACCATACTCTATTCTTAAGTTATTAATTGAGCTCAATGACTTCAAAAAGTTGTACCTTGTTTGGGCCTTTTCAGGCGTCGTTGAATGTGGGCTGAGTAGTTATATAAAGTTGTATTGTACTCCACAGGCCTTTTTTGTTGAACATCAGCAATGCAACTGGGCCGACAGTTGTACAAAAGATCCTAAAATAAGCGCAGCCTAACCTATTTTTCTTTTAGTAAAATGCATAATTCATTTCATTTTTTATATAATTAGATTACCAAGCCCAACTTGATTTTTTTTAATAATATTCCTATCTCAATATTATTTGTTATACGAAATGCTCAGTCCAGACCATCATTGTTTTTTCACCCATCCCAGAAAATGGGTTCATTTCTACTAAAATCAAATGGCTTGTACATTATCAGAAATGATAAATGGGCTGCATGTACGCAATATTATTTTTCCACCCAGCCCAGTAAATAGGTGTATTTGAATAAATAATCAAATGCGCTGTAAATTACATAAATAGTAAATCGGCTATTATTATTTTTACCCAGCCCAGGAAATACATTTTTTGAGTCAAAGCCCATGAAATAGATGTATTGACAAATAAAATGAAATGGGCTTTAAAACCTAAATAAATGGGCTATATTTCGCCACAGTTTTGGAAGCTGACTTTGTTGGCCTACTAGACGAAGCCTACGCAAGGTGTTGTCTATTTAGTGAACAAAACGATTTAATGGTCTAAAACAAAAGGTCAACAAATTTTTCTGATAGCAATTGTCGTTGGATTGATATCCAACGGCGATCTTGCTTCTTTAATCTCTGATCTACTTGCTTTTGCTCCAGCCGCCAAAACCATCGCCGGATGGAGCGCCTGCATCTGCCTTCTGTGGCCGATCGTGCTGCCGCGCAGGCCTCGCCGCCCCCACCCTACTCCCAATGATGGCTAGATCATACCTGTACTCACCAACACCTTCTATTATTGAAACAATTCCTTATTTAACACTATCTTAAATTTTGTTTTCTTATTCGACACCAAAAAACATTTTCTTTCTTATCTAATATCGATTCTAAATTTTGTATCTTTTATGACACTTTCATTCATTTTAAGCTTAAATGACACCTGAAAAGACTATTTAGCCCCTCTTGTGATGTGTGCGCGCGCGTGTGCGAGGCAGTAGCGCACACAACAGTACACACACAACAACCCGAACGCACGCGGCAGCATACACCGAGCAGCACGGACACACGCAACACACAGGCATGTGACATCGAGCGCACACACACACGTAGTCAGGGGCGATTTTACCATCAGGGCCACCTGGGCACGTGCCCGGGCTCGACGGCGCCATTTATCAGAACTTAGGCGAGGTGCTGAAGCTTTCATATTCGAGAAAATTGGTTAAATATCATGTAAAATCATAAGAATTCCTGGAAACGAATGAACTAATCTTTCTAGGCCTGTTTTGGACATTCGCTTGCCTACTATTGTGCCTGCTATTTACTTACTCTTTTCTAACATAGTTCATAGCCATAGCTCTCGTCAAATTTTCCATAAGGGAAATCGGTCCAGCTCGTGAAACTTGACAGAAGCTTAATTGATCAACTCGCTTGCTTGCTCACGCACCCTAGCTACTCCAGCCTTAGGCCCAGTTCTTTTGGACGATTCTCCCAAAATCACCCCCCTCCCCAGCTTTTCTCAGAATCGTCACTTCATATTTTTTTTACAATCCTATCTAGTTAATGTCTAATTAGCTAGGATTGTAAAAAAAAAATATGAAGTGGTGATTCTGGGAGAAGCTGGGGAGAGGGACGATTCTGAAAGAATCGCCCAAAAGAACTGGCCCTTAGAGGCGGACTAGCCGCCACCGCCAGCAGAGTTTGGAGTGCCGTAGAGCACCGGCGCCCGGTAGGAGAGATGGCGTGCGCATGGCCTTTAGTATAGTACGAAAAGGGTTTCTCTCGCTTTGTATTACAAAGCAACCATCCGACATAACCCCCTCAAAAAAAAATCATCCGATACAACCAATGATAGAGGCTGAGACGGAAGCAGCACAAACACCCCAAAAGAAATGAAAGAGAAAAAAGAAAAGAAACAAATGCCGATAACGGCGGATCGACAAAAATGACGAAGCCTCGTGACCGTTGCGTCCACCGGAGATCGCCCACCAAGCTCCGAGACTCCGAAGCGCCGGTACCACTCAACATCTCCAAGAAGGGACACGACAATGACGATGCTACTGCCAAGGGTTTTTCCCGGTACCCGGCGAGGAGAGAGGAAGTGTAACCCCGACGCCCTTCAGGAAGGTCCGGCGGCACCCTCAGGCGCCACCGCGTCGGTGTCGTCCAAGCCAACAGGGATTTCTCCCGATCCTAGTCTCTACCTCAGGCACTTCGGAGCTCGACACCAAACCGACCACCACCCTGCGCCAACACGGACACGAAGCTTCGCACGCTGTCTCACCACGTCACCGCGAAGATGGTCTGCACAGCGAAGAAGAGGAGCCGGGACTAGGGCAGCAGCACCGTCGGCATACGGGAGGGCCCCACCTCCACCGTCCATGACGGTAGCCGACCGGACGCCATAGCAAGAGCCTACCGGGCCCGTGGCCCCATAGGCCCGACCGGGCCCTCAAAGGCCTGGACAGCTCCCGCTTTCGCGCAGCAGCTGGCACACCGTCGGCGTCGCTGTCCCAGTCCAAGCCGCTCCCCTGCCTCCCCATATAGAAAGCATCGCGATCGCGCCAGAACCGACCCACAAGGACCCAGAAGGGACCCTACGGACCCAGATCTGGGCCGGGGACGCGCAACCGGCCGGCCAGCACCACCAGACCGCCCCGCCGCCAAGAGGCAGCACCACCACGGCGAGCGCCACCGGCCATCACCGCCCGAGCAGGGGAGAGGGCCGCGCGCGGGAAAGGGCATGCCCACCGCCGCCAGCACCACACGGCCGAGGACCGGCGGCGCATGCTGACCGCGACGGGAGGAGGGAGGGGCGCGGGGGAGGGCTGAAGGAACGCGGAGGAAGGGCCCCCGGCTACCTCACTTGGGGAGGCGGCGCGGGGGTACAGGGGAGTGGAGGGGGTGGGGGAGGAGAAGGGGAACGGGAGGAGGAAGGGGCTGGCGGCTCCGGCAGGCTCCGGCCGCAGCGGCGGCGGCTTTGCACGGGGGAGCCTGCGGCGGCGGCGGGGGAACCCCCACTCTCCGCCGGGCGGCCGCCCGGCGTCCCTCGTCCCGCTCCCGCCATGTACAGCTCCTACTCCACCGCCGCCATCGCCCTGAGGGCCGCGAAGCCAGCCTATAGCTCCCATTCCCCTTACGCCACGTCGCACCACTGCAGCCAGTAGCACTACGACGGCGACGGTGCTCACCGCGAGCTACTCCCGCTCAACCCTCACCTCTCTCCCCGCTTCCTGCTCGGCGGGTACCTTCTCCGCCACTCTGCTCACCTCCTCCTCCTCTCCGCTCGGCTCCGGCCTCCGCCCCCGCAGCATCCGCCACACAGCTGCGGCCTTTAGTATAGTAGTGTATCATGGCAACAAAAACGACTGCTCAGCTCTTTGTGATGGCGATGGCAACAAAAATATCAATTGGAGATGGCCGAACGGCAAACTTCTGGAATGCTCGCTGGCTGAATGGATCATGCCCAAAGACGATTGCCCCGTCGCTATTCCGGATGTCGACGAGGAAGAACCGCTCGGTCTGCGATGCACTTAGGAACGAGAGGTGGTTGCACGACCTCTCTCTGGAACCTCTCCGTACACATGATATCGGAGCTCATGGAACTAGCCACAATGCTTGATAATGTGGAGCTTCTTGAGAGTCAAGCTGACACCATCACCTAGAGGTTTGAGCAAAACCAGGAGTACAATGCTCGCTCGGCCTATCTCCTACAATTCGTTGGCTCAATCCCCATGGATGGTTACAAAATGATTTGGTCCTGATGGGCCCCTAGCAAGTGCCGTTTCTTCATATGGACTATCATGCTTGGCAGAATTTTAACTGCTGACGCAAATGGGTAAATGAATACTTCTGCCCGCTTTGTGAACGGAGCTTGGAAATCCCATCTCATCTCCTCATTAAGTGCCCCTAGTCAAGAACCATTTGGGAGTCCTTCGCCACGCTCGCAGATATGCCTGCTCTTTGCCTGGCGAATTGGACAGGGGACACTTTGCGACCTGGATTCAAAGATGCTACAACAACACAATGAGGGATAAAAAGAAGGGCATGCTCTCTTTAGTGCACATGATTGCTTGGGAAATATGCCGGGAGCGGAATCGAGGAGTCTTCCAAATGATAATCCTTGACTTTGGAGAGCTTCAGTCGTAAGATTAGGGACGAGATTAGACTGGAATTTGCCAGGTGCTGGGATTCCATTTGATCCGGGTTGAGCCCTCCCTCAACCCTCTCTTTTCTGGTTCTTTTTTTCTCCTCTTCGCGCTTACTTTTTATGGATGGGCGCCTACCCCTCTTGGGGTCCCTTTGTACTTTGTTATCCTCTTCTGATCAATGAATTTGGCAAGCTTTACCAACATTCAAAAAAAGTATAGTAGTGTATAGCAGTGACGTTGTGGTTTTGGGTAGAGGAAAACAAACTTTAACGTATGACGTACCCAAACTTTGGTAATTCCCTAGCTCCCCCACTACATAATGCAGTAGCAAACACACACGCAGCAGCACACACACGCGCGCACGCGCAATAATAAGACACACGTGCGCGCGCACACACACAACATCGCACATGCACACATATAAATATACCGCATGAGGGTAAAAGAGTCTTTTTAGGTGTCATTTAGACTCAAAATTGATGAAATTGTTATAAAAGGCATACAATTTAGACTCGTTGTTAGATAGGGAAGAAATTATTTGTCGGTGTTAACACGATGTTAAATAAGGAATTCTCTCTCTATTATTCTCTAGCAACGACAGCCTCACCCGGTAGCCGAACTAGTCCTTCGTACCCCCCTCCGCCATGGACTCCAATGCCCCTTGTTCCATGACTCTAGATCGTTCCCATCTTAGGCCTCGCCGTCATCCACTGTCGTGGTCCGCTCGATAATGCGTGGTCAACAACGAGAGCCAACATGGAGACGTCGAGAGTCTGACAGCTGGGAACCACCAGCTACATCTTCGCACCCAAGCTAGTGCTTCCTTATTATGCGGGAATAAATGATTCCTCCCCCTGACAGGTTGGACCCACCAACTACAATCTTCGCACGCAAGGATGTTCATTCTTATTACGTGCAAAAGGTTCCCCCCGTGACAGTTGGGACCCACGAGCTACATCTTCACACGGAAGAAAGTGCCTCCTTATTACGCGCAAGAAAAATGATTCCTCCCCCTTCTAGCTCGGACCCACTTGATTCGGGGGCTGACTTGTGGGCCTAAAATTGACACGTACGCAGGGCCTTGTTAACCTAGTCAACAAGTGATTCTAGTAGCAGTGTCCGTTGGATTAACATCCAAACGGCTGTGCTGCTCTAATCTTCTTGCTCCAGCCGCCGAAACCAACGCCGGCTGGACCGCCTACTCCTGCCTCCCATGGCTGGCTATGCTGCAACCGCTGGCCATGCCATCCCTCTACTCACCCACACCTCCTGTTATTCTCCGCCGACAACAGCCTCACACCACAGCCAAAGCAGTTAACCCTTGTACTCCCCTTCGCGTGGGCATCCACTACCACGTCTTCCCCAGCTCCGTGTCGTTCCCTTCCTAGGCCTCGGCGTCATCCACCGCCTTGGTGCTCTCGCTGCGGCGTGGTCAACAAAGGACAACCATCAGAAGAGGACTTAAGGTGGTGAGGCTGACAGCTGGACCCACCAGCTACATCTTCAAACACAAGGAAGTGCCTCCTTATTACTCGCAAAATAAAAATGATTCCTCCCCCTGACAGCTGAGACCCACTAGCTATATCTTCGCACGCAAGGAAGTGTGTCCTTATTCTCTCTGACAGCTGGGACCCACCCGATCAAAGAGTACGTAGTGTTGTCTGTCTAGTCGCGAACGTGTACATACATACTGGTCAATCGGTCTCTCTGCAATGATGAACTGTGCCCGAGCAAGCAGCGGTACATGTAGTAGTAGAGCCCCCGACATAGCAGTTCAGGCAGTCCAGTCAAAATCATGTACACATCATTAGCTCGCTCACGGGGATTACGGTAGTGCAACGCCTGTCGATTTTTGCTGACGATGTGGCTTTGTTCATCAGGCCTTCCACGCGGGATATGAACTTTGTTCGACAAGCCCTACACAGATTTGGTGAGGCATTTGGTCTCAAGGTTAACTACACCAAATCTTCAGCAATACTTAATATAGGGGATGAGCAGGACCAGCAGAGGGTGGCCGACGTGTTATAATGCCAGACGGGAGAGTTTCCTTGCAAGTATCTAGGCCTGCAGCTTGCCATTCGGCAACTCACCAGGGCATAGTGGCAACCCTTGCTGGATCAGGCGAAGCGTTTCGTTTCGGCCTGCCAGAGAGGAGTTATTCACCGGGCTGGCAGGTTGATGTTGGTGAACTCTATTGTTGCAACGAGGCCCATTCACCACTTAATGGTTTTGGAGGCTCCGAACTGGGTCTTCGAGGAGATGAACATTTGGATGGGAGTGTTCTTCTAGAAAGGAAAAGAGAAAGTCAGTGGTGGGCGCTGCCCAGCCGCATGGAATTCTATCTGTCGGCCGACTCAATTTGGTGGCCTGGGTGTGAAGAATTTGCAGCTGCAAGCCTTGGCTCTTCATGTTCGTTGGGAGTGGCTGCACAGAATGGACCCCAATAGACCATGGCAAGGTATTCCTATGACTGATTATAAGATGGCTGGCAGGTGTTTGACAACCTAGTTCATATTAAGGTGGGCGATGGGAGTCGTGTGTTGTTCTGGAGAGATAGATGGATTCATGGCTTTGCGGTCATTGACATCACCCCGTTGATCCACAACAACATTGAAGCACGGACGCGCAACCGTAGGACGGTTCAGGAGGCGATGGAAAACAACAGATGGATTCATGATATCCACGGCGACATTTCCTTCATGGCCCAGCGCCAACTGATGCACCTTGGGCACGCGGTGGGATATGTGTAGATTATTACACAGTTGGAAGATCACTTCTCTTGGCCTTGCGATGTTTCAGGATTATACACGGCGTGATCCACCTACCAGAGGCTCTGCACCCGGGTTGGAGAGGGGCCCCTTTCATAGATTGCGTGTGGAGGAGTTGGGCGCCCCTTAAGTGCAAAATTTTCGCTTGGCTAGCAGCTCAACATCGACTTTGGACCTCAGACCGTCGTGCTAGACATGGTCTACAGGACCACCCTTCTCCATGCTTCATCTGCCTGCAGGAAGAAGATAATCTTGACCGCATCCTGACCTAGTGCGTACATGCAAGAGAGGGTTGGCACTTCGGTTTCCAGGAGCTCAACATTCAGGCTAGTAGGCCGGAGCCACACGACCCATTCCTGGAATGGTGGATTCAGGTGAGGAGCCAGTTCCGGCATGCCGAGCGGCGCGGTTTCGATACTCTGTTCATTGTCACTACTTGGGCTTTGTGGAAACAGAGGAACGCTCGAGTGTTCAACAGACCACATCAATTCAAAAGCTCCAGGCAATTTTTGCGCCAAATCGCAACGGAGGTTCATGATTTAAGGTGTGCAGGGATAGGTGTAGGAGGTCCATAACAATTTGTGAGAGAGTAACCTTAGATGAACTTGTTGGCGTCTGCTGGCCTGAATGTTCGCATTCATCGCTAGCCTCTTGTAATTATCTTTCTGCCTTCTATAAAAATATGGTACGCTATTGGCGTACTCTCGAAACAAAATTGTGTACACATACATACATCCAGATGCCAAAAAATATGGCCACGTACGTACATACGGGCGGGGTCTCGAACGCCTACTCGTGCATACGTACGGCCGGTGCTCGTCTACACGGAGAGGTAGCGGATGGCAGCAATGGCGTCCTTTTCATCGGCAGCCAACCGGCTGGGTTGGAACAGAGAAACTACGCCGTGTTCGTCTGGAGGCAACATAACACATTGTGTTCATCGAGAGCCAACCGACTTGGATGGAACAACCAAAATAGGGCCTGGCATACCGTAGAACGGAGGAAACGGCCTTCTGTTCGACCGCCTATGGTCAAAACAGGATGCTGTTCATCAGGAGGGGTCTGGCGCACCGCAAAATGGAGGAAACATACTTCTGTTCGAGCTCCTATGGTCAAAACAGGGTCCTGTTGATCGGGAGGGGTGTAGCGTACCGCGAAACAAAGGAAACAGACAACTCTTCGAGTGCTTACGATCGAAATAGGGTCATGTTC
>NC_041393.1:187262245-187271763 GCF_002162155.2 Triticum dicoccoides | reverse complement strand
AAAATGGGACTGCATGGGCTACTGTTCATCCACCATCTACTGCCTCGCTCCAGCCTCCCACGGGCTACTATTCATCCACCGTCGACTTCCTCTAGCCTCCACCTGCTACTGTCCATCCACTGCGTCTTACTCTTGCCTCTACCAGCTACTGTTCATCCATGGGCTATTGTTCATCTAGCCTTCACCAGCTACTATTCAACCAGCCCTCCACGGGGTCCTGTTCATCCACCCCCAACCGGCTTGGTGGCCTCCTCGATCAGGGTCATGTTCATCCAGCGGCAATGACCTCTACTACCACGGGGTCCTGTTCATCCAACACCCACCAGGAACTATTCATCCAACCCCCAACAATAGTCACTGGTCATCAAGAGGCAGGTTCGATCGGCTTCAGTTAGCAGCAGTAGCCAAGGAATCACTCGGGTTCAGTTAACAGCCAAGGGATCGATCGCTCGGGTTTAGTAACGTAGCTAGTGCAATCGCTCAGGTTTAGTAAGAGAACGCCTACTCGGGTTCAGTTAGAGCCCAACGCCTCGCACACATGTGCGTACATGTACAAGAGAAACGCGCAAACCTATGTGCATCGCTCGGCCCCGATCACCCACCGGGAACTCCCCGAAATTTCCTCGCCCTCGCTTCTACCATGATTTTTTCCGTCATGGTTACAGGTGCGTCCCCGGCCCACCCAGTAGGAAAATCCCAATTTTTGTATGATTTTCTATCATAGAAGTAGGAGCCCACCACATTTATGATGATACGTGGATTTGTCACAATTATCGTCATAGAAGTGTCATAACCATGACAGAAAAAATGTTCGGGCCAAAATGTCACGGATGTGTCTTTTTTTTATGGTGCCTCCGTGGACTCGCGCAACCATTACCCTTTGTGGGTTGCAATCTCCATCAACATGTACGTATGATAATGATAGCACCACCTATCGGAACCACGCCAAAAATCTTCATGTCCCCATTGCGTTTTCCATCTCCAAACCCTTCCCTTTACTTACATGTGCAATGTTCTACATTCCGTCGCTATACTCTTAGACTTGCATGTGTAGGATGTTACTTGACTTGCATAATTGCTAAAATCTGCCTACAACTAAAATTGGGAAAAGGATAGTGAGGGAGTCCTGGACTAGGGGGTGTCCGGATAGCCGAACTATCATCATCGGCCGGACTCCAAGACTATGAAGATACAAGATTGAAGACTTCGTCCCGTGTCCGGATGGGACTTTCCTTGGCGTGGAAGGCAAGCTTGGCGATACGGATATGTAGATCTCCTACCATTGTAACCGACTCTGTGTAACCCTAGCCCTCTCCGGTGTCTGTATAAACCGGATGGCTTTAGTCCGTAGGACGAACAACAATCATACCATAGGCTAGCTTCTAGGGTTTAGCCTCCTTGATCTCGTGGTAGATCTACTCTTGTAACACACATCATCAATATTAATCAAGCAGGATGTAGGGTTTTACCTCCATTAAGAGGGCCCGAACCTGGGTAAAACATCGTGTCCCTTGTCTCCTGTTACCATCCGCCTAGACGCACAGTTCGGGACCCCCTACCCGAGATCCGCCGGTTTTGACACCGACATTGGTGCTTCCATTGAGAGTTCCTCTGTGTCATCACCGATAGGCTCGATGGCTTCTTCGATCATCAACGACGACGCAGTCCAGGGTGAGACCTTCCTCCCCGGACAGATCTTCGTATTCGGCGGCTTTGCACTGCGGGCCAATTCGCTTGGCCATCTGGAGCAGATCGAAAGCTACGCCCCTGGCCGTCAGGTCAGATTTGGAAGTTTGAACTTCACGGCTGACATCCGCAGGGACTTGATCTTCGATGGATTCGAGCCACAGCCAAGCGCGCCGCACTGTCACAACGGGCATGATTTAGCTCTACAGCCAGACAGTACCCTGGAGGCCGCACTCGAGCCCGCTCCGATCTTCAATTCGGAGTCGGCTGCGCAGATCGAGGACGGATGGCTAGACACCGCCTCGGGGGCTGCAACCTCTACGGCGATAGAGCCAAACACTGACCTTGTCCCTCATGAAGCTCGTGACTCCGAGGTGCCGGACTCCTTGCCGGACTCCGAACCTCCCGCACCCCCTCCAATCGGATCCCATTGGGCGCCGGTCATGGAGTTCACCGCTACGGACATCTTTCAACACTCACCTTTCAGCGACATCTTGAGTTCGCTAAAGTACCTCTTGTTATCAGGAGAGCCCTGGCCGGACTGCGGTCAGGACGGTTGGGATGCGGACGACGAAGAAATTCAAAGCCCACCAACCACCCACTTAGTAGCCACTGTCGACGATCTAACCGACATGCTAGACTACGACTCCGAAGACATCGACGGTATGGACGACGATGTCGGAGACGACCAAGAACCAGCGCCTACCGGGCACTGGAAAGCCACCTCATCATATGACATATACATGGTGGATATCCCAAAGGATGGGAATGGCGAAGGAACAGCGGAGGATGACCCCTCCAAGAAACAGCCCAAGCGCCGGCATTAGCGGCGCCGCTCTAAATCCCTCCACAGCAAGAATGAAGATTCCGGCACCGGAGATAATAACACACCAGACAGTGCTGAAGACAACCCACTCCAGTAAGATTCAGCACAGGAGGACGGAGGAACACACAGCGGCTCTCGCGGCAGAAGTACAGTGCATCCTCTTAAGGCAATTCTCGAGTCCGGCCGTCAAGCGACCGGACACGGCTAAACGCGCCCGGAGTAACCTACAACAAGACCACCTGGCACATTCCGAGCACGCGTAGCAGTGCGGCCCCAACCCCAGCCCCTGCCAAACGTCAAGACAGGTCCTTCACATACACCATTACGCTCTGAAGATACCATGGGCATGGGGAGAGGGGCACGACAACGATAGGCCCAGAGTGCGGCTCAACCACAGGGGCTCTCAAGTGTGTCGTTCCTTTTTTTTCTTTTTCCTTTTTATTTTTACCCACAGGACTCCGTTCGTCAGAGGCCCTGTCCGGCAGCAGACTTGCCGAACTCACGATGCAACAGCCAGGGAAGGAGAAAGGCTACAACGAATATCCAGGTGGTCTCCATTACGAGCATTAAATCTGTTTTTTGCACCATTCCGCAGCCTACCCCAAGAGGGGGACATGTTCAATAGTCCCACCCTTTGCTTATCGCACCATCTGTATCGTTCTGCATTTACAGCAGTTTTTCTTGAATAAGTAATGCAGCACCTTTTTGCTTCCAATTGCATTTCTTTCGTATACATATGTTCATTTATGACCTGTTGCATCCGTACATTTTGGTACGGCTAAATACACCAGGGGCTTATGTTTCCCGCATCATGGTGTGATAAGTCCGAACACTTTCACAAGTGCGGCACCCCGAACTTATAGCATTATATGGATCGGCTCCGAATCATGTCTTGGGTCAATAGTTGGGTTTGCCCGGCTCCCATGTTTTGGTACCTTACGTTCCATTGTATCGGCTAAGGTAGCACTTGGAGAACCACTGCGATTGCGCCCCAGTTGAGCTGGGCGAGCGCCTCAGTGGAGAAAGCTAAAACTGACCGTCATGATGAGGCGAGAGCTGGTCGCTGTTCGAGAGGTTTTTTGCGAGTCCCTAAAGACTTATGCCGCTTAGAGCGAGGAGCCAGCTTTTGTCCGGCCCAGGCGTGGATAGCGCCCCAAATTCGGCCTTCCGAAGACTAGGGGCTTCGCCGAAATTTAAAATTATAGAATTCTATGGCTAAGTGAGAGTGTTCAAGCATTATAAGTCTGGTTGCCTTGTTCGCTGTGTTGAGCGCCTCCCTAGATGGACCCAAAAATGGGAACAAGAATGCTCAAGTTTATCCCGAACACCCCAGCACTCGTGGCATGGGGGCTCAAGCCGACGACTTGCCATCTCTCAGATTTGATAAACGGCCGCACAGAAGGTAATATTTTAAATTAACAAGCGTTGCTTAGCGCATATGAACTAAGTTTTTAGCGCACAGGATAACAAAATGCGAGTCTACTCAAATATTACATCTTTGGAGCACTCACCCGCAATAGTGCGGGCACCCTTCAGCACAGTTTTATAATACATCTCGGGAGTACGATACTCCTTGCCCTGCGGTGGCGCGTCCGTCACAAGCTTCTGAGCATCCATCTTGCCCCAGTGCACCTTTGCGCGGGCAAGGGCCCGACGGGCACCTTCAATACAGGCGGAGTGCTTGATGACTTCAACCCATGGACACGCATCCACCAGCCGCCGCACCAGGCCGAAGTAGCTCCCAGGCATGGCCTCCTTCGGCCACAGCCAAACAATGAGGCCCTTCATGGCCTGTTCGGCCGCCTTGTGGAGCTCGACCAGCTGCTTCAGCTGGTCGCTAAGGGGCACCGGATGTCCGGCCTCAGCATACTGAGACCAGAAGACCTTCTCCGTCGAGCTCCCCTCCTCGGCCCAGTAGAACGCGGCAGCATCGGACACGCTGCGAGGAAGATCTGCGAACACTCCTGGCGAGCTCCGAATTCGGGTAAGCAACAGGTAATTAACACTTACATGCTTACTTTGCATGAAAAATGCCTTACCCGCTGCTATTTTCTTCAACGCCTCGATTTCTTGGAGGGCCTTGTAGGCTTCGGCCTTAGCGGCTTTGGCACTCTCAAGAGCCGTTGCAAGCTTAAACTCTCGAGTCTTCGAGTCACGCTCTAGGCTCTCATGTTTTTTCACTAGATCCTGGAGCTCTTGCTGTACCTCCGCCACCCGCGCCCCCTGCTTCTCTCGCTCGATACGCTCCGCGGCCGCATTACGTTCGGCCGCGGCCACCGCCTCCTTCAGGGTAGCTGCCTCGTTAGTGGCCCCTGCAATACCCACGTTATCCTTGTCATTCTTCTTGCAACCAAAATCCTTTTCTGTAAGGTACAATTTTACTAAGGTGTTACCCACCTTCCTTGTCCTCAAGCTGCTTCTTGGCACGGCCGAGCTCGTTCTCGAACCGCTCGAGGCTTTGCTTCAAAGTATTGACCTCCACAGTCAGTGCGGCAGAGGTCAGTAGCGCAGCCTGCAATCCCATATTGACATATTTTTTATGACTCCTGCGTATATCTTTTTAGATCCTCATTCCGGCTTTTCTTTCCGAACACCGAACCGAGCATCAGGGGCTACTGTCTATGCGGTACTATTTTACATATATCAAAATTCTTACCTCAAAGCCTGTTAGAAGGCTGCTGCAGGCTTCGGTCAGCCCGCTCTTGGCGAGCTCACCTTCTGAATCACCGCACTCATAACAGTGCGGTGTTCCTCTTCGATGGAGGCGCCATTGAGCGCCTCCAGCAAGCTATCCGGCGCCTCCGGTTGGACAGAGGCTGCCGGCGTCACGATCTTGCCCTTCTTACGAAGGGGCCGCCCGCCGGACTCCAGAGCCACTATGGGTTCCGGGGCCGAGTCCGGTGCAAAGTCCGGGAGGTTGTCCTGCGACACCTCCGGGGCCTCCTCCTCCTGGCGGGTCCCTTCCCGGGATCCCACCTCGGCATCGTCCGCATCACGGGGGGTGGAGGCGGTCGGAAGAGAATCCATATCCGACGCACCTAAGGACCCGCTCGACGAAGCGGGAAGATCATCCTTGGGCGGACTGCAGGGTTGTATGCGGCATTAGAAACACATTGCGTAGCAAAAAAGAAAAGCCATGAAGTTATTCGGGAGTCTGGATACTTACGATCTCGCCAGGGTCTTGGCCCTTGGAGGCCAGTCCTTGTCGTCGTCACTGGCGTTGGCAGAGCTGTCCGGGGAAAGAGTTTTTCCCTTCTTGGACCCTTCGGCCTCCCTCGTTGGGGAGGCCTTCCTTTTCCTCCCTCCCCCTGCTGGGTGATAGGCTTTCTTCTTCTCCTCCTCACCTTTGTGAGAGGAGTCTGCCTCGAAGTCATCATCCGATAGCACCTGAAAACGGGAACTCTTTCGAGTGCCCGTGGCCTTCTTCTTGGCCTTCTTCTCCGGCACTACGTGGGGTGCCGGAGCCATCAGCCCCGTTAAGCGGGCGTCCGCTGGGTCCTTTGGCAATGGGGCCGGACAGATGGTCTGTTCGGCCTTCGTCAGCCAGTCCTGTCAAAGGAAAGGGAGTTTATATCCCGCATAGAGTCAAACTATGGAAAACGAGCGTTCCGTAAAGGACAAAATTGCTTACCTCGTCAACCGGACGCTGCGAGCTGAATCCGTGATCTTCGGTAGTGGATGCGGGAGCCTCGGCACCCTTGAACAACACCTTCTAGACATCTTCGTACGTAGTGTCGAAGAGCCCGCCCAAAGTCTGGTGCTGCGCCGGATCGAACTCCCACATGTTGAAGCCCCGTCGTTGGCACGGGAGGATCCGGCGGATGAGCATGACCTGGACTATGTTGACGAGCTTGAGCTTCTTGTCCACTAGCTTTTGGACGTAGGCTTGGAGTCCGGTCAGCTCCTCCGAATTACCCCATGTCTGGCTGCTCTCTTTTCAGGAGGTGAGCCGTGTGGGGATGCCAGATCTGAATTCGGGGGCCGCTGCCCATTCGGGGTCACGCGGCTCGGTGATGTAGAACCAGCCCGATTGCCACCCCTTAATGGTTTCCACGAAAGTGCCCTCAAGCCAAGTAACGTTGGACATCCTGCCCACCATGGCGCCTCCGCATTCTGCTTGGCTGCCCTTCACAACCTTCGGCTTGACACTGAAGGTCTTGAGCCACAAGCCGAAATGGGGCTGGATGTAGAGGAAGGCCTCACACACGACGATAAATGCTGAGATGTTGAGGATGAAATTCGGGGCCAGATCATGGAAATCCAAGCCGTAGTAGAACATGAGCCCCCGGACAAAGGGATGGAGTGGGAAGCCCAGTCCGCGGAGGAAATGGGTAAGAAATACTACCCTCTCATGGGGCCTGGGGGTGGGGATGAGCTCTCCCTCGTCGGGGAGCCGATGCGTGATGTTGCTGGATAAATATCCGGCGCTGCACAACTTCTGGATGTGCCCCTCCGTGACGGAGGAGGCCATCCACTTGCCTCCCGCTCCGGACATAGTTGGAGAAGGTTGAGGTGAGATGTGCGGACTAGGGCGCTGGAGCTCGAGTTCGTGGAGATGGATAAGCCAAGGAGGAAGAAGGCGCAAGTAAAAGGGTTGGATCTTTACCCCCTTATATGGGCGGACAAAAACATGTGTCCCCACCGGCCTGATAAAACTCGCTTATCTCCCAAGTGCCACAATCAATGGCGCGGTTGGGTTACCCACATCCGTATTGATGGGAATCCCGGAATAAGGGGAACACGATCTCTGCTTCGACAAGACGTGCCAAGGAAACCACTTCGCTAAACACGCTGAGGTGGTACAATAAAAACAATTCGAGTAAAGGCTTGGTAGTGGTGTGACGTCACGCCACCAAATACGTCGGCAGATTGAACTTATGTAAATATTATTCTCTCTACGGTGGTGCATGGAATTTATTTTGCAGAGCCGAACACTATCCTGGTGTTCACGATCTTCCATAAATTATTCGGAGAAGGAACCCGCCTTGCAATGCCGAAGACAATATGCGCGCCGGACTCGTCGTCATTGAAGCCTGGTTCAGGGGCTACTGAGGGAGTCCTGGACTAGGGGGTGTCCGGATAGCCGAACTATCATCATCGGCCGGACTCCAAGACTATGAAGATACAAGATTGAAGACTTCGTCCCGTGTCCGGATGGGACTTTCCTTGGCGTGGAAGGCAAGCTTGGCGATACGGATATGTAGATCTCCTACCATTGTAACCGACTCTGTGTAACCCTAACCCTCTCCGGTGTCTATATAAACCGGATGGCTTTAGTCCGTAGGACGAACAACAATCATACCATAGGCTAGCTTCTAGGGTTTAGCCTCCTTGATCTCGTGGTAGATCTACTCTTGTAACACACATCATCAATATTAATCGAGCAGGACGTAGGGTTTTACCTCCATCAAGAGGGCCCGAACCTGGGTAAAACATCATGTCCCTTGTCTCCTGTTACCATCCGCCTAGATGCACAGTTCGGGACCCCCTACCCGAGATCCGCCGGTTTTGACACCGACAGATAGATTTTTATTTGGTCAAGTAGTCTAATCACCCCCCCTCTAGACAAACTTTCGATCCTACAACTAACCACAATACGAGATAAGTTTTAGGCACTCAGCGTCGTATGTTTCTTCCTAAAGCTCTATCAGACGTCCAATTCAGTATTTTGGCATGGTCGGATTGCACCATCCAACACAGAGGTGGCGCTGGTATCCACCCTGCTCGCAACGACCTAGAGTGCAAATGGTGATGGGCCCAAGACCCCTGAGCGCTTAGATGTAGACTTGCGGGACCTCTCTGTGGAGCCTAGGTAGGACTATAGCGTGTCGATCAGCCGAGGACGGGCATGACTAGGAAAAGTGTGTCCGGCCAGAGTTAATCGAGCGTGTTGGGTAAGTTGGTGCACCCCTGCAGGGAAGTTATCTATTCGAATAGTCGTGTCCACGATAATGGACACTTGCAGTGAAGGAAATATGCCCTAGAGGCAATAATAAAGTTATTATTTATTTCCTTATATCATGATAAATGATTATTATTCATGCTAGAATTGTATTAACCGGAAACATAATACATGTGTGAATACATAGACAAACATAGTGTCACTAGTATGCCTCTACTTGACTAGCTCGTTGATCAAAGATGGTTATGTTTCCTGACCATAGACATGATTTGTCATTTGATTAACGGGATCACATCATTAGGAGAATGATGTGATTGACTTGACCCATTCCGTTAGCTTAGCACTTGATCGTTTAGTATGTTGCTATTGTTTTCTTCTTCATGACTTATACATGTTCCTACAACTATGAGATTATGCAACTCCCATTTACCGGAGGAACACTTTGTGTGCTACCAAACGTCACAACGTAACTGGGTGATTATAAAGGAGCTTTACCTGTGTCTCCAAAGGTACATGTTGAGTTGGCGTATTTCGAGATTAGGTTTTGTCACTCCGATTGTCGGGGAGGTATCTCTAGGCCCTCTCGGTAATGCACATCACTATAAGCCTTGCAAGCAATGTAGCTAATGAGTTAGTTACAGGATGATGCATTACATAACGAGTAAAGAGACTTGCCGGTAATGAGATTGAACTAGGTATTGAGATACCGACGATCGAATCTCGGGCAAGTAACATACCGGTGACAAAGGGAACAATGTATGTTGTTATGCGGTTTGACCGATAAAGATCCTCGTAGAATATGTGGGAGCCAATATGAGCATCTAGGTTCCGCTATTGGTTATTGACCGGAGACGTGTCTCGGTCATGTCTACATAGTTCTCGAACCCGTAGGGTCCGCACGCTTAAAGTTTCAATGACGGTTATATTATGAGTTTATGAGTTTTGATATACCGAAGATTGTTCGGAGTCCCGGATGTGATTACAGACATGACGAGGAGTCTCGAAATGGTCGAGACTTGAAGATTGATATATTGGAAGCCTATATTTGGATATCGGAAGTGTTCCGGGTGAAATCGGAATTTTACCGGAGTACCGAGGGGTTAC
>NC_041393.1:187229670-187261908 GCF_002162155.2 Triticum dicoccoides | reverse complement strand
CCCCTTCTCCTAATCCAACAAGGAAGGGAGGGAGTCCTACTCCCAGTGGGAGTAGGACTCCTCCTGGCGCGCCTCCTCCTGGCCAACCGCACCTTCCCCCTTTGCTCCTTTATATACGGGGGCAGGGGGCACCCTAGACACAACAACAATAGATCATTGATCTCTTAGCCATGTGCGGTGCCCCCCTCCACCATAGTCCTCCTCGATAATATTGTAGCGGTGCTTAGGCGAAGCCCTGGACGGTAGAACATCATCATCGTCACCACGCCGTCGTGCTGAAGGAACTCTCCCTCGACACTCGGCTGGATCGGAGTTCGAGGGACGTCATCGAGCTGAACGTGTGCTAGAACTAGGAGGTGCCGTGATTTCGGTGCTTGATCAGTCGGGTCGTGAAGACGTACGACTACATCAACCGCATTGTTCTAACGCTTCCGCTTTCCATCTACGAGGGTACGTGGACAACACTCTCCCCTCTCGTTGCTATGCATCACCATGATCCTGCGTGTGCATAGAATTTTTTTTGAAATTACTACATTCCCCAATAGTGGCATCCGAGCCTGGTTTTATGCGTTGATGTTATATGCATGAGTAGAACACAAGTGAGTTGTGGGCGATACAAGTCATACTGCTTACCAGCATGTCATACTTTGGTTCGGCGGTATTGTTGGATGAAGCGGCCCGGACCAACATTACGCGTACGCTTACACGATATTGGTTCTACCGACGTGCTTTGCACATAGGTGGCTGGTGGGTGTCAGTTTCTCCAACTTTAGTTGAACCGAGTGTGGCTACGCCCGGTCCTTGAGAAGGTTAAAACAGCACTAACTTGACGAACTATCATTGTGGTTTTGATGCGTAGGTAAGAACGGTTCTTGCTAAGCCCGTAGCAGCCACGTAAAACTTGCAACAAGAAAGTAGAGGACGTCTAACTTGTTTTTGCAGGGCATGTTGTGATGTGATATGGTCAAGACGTGATGCTATATTTTATTGTATGAGATGATCATGTTTTGTAACTGAGTTATCGGCAACTGGCAGGAGCCATATGGTTGTCGCTTTATTTTATGCAATGCAATCGCCCTGTAATTGCTTTACTTTATCACTAAGCGGTAGCGATAGTCGTAGAAGCAATAGGTGGTGAAACGACAACGATGCTACGATGGAGATCAAGGTGTCGCGCCGGTGACGATGGTGATCATGGCGGTGCTTCGGAGATGGAGATCACAAGCACAAGATGATGATGGCCATATCATATCACTTATATTGATTGCATGTGATGTTTATCCTTTATGCATCTTATTTTGCTTTGATTGATGGTAGCATTATAAGATGATCTCCCTGAGTATGCACCGTTGCGAAAGTTCTTTATGCTGAGACACGACGTGATGATCAGGTGTGATAGGCTCTACGTTCAAATACAACGGGTGCAAAACACTTGCACACGCGGAATACTCAGGTTAAACTTGACGAGCCTAGTATATACAGATATGGCCTCGGAACATAGAGACCGAAAGGTCGAGCGTGAATCATATAGTAGATATGATCAACATAGTGATGTTCACCATTGAAAACTACTCCATCTCACGTGATGATCAGACATGCTTTAGTTGATTTGGATCACGTGATCACTTAGATGATTAGAGGGATGTCTATCTAAGTGGGAGTTCTTAAGTAATATGATTAATTGAACTTTAATTTATCATGAACTTAGTCCTGGTAGTATTTTGCAAATTATGTTGTAGATCAATAGCTCGCGTTGTTGCTTCCCTATGTTTTTATATGTGTTCCTAGAGAAAACTAAGTTGAAAGATGTTAGTAGCAATGATGCGGACTTGGTCCGTGATCTGAGGTTTATCCTCATTGCTGCACAGAAGAATTATGTCCTTGATGCACCGCTAGGTGACATACCTATTACAGGAGCAGATGCAGACATTATGAATGTTTGGCTAGCTCAATATGATGACTACTTGATTGTTTTGTGCACCATGATTTATGGCTTAGAACCGGGACTACAAAAACATTTTTGAAACGTCACGGAACATATGAGATGTTCCATGAGATGAAATTGATATTTCAGACTAATGCCCGTGTCAAGAGGTATGAGACCTCTGACAAATACTTCGCCTAAAAGATGGAGGAGAATAGCTCAACTAGTGAGCAAGTGCTTAGATTGTCTGAGTACTACGATCACTTGAATCAAGTGGGAGTTAATCTTCTATATAAGATAGTGATTGACAGAGTTCTCTAGTCACCATCACCAAGTTACTAGAACTTCGTGATAAACTATAGTATGCAAGGGATGACGAAAAAGATTCCCGAGCTCTTGGTGATGTTGAAATCGACGAAGGTAGAAATCAAGAAAAAGCATCAAGTGTTGATGATTGACAAGACCACTAGTTTCAAGAAAAGGGAAAAGGGAAAGAAAGGGAACTTCAAGTAGAATGACAAGCAAGTCGTCACTCCCGCGAAGAAGCCCAAAGCTGGACCAAAGCCTGAAACTGAGTGCTTACACTTCAAAGGAAATGGTCATTGGAAGCAGAAATACCCTGGATATTTGGTGGATAAGTAGGATGGCAAAGTGAACAAGGGTATATTTGATATACAGGTTATTGATGTGTACCTTACTAGTGTTTATAGTAGCCCCTGGGTATTTGATACTTGTTTGGTTGCTAAAAATTAGTAACTCGAAACAGGAGATACAGAATAAACAGAGACTAGTTGATGGTGAAGTAACGATATATGTTGGAAGTGGTTCCAAGATTGATATGATCATCATCGCACACTGATACGTCCATTTTGCATCATGCTTTTAGATCAATATTTATTGCATTATGGACTGTTATTACACACTATATCTCAATACTTATGGCTATTCTCCCTTATTTTACAAGGTTTACCATGAAGAGGGGGAATGTCGGCAGCTGGAATTCTGGTTGGAAAAGGAGCAAACATTGGAAACCTATTCTGCACTACTCCAAAAGTCCTGAAACTCCATGAAACATGTTTTTGGATTTAATAAGAATTATTGAGTGAAAGAAATACATCAGGGGGCCCACACCCTGGCCAGGAGGGTGGGGGCGCGCCCACCCCTACTGGGCATGCCCCCTGTCTCCTGGGCCCCCTGGTGGCCCCCCGATGTCCATCTTCTGCTATATGAGGGTTTTACCCTGGAAAAAATCGTGGGCAAGCTTACGGGATGAAACTCCGCCGCCATGAGGCGGAACCTTGGTGGAACCAATCTAGAGCTCCGGCGGAGCTGTTCTGCCGGGAACACTTCCCTCCGGGAGGGGGAAATCATCACCATCGTCATCACAAATGATCCTCTCATTGGGAGGGGGTCAATTTCCATCAACATCTTCACCAGCACCATCTCCTCTCAAAACCCTAGTTCATCTCTTGTATCCAATCTTGTATCCAAACCACAAATTGGTACCTGTGGGTTGCTAGTAGTGTTGATTACTCCTTGTAGTTGATGCTAATTGGTTTACTTGGTGGAAGATCATATGTTCAGATCTTTTATGCATATTATTACTCCTCTGATTATGAACATGAATATGCTTTGTGAGTAGTTACGTTTGTTCCTGAGGACATGGGTGAAGTCTTGCTATTAGTAGTCATGTGAATTTGGTATTCGTTCGATATTGTGATAAGATGTATGTTGTCTTTTCCTCTAGTGGTGTTATGTGAACGTCGACTACATGACACTTCACCATTATTTGGGCCTAGAGGAAGGCATTGGGAAGAAATAAGTAGATGATGGGTTGCTAGAGTGACAGAAGCTTAAACCCTAGTTTATGCGTTGCTTCGTTAGGGGCTGATTTGGATCCATATGTTTAATGTTGTGGTTAGGTTTACCTTAATACTTCTTTTGTAGTTGCGGATGTTTGCAATAGGGGTTAATCATAAGTGGGATGCTTGTCCAAGTAAGGGCAGTACCCAAGCACCGGTCCACCCACATATCAAATTATCAAAGTACCGAACGCGAATCATTTGAACGTGATGAAAACTAGCTTGACGATAATTCCCATGTGTCTTCGGGAGCTCCTTCCTCATTATAAGAAATTGTCCAGGCTTATCCTCCGCTACATAAAGGATTGGTCCACCTTGCTGCACTTTATTTACTTTCATTGCTTGTTACTCGTTACAATTTATCTTATCGCAAAACTATCTATTACATACAATTTCAGTGCTTGCAGAGAAAACCTTACTGAAAACCGCTTATCATTTCCTTCTGCTCCTCGTTGGGTTCGACACTCTTACTTATTGAAAGGAATACGATAGATCCCCTACACTTGTGGGTCATCAAGACTCTTTTCAGGCGCCGTTGCCGGGGAGTGTAGCGCTTTTGGTGAGTGGAACTTGGTAAGGAAACATTTATATGGTGTGCTGAAATTTTCTGTTACTTGTCACTATGGAAACTAATACTTTGAGGGGCTTGTTCGGGGTATCTTCACCCCAACCAGAAGAGCAAAGAGTTTATCCTCAACCTACTAAACTTTTTGAAAATATTTACTTTGAGATTCCTTCGGGTATGATGGAGAAACTGCTAGCTAATCCATTTACAGGAGATGGAACATTGCATCCCGATTTACACCTTATCTTTGTAGATTAAGTTTGTGGATTATTTAAGCTTGCAGGTATTCCCGATGATGTTGTCAAAAGGAAGGTATTCCCTTTATCTTTTAACAGAGATGCATTGACATGGTATAGGCTATGTGATGATACGAGATCTTGGAATTATAAACAATTGAAGTTGGAATTTCACCAGAAGTTCTATCCTATGCATCTTGTTCATCGTGATCACAATTACATATATAATTTCTGGCCTCGCGAAGGAGAAAGCATCGCTCAAGCTTGGGGGAGGCTTAAGCCAATGTTATATTCATGCCCCAATCATGATCTCTCCCGGGAAATGATTATTCAAAAAAATTATGCTCGGCTTTCTCTCAATGATCGCAACCTGCTTGATACTTCCTGTGCTGGTTCTTATATGCTGAAGACTATTGATTTCAAGTGGGACTTATTGGAAAGAATTAAACGCAACTCTGAAGATTGGGGTTCCGACGATGGTAAGGATTCAGGTATGACATCTAAGTTCGATTGTGTTAAATCTTTTATGGATACCGATACTTCTCTTGGGTTTTGCGCTAAATATGGACTTGACTCTGAGATAGTAGCTTCTTTCTGTGAATCTTTTGCTACTCAAGTTGATCTCCCTAAAGAGAAGTGGTTTAAATATAATCCTCATGTTGAAGTTAAAGTAGTTGCACCTATTACAGTTGAAGAAAAGACTATCACCTATAGTGATCCTATTGTTCCTACTACGTATGTTGAGAAACCTCCTTTTCCTGTTAGGATAAAGGATCATGCTAAAACTTCAAATGTTGTTTGTAAGAGTAATACTAGGACTTATACACCTCCTGAGAAAATCAAAGTTGAACCTAGTATTGCTATGGTTAAAGATCTCCTGGACGATGATTTAGATGGGCATGTTATTTATTTCTGTGGTGAGACTGCTAATATTGCTAGACCAGATACTAAGATACATAGACCTGTCGTAGGCATGCCTGTTATTTCTGTTAAAATAGGAGATCATTGTTATCATGGATTATGTGATATGGGTGCTAGTGCTAGTGCAATACCCTATGATTTATATAAAGAAATTATGCACGAAATTGCACCCGTTGAATTAGAAGACATTGATGTTACTATTAAGCTTGCTAATAGGGATACCATTAAGCCATTTGGGAATGTTAGAGATGTTGAAGTCTTGTGTGGGAAGGTTAAATATCATGCTTATTTTCTTGTTCTTGGTTCCCCACAAGATGACTTTTGTCCCATTATTTTTGGTAGACCCTTCCTGAATACTGTTAAAGCTAAGATTGACTGTGAAAAGGATATTGTTGAAATTGGCTTGGGGGATATGAAACATGATTTTAATTTTGCTAAATTTCGTAGACAACCCTGTGATAGAGAATCACCTAGTAAGGATGAGATTATTGGTCTTGCTTCTATTGCCGTGCCTCCTACTGATCCGTTAGAACAATATTTGCTAGGCCATGAAAATGATATGTTTATGAAGGAAAGAAGGGAAATAGATGAAGTGTTCCTTAAACAGGAACCTTTGCTGAAACATAACCTTCCCATTGAAATTCTTGGGGATTCCCCTCCACCCAAGGGCGATCCTGTGTTTGAACTCAAACCATTACCTGATAATCTTAAGTATGCTTATCTCGATGAAAAGAAAATATATCCTGTTATTATTAGCGCTAACCTTTCAGAGCAAGAAGAAGAAAGATTATTGAAAACTCTGAAGAAGCACCGCACTGCTATTGGATACACTCTGGATGATCTTAAGGGCATTAGTCCCACCTTATGCCAACACAAAATTAAATTGGAGGAAGGTGCCAAACGAGTCAGAGATCCTCAACGACGATTGAATCCTAAGATGAAAGAAGTGGTAAGAAAGGAGATACTAAAGCTCCTTGAGGCAGGTATAATTTATCACGTTGCTGATAGTGAATGGGTAAGTCCTATCCATTGTTTTCCTAAAAAGGGAGGTATTACTGTCGTTCCTAATGATAAAGATGAATTGCTCCCGCAAAGAATTATTACAGGTTATAGGATGGTAATTTATTTCCGTAAATTAAATAAAGCTACTAAGAAAGATCATTACCCTTTACCTTTTATTGATCAAATGCTAGAAAGACTATCCAAACACACACATTTTTGCTTTCTAGATGGTTATTCTAGCTTCTCTTAAATACCTGTGTCAGCGGGGGATCAATCTAAAACTACTTTTACTTGCCCTTTCGGTACTTTTGCTTATAGACGTAAGCCTTTTGGTTTATGTAATGCACCTGCTACCTTTCAAAGATGCATGATGTCTATATTGTCTGATTTTTGTGAAAAGATTTGTGAGGTATTCATGGATGACTTCTCCGTTTATGGATCCTCTTTTGATGATTGTTTGAGCAACCTTGATCGAGTTTTGCAGAGATGCGAAGACACTAGTCTCGTCCTAAATTGGGAAAAGTGTCACTTTATGGTTAATGAAGGCATTGACTTGGGACATAAGATTTCCGAGAGAGGTATTGAAGTTGACAAAGCCAAAGTTGATGCTATTGAAAAGATGCCATGTCCCAAGGACATAAAAGGTATAAGAAGTTTCCTTGGTCACGCCGGTTTTTATAGGAGGTTCATTAAGGACTTTTCTAAGATCTCTAGGCCTCTGACTAATTTATTACAAAAAGATATTCCTTTTGTCTTTGATGATGATTGTGTAGAAGCATTTGAAATACTTAAGAAAGCTTTGATCACTGCACCTATTGTTCAGCCACCTGATTGGAATTTACCTTTTGAAATTATGTGTGATGCTAGTGATTATGATGTAGGTGCTGTTCTAGAGCAAAGAGTTGATGAGAAATTGAACGTTATCCAGTATGCTAGTAAGACTCTTGATACTGCCCAAAGAAATTATGCTACTACTGAAAAAGAATTCTTAGCAGTTGTGTTTGCATGTGATAAGTTTAGACCTTATATTGTTGATTACAAAGTTACTATTCACACTGATCATGCTGCTATTAAATATCTTATGGAAAATAAAGACGTTAAGCCTAGACTCGTTAGATGGGTTCTCCAGCTCCAAGAATTTGATTTACATATTATTGATAGAAAGGGAGCTGAGAACCCCGTTGCAGACAACTTATCTAGGTTAGAGAATGTTCTTGATGACCCACTGCCTATTGATGATAGCTTTCTTGATGAACAATTAGCGGTCATTAATGCTTCTCGTACTGCTCCCTGGTATGCTGATTATGCTAATTACATTGTTGCTAAATTTATACCTCCTAGTTTCACATACCAGCAAAAGAAAAAGTTCTTTTATGATTTAAGACATTACTTTTGGGATGACCCACACCTTTATAAAGAAGGAGTAGATGGTGTTATTAGACGGTGTGTGCCTGAGCATGAACAGGAACAGATCCTACGCAAGTGTCACTCTGAATCATATGGAGGACACCACGCTGGAGATAGAACTGCACACAAGGTACTGCAATCTGGTTTTTATTGGCCTACTCTCTTCAAAGATGCTCGTAAGTTTGTCTTATCTTGTGATGAATGTCAAAGAATTGGTAATATTAGTAGACATCAAGAAATGCCTATGAATTACTCTCTTGTTATTTAACCATTTGATGTTTGGGGCTTTGATTATATGGGACCTTTTCCTGCCTCTAATGGTTATACACATATTTTAGTTGCCGTTGATTACGTTACTAAGTGGGTAGAAGCTATTCCAACTAGTAGTGTTGATCATAACACCTCTATTAAAATGCTTAAAGAAGTTATTTTTCCGAGGTTTGGAGTCCCTAGATATCTTATGACTGATGGTGGTTCACATTTTATTCATGGTGCTTTCCTTAAGATGCTTGCTAAGTATGATGTTAATCATAGAATCGCATCTCCTTATCATCCACAGTCTAGTGGTCAAGTAGAGTTGAGCAATAGAGAGCTCAAATTAATTTTGCAAAAGACTGTCAATAGATCTAGAAAGAATTGGTCCAAAAAACTTGATGATGCGTTATGGGCCTATAGAACTGCATACAAAAATCCTATGGGTATGTCTTCTTATAAGATGGTTTATAGAAAAGCTTGTTATTTACCTCTAGAACTTGAACATAAAGCATATTGGGCTATTAAAGAGCTCAACTATGATTTCGAACTTGCTGGTGAGAAGAGGTTGTTTGATATTAGCTCACTTGATGAATGGAGAACCCAAGCCTATGAGAATGCCAAGCTATTCAAAGAAAAAGTCAAACGCTGGCATGACAAAAGGATACAAAAGCGTGAGTTTAACGTAGGAGATTATGTGCTATTATTCAACTCTCCTTTAAGATTTTTTGCAGGAAAACTTCTCTCTAAATGGGAAGGTCCTTATGTTATCGAGGAGGTCTATCGTTCTGGTGCCATAAAAATCAACAACTTCGAAGGCACAAGTCCGAGGGTGGTAAACGGTCAAAGAATTAAACATTATATTTCAGGTAATCCTATTAATGTTGAAACTAATATTATTGAAACCATAACCCCGGAGGAATACATAAGGGACACTTTCCAGAACATTCTAGACTCCAAAAAGGAATAGGTATGTGGTACGGTAAGTAAACCAACTCCAAAACAACTCCAATGGCAATTTTTATCAGTTTTGGAATATTTAAAAATTTTAGGAAGAAAGAAATAGTCCGAGAGGGATACGAGGCCCCCACAAGAGTGGAGGGCGCGCCCACCCTTACTGGGCGCGCCCCCTGTCTCGTGGACACCTCGTGTGCCTTCCGGACTCTGTTTTCTTGCACGTTATGTATTTTGGTCGGTAAAAAATCATTATATATACTCCCAAAGGTTTTGACGACCGTATCACGCAAATATCCTCTGTTTTCGTTTCGAGCTGTTTTTGTTTCAGATCTAGAGCACCATGACGTCATCCTTCTCCAACAACGAAGACAAGGATGCTTGGCTAATGAAAATAGAGCTGAAAAGAGAAGAACCAGAAGAGATCAACAAGGAGGAAGGGAACAAGAAGGCCATGGAGGTTCAAGTTCCGGCGGTGAAAGAAGAAGATGTCCCTCAACCTTTACCTAACCTCTTTACTCCAACAGAGATTGAAGCTTTCAAGATGATTGAATTAGCTCGCATACAGAACAAGTATCTCACGCAGGAGAATATTCTGTTGAAGGATCATATCGCCAGACTCAAGGGCATTATCCGCAAGTTGGAGGAGCTTTTACGCTCAATGTGCGATTATCCACCTTCATCATCACCACCTCCATCACCTCCGAGGACATAATCACATGGGTATGGGCACTCCCCTTGGCAACTTCCAAGCTTGGGGGAGGTGCCCCGGTATCATATCACCATCACACTCCTACCTTCACTGTTTTATTTAGTTCGATCCTTTTAGTAGTATCTTGATTTAGTAGATTGAAGTTTTGATATCAAGTAGTTTGAGTTTTGCTTTGTGATCTCTTTATGTATTCGAGTCCGTGAGCTATCTATAATAAAGAGTAGTGTTGAGTCAAGGGCTTTGCTATCTTGCTATGATCTTGAGAAAGTAGAAAGAACAAAAGAGTTCATAATGGTCTTATGGTTAGTAATGACTTCACACATAGAAAGTATGAGGCATAAAAGTTGTTGAGAGTTGATAAACATAGTTTTGGTCATCGTTGCAATTAATAGGAAGTGATAAGGAAAGAGAGGTTCACATATAAATATATTATCTTGAACATCTTTTATGATTGGGAGCACTCATTAAGTATGACATGCTAAAAGAGTTGACGTTGGACAAGGAAGACAACGTAATGGTTTATGTTTTCTCACATCTCAGTTAAAGTATATTGTCATTGACCTTCCAAACATGTTGAGCTTGCCTTTCCCCCTCATGCTATCCAAATTCCTTGCACCAAGTAGAGATACTACTTGTGCTTCCATATATCCTGAAACCCAGTTTTGCCATGAGAGTCCACTATACCTACCTACGGATTGAGTAAGATCATTCGAGTAAGTTGTCATGTTGCATGCAATAAAAATTGCTATCTAAATATGTGTGACTTATTAGTGCAGAGAAAATAAGCTTTGTACGATCTTGTTGTGGAAGCAATAAAAGCAATTAACTGCATAATAAAGGTCCACATACAAGGGGCAATATAAAGTGACGTTCTTTTGCATTAAGATTTTGTGCACCCAACCCTAAATGCACATGACAACCTCTGCTTCCCTTTGCGAAGGGCCTATCTTCTACTTTATGTTTTTACTTTATGCTTGAGTCCATTAAGATTACCTTTCCCTTTTCATTTTATCCTTTGGCAAGCTCCTCGTATTTGAAAGATCATGATATATATATCCAATTGGATGTAAGTTAGCATGGGCTATTATTGTTGACATCACCTAAAGGTGAATATGTTGGGAGGCAACACAATAAGCCCCTATCTTTCTCAGTGTCCGGCTGAAACTCCATAACCACAAGTATTGCGTGAGTGTTAGCAATTATAGAAGACTACAAGATAGTTGAGTATGTGGATTTGCTAAAAGGCTCTATTGTTGACTCTTTCCGATGTTATGATAAATTGCAATTGCTTCAATGACTGAGATCATAGTTTGTTAGTTCTCAATGAAGTTTTTGAACCATACTTGACATTGTGAATTGATTGTTATTTGAGTATAAGAAATCATATGATAAAATCTATATATGTTGCTGTTACAAGAATGATCATGATGCCCCCATGTACATATTTTATTTTTATCGACACCTCTATCTCTAAACATGGGGACATATTTTTCGATTTCGGCTTCCGCTTGACGACAAGCGAGGTCTAAGCTTGGGGGAATTGATACGTCCATTTTGCATCATGCTTTTAGATCAATATTTATTGCATTATGGGATGTTATTACACATTATATCTCAATACTTATGGCTATTCTCCCTTATTTTACAAGGTTTACCATGAAGAGGGGGAATGATGGCAGCTGGAATTCTGGCTGGAAAAGGAGCAAACATTGGAAACCTATTTTGCATTGCTCCAAAAGTCCTGAAACTCCATGAAACATGTTTTTGGATTTAATAATAATTATTGAGCGAAAGAAATACATCAGGGGGCCCACACCCTGGCCAGGAGGGTGGGGGCGCCCCCACCCGTACTGGGCGCGCCCCTTGTCTCCTGGGCCCCCTGGTGGCCCCCCGCTGTCCATCTTCTGCTATATGAGGGCTTTTACCCTGGAAAAATCATGGGCAAGCTTACGGGATGAAACTCCGCCGCCACGAGGCGGAACCTTGGAGGAACCAATCTAGAGCTCCGGCGGAGCTGTTCTGCCGGGAACACTTCCCTCTGGGAAGGGGAAATCATCACCATCGTCATCACCAACGATCCTCTCATCGAGAGGGGGTTAATCTCCATCAACATCTTCACCAGCACCATCTCCTCTCAAAACCCTAGTTCATCTCTTGTATCGAATCTTGTATCCAAACCACAAATTGGTATCTGTGGGTTGCTAGTACTTTTGATTACTCCTTGTAGTTGATGCTAATTGGTTTACTTGGTGGAAGATCATATGTTCAGATCCTTTATGCATATTATTACTACTATGATTATGAACATGAATATGCTTTGTGAGTAGTTACGTTTGTTCCTGCGGACATGGGTGAAGTCTTGCTATTAGTAGTCATGTGAATTTGGTATTCGTTTGATATTTTGATAAGATGTATGTTGTATTTTCCTCTAGTGGTGTTATGTGAACATCGACTACATGAAACTTCACCATTATTTGGGCCTAGAGGAAGGCATTGGGAAGTAATAAGTAGATGATGGGTTGCTAGAGTGACAGAAGCTTAAACCCTAGTTTATGCGTTGCTTTGTTAGGGGCTGATTTGGATCCATATGTTCAATGTTGTGGTTAGGTTTACCTTAATACTTCTTTTGTAGTTGCGGACGCTTGCAATAGGGGTTAATCATAAGTCGGATGCTTGTCCAAGTAAGGGCAGTACCCAAGCACCGGTCCACCCACATATCAAATTATCAAAGTACCAAACGCGAATCATATGAACGTGATGAAAACTAGCTTCACGATAATTCCCATGTGTCTTCGGGAGCTCCTTCCTCATTATAAGAAATTGTCCAGGCTTATACTTTGCTACATAAAGGATTGGGCCACCTTTCTGCACTTTATTTACTTTCATTGCTTGTTACTCGTTACAACTTATCTTATCGCAAAACTATCTATTACCTACAATTTCAGTGCTTGCAGAGAAAACCTTACTGAAAACCTCTTATCATTTCCTTCTGCTCCTCGTTGGGTTCGACACTCTTACTTATCGAAAGGACTATGATAGATCCCCTACACTTGTGGGTCATCACACACTCCCTATACTTTCGGGATTAGTGTTAAACCTAAAATAAATGTTATTTGGCGTTTGCGTTGAGCATGAATATGATTTGATCATGTTTATTGCAATATAGTTATTCATTTAAAGTCAGAGAGTAATTGTTATTCTGTTTACATGAATAAAGCCTTCGATGGTCATACAGCCAATGAAAATAGTTTGTTGGATCTCGATTGTAGTGATACACATATTCATAATATTGATGCCAAAAGATTCAAAGTTGATAATGATAGTGCAACTTATTTGTGGCACTGCCATTTGGGTCATATCGGTGTAAAGCGCATGAAGAAACTCCATAAAGATGGATTTTTGGAATCACTTGGTTATGAATCATTTGATGCTTGCGAATCGTGCTTTTTGGGCAAGATGACTAAAAATTCGTTCTCCAGGAAGAATGGAACGAGCTACTGACTTGTTGGAAATAATACATACCGATGTATACGGTCCAATAAGTGTTGATGCTCGTGGCGAGTATCATTATTTTCTGACCTTAACAAATGATTTGAGCAGATATGAGTATATCTACTTAATGAAGCACAAGTCTAAAACATTTGAAAAGTTCAAAGAATTTCAGAGTGAAGTGGAGAATCATCGTAACAAGAAATTAAAGTTTCTACGATTTGATCACGGAGACAAATATTTGAGTTACGAGTTTGGCCTTCATTTAAAAACAATGTGGAATAGTGTCACGTCCCTAGCCTTGCTATGCACTTGGACTAGCTTGTTGCTGCATCATGTTTAAAATTTCATTTAAACCTGAAATGGGGATGTCCAAACCCTAGTACCAAATGGAATTCAAATAGGTTCAACCTAAAAATATTTTCAGTGAATTCAAATGGCTTTCAAAAATGTTCATCATTTTTGGAAAATGCTTGAAACCATAACCATAGGTGTTGCACATTTTTCCATGACATATTTGGTCACTGAATTAAATCATATGTACTTTGCATTTGGGCATTTAAATGCTATTAAATATTTTAAATGCTCAAATAATCATAAACTAAAATTTTTACTGTGGTATATATCCTAAACAGTAGCCATTATTAGTTTCATGATTTTTGGATCTATTTTAGTATTTTAAATAAAGCCCTAAAGACTGAAGAATAATAGAAAACAGAAACAATAAATAAAATAACACACAGAGAGAGAGAGAGTTAGTACCTGGGCCTTACTTGGCGCCACCAACCGGCCCAGCACGGCCCAGCCCACCGCCGCTTCCCCCTGTGTCGTCTTCCTCCCTCGCCAGAAGGACAGAGGCGCGTGGCCGCCCCGCGCCGGCCACCTCCTCCCTCCCTGCCTGCCTGGCTCCTCCCGGTGCTCCTAGACGACGCCACGGAGACGCCACGCACCCCCCTGGCCCCTCTCACTCTCTCCCATGCCTCTCCCCTCCTCTGGCTCTCTCCCTCGCACCACCCGAACGCGCCCACCGCCGCCGACGTGCACCACCGCGGAAACGGCCATCCCCGAGCCGCCCCGATCTATCCTCGAGCTCCGCCGCCTCGTTCCCTACCTCCTCACCGAGCCACGCGACCGGAAGGGCCCCGAAGCGCCGCCCCGATGCTTTTCTCCTCCTCGGCCGCCGGAGATCCGCCTCGCCGCCCCGCTCGCTCCGATACTTCCCCGAGCTCGCCGTTCGCCTCGTCGCAACCGCCGTGAGCTCCTGCCTCTGCCCCCCTCTCCGCTCCCTCTCTCGCACGCCGTAGTTGCCGCACCACGTCCAACCGCACGCGCCGCCGCCTGTGCTCGCCGCCGACGTGTCCTCGGCCACAAAACGGCCCGGCCGTCGTGCCCTGCTTGATCCCCGCTCCGCGTAGAGCCTGTTGAAGCCTCGCACGCGCCGCCTCGTGCAGCGCAGCACTGCCGTGCTCACGCCCGAGCTCCGGCCACCGCGGCCGAGCTCCTCGCCGTCGTCTCAGGCTGCCCCAGCCCCTGCAACCACCACCGTTGGACGCACCGCGACGCGGCCGTTCCAACGAGACCAGCCCCGCTTGCTCCCGTCGCCGGAGTTGGCCGGACGGGCAACGCCGCCGCGTCTGCTTACCGCCGGCGACTAGTCGGCAATTAGATGACGTGGCACTCGCTTAAATAGCGCTAATCACCGATCAGTTAACCCCACGGGTCAATGACAACCGGGCCCCACTCCCTTAATTAACCACCCAGCTTAATCCCTGCTTAGTTTTAACCAATCACAGTGGCCCCACGCGTCAGTGTTGACTACACTGACGTGGTCGTTGACCAGGCCCACCTGTCTGTGACCGTAGGCATTACTGGCTCACTGACCGGCGGCCCCACGCGTCAGGTTTGACCTAGACCGGGTCAGTTGACTGCTGACGTCACAGTGACATAGTGCTGACGCAGTAACTCTTTTTCTGGATTTATTCTTTTACAGGAAATTCTAGAAAATGTCCTAAACTTCTAAAAATCATAGAAATTCAACCGTAACTCCAAATGAAATAATTTATATATGAAAAATGATCATAAAAATCCAATCTATCCATCTGTACCATTTTCATGCATGTTAGAACAACTTTTGTTCACTGTTTAGGTCAAATCAATTAAATGGCATTTGAATAATCACATATGGAGTTTGAATTTGAATCTTGTATTCAAACCAACTTCATTTAATCTGTTGCTAGTTGCATTAGCTCAAACCACAACATATTGACATGTCATGATCATGCATCATATTGTGCATTGCATTGATTGTGTTCCCTTCTGTGATGCTGGTATTGTCCCCTCTCGATAGACGTGATACCGACGATGAGATCGATGACACCGATGAAGAGCTATATTATCTTTAGAAGTGCCAGGCAAGCAAAACCTCCTTGTTCATTCCGATACAATCCCACTCTCTCGCTCCTGCTCTCTTTTAATGCATTAGGACAACACCGATTCAACTGTTTCATGAGGCGGTAGTTGAACCCCTTTCCTCTGCATGACCTGTCATTGCCACAGTAAATAGATGAAACCCACTAGCATGAGTAGGAGTTGTTTGAGCCCTGTTGTGCCTACTCATTCATGCTTGTTTGTCATGCCTGCTACTGCTTAGAGTTGAGTCAAGTCTGATTCATCGGGGATGAATTGGAATGTGGTGAACATGTCCTACTGTTGGGAGCTAAGTGTGTGAACACGATTTGGTAAAGGTAGCGGTGAGAGGCCATGTAGGAGTACATGGTGGGTTGTCTCATTGCAGCCGTCCTCAGGAACTGAGTTCTGTGTTTGTGATCCATGAACAGTTACTACCACACATTGGGTTCCGGTAACTCGGCCCCTCTCGGCTTATTAATCAACTTGATCTCTATCCAGGAGTTGCAACTAATTTCTGGTGTTTGTAGGTAGTGTTAGTAGTCTACCAAGTGGCACTCGGTACAGGTGGGCTTGGGACAGACTAGGCACAGTGGCCCGGTGTACCAAGTGGCACCCGGATGGTGGACTTGGGAACCCTGCACACACATCGTTTGGGGCCGTGAGCGACACCCTGGCCGGATCTCCTTGCGGATGGAACCCGAATAGGCGATAAACCTGGACGAGAGACTTGTGTGGTTAGTCAGGTCGTGGCCGATACCCTCGCTGGGCTTCCGCTTGAAGGTTGCCGAGTACATGTCGTGTAAACGGCGGTAAGTGGTGAGAGCGTGTGCGAAGAAGTACACCCCTGCAGGGTTAACATTATCTACTCGAATAGCCGTGTCCGCGGTAAAGGACTTCTGGGTTGCCGGTACAGTTCATAGACAAGTGGAAGTGGATACTCTAAAATACCCAAGATAAGCGTGAGTGCTATGGATGGCATTCTCGTAGGGAGACGGGAGCGGATCCATAGTGGTGTATTGATATGGTGAATATGTGGACTCGTGTGCGCCACCTCAAAGAGTTACATTGCAGTCGTAGTTCAGGATAGCCACCGAGTCAAAGCTGGCTTGCTGCAGTTAAACCCCACCATCCCCTTTGTTGATAATGATGCATATGTAGTTAGATCTGATGTAAGTCTTGCTGGGTACATTTGTACTCAAGTTGCTTAATTTATGTTTTTGTAGAGAGACTTCAGTCTCGCTAGTAGTACCGCGTGGACTTCGACGTTTAGCTTGTTACCTCAGCTACGATCTTGTGCCCTCGGCAGGATCTGGTAGATAGTCAGGCTTCTCAGCCTTTTTCATTTGTAGATGTCTGTACTCAGACATGTTAAGCTTCCGTTTGTGCTTTGACTTGTATGCTCTGCTTGTTGGGTCATGAGACCCATGATTGTAATATCTCGCTCCTCGGAGCCTATTGAATAAATACTTGAGTTGTAGAGTCATGTTGTGATGCCATGTTGTATTTGCACATATCGAGCATATTGTGTGTATGTTATTGAAATGCTTGGTATGTGTGGGATCTGACTATCTAGTTGTTTATCCTTAGTAGCCTCTCTTACCGGGAAATGTCTCCTAGTGTTTCCACTGAGCCATGGTAGCTTGCTACTGCTCCGGAACACTTAGGCTGGCCGGCATGTGTCCTTCTTCGTTCCTGTGTCTGTCCCGTCGGGGAAATGTCACGCGATGAATACCGGAGTCCTGTTAGCCCGCTACAGCCCGGTTCACCGGAGTCCTGCTAGCCCAGTGCTACAGCCTGGATTCACTCGCTGATGGCCGACACGTTCGATGTTGGGTCATGGATGCCTGTCCCTGTAAGTTTGTGCCACTTTGGGTTTACGACTAGCCATGTCAGCCCGGGCTCCTTATCATATGGATGCTAGCGACACTATCATATACGTGTGCCAAAAGACGCAAACAGTCCTGGGCAAAGGTAAGGCGACATCCGTGGGGATATCGTGCGTGAGGCCGCAAAGTGATATGAGGTGCTACATGCTAGATCGATGTGGCATTGAGTCGGGGTCCTGACAGCTTTGGTATCAGAGCTTGACTGCCTGTAGGATTACCAAGCCAATTTGGTCGAAGTTGAGTCTAGAAATGCTTTAGTTATATAAGGGAATTTATTGTGGGATGGAACGTAAGGCTCTTTTTACTCCTTATACCTTATGCCTTCTGATCCGAGTCATCTTATCTTTTCTACGGGGTTAAGAACTAGGCTTCTCGTCTATCTATCAGGATCACGTGTTACTAATCCGTAGACTTATAGGATTGATGGATTGAAGCCTCAGTTCAGTTCCTACTGTCTCCGTGTATTGATAGTTGATCTCAAAACCTTGATTTTATGATGATCGAGTGGTTATGCCACAATTTTGTAGGATGTCTCAACCTTTTGAGCAATTATAGCCGTTATGCTGTCCAAGTCATCCCAGGTTTCTAAATAGTCTGATGCATTTGCAAATTTCCATTTCCCTTTCCGATGTCCCTTTGGTCAGGTTAATCACACTAAACGCTGAGTTGAGGTATTCTATTGCCTCGACATTTATGTTAGAGTTATTATTATGACCCTAGGTGTCTAGAGTATCACCTAGTAATCCAGCCATGCTCTGTGTTCCCAGTGTGATGATTCCGACCATCATTCTCGAAAGCATCCCGTGATGCCATTTAGTTGGTAGGTATTCTATTCCTGGGCTCTTGAACCCGAGATTCACTCTACCTACTTCATGTTGTTAGTGTTTGCTAGTTCCTTTAGGTTATTAGTAACCTTTGCATTAGTCGTCGAGGTTCGTGGTATTTCCTTCTTCCAAATACTATGAACCATTTTGGCAGAAGTTCCTCGCGAAACCAAAAGATCACAACCAGAGTGCTCCTGATGAGTTCTCCATTCTATATCGTGACTCTGCCAGTTCTACCTTTCTGCATGGGTTATCCGAAAGAAATGTTGAGATTTGCTCGACATACTAATCTATGCATCCACAACTCAGAAAGATATATGTTCCTTTGAGTTGCCCTCTTTAGTTGTCTTCTGACCTTCGTCTATCAATTGATAGTCAAGAGTATGTGTGAAATCGCTCATCGATGTCTATTACTCTTGTGGTCCGTCAAGCCATTCTATTCCGGAATGACTAGGAGAAACAAACTCCAGTACCTCATCCACATCCAGGATTGGGTCAAAGTAGTTGTACTCCGCAGATCAAAATGCTAATCCAGCTTTTGTACTGTTCTACCCTGAAGTTTTACCATCTTTATATTAAGAATATCATGGGAATTGCACACCATCCTATGAACTCTTGATACAGTGATACTTCTCGCCATCATTATTCATTCCTCGGTTCCACGTTATTGTAACCGGAACATCGACAAGTGAATCGTGATGTGTGAAATCTATACCCCCTAGCAACCGTGTTGCTTGGTAGTTCATGGACAATATTCTCATTCTTAGCGTGTTGATTATTGAATCATCACCCTAAGGCTGATCGTGCCACCTAGTCCATTTTCCTAGTGCACACTTCGATTGATGAGTTAGGATCTTGTCAAGTCCTCGCTCATCTGATCGTATCATCTTGCCCTCAAAAACAGGATTGTTCCGGGCTTAATAACATATCGATGGTTCGTGATTTTCTGAATATATTCACGAAAGTATTACCAGGTTGTTACCTGATTGCTATGTTGAGCTCGTGATCAAGTTGGTTTCTTGTAAACCACCCATTCTCCAAGATTTTGTGTTGGATACCCTGAACTTGTTGGTTGAGCTAAACAACAACTTGGGGAGTTGGAAGATAAAAACTTTGCTTAAACTTAGTTCATTTCAAAGGGATATCTTTTTTATATGTGTGTTGCAGAAAGATGATATCTTCATTGATTGATCTTCGCGATCAATTGTTGGACCTATCATCTTATAAAAACTTTGATTTGAGTATGGGCTATCGTCAAATCAATTCAGAACCAACGATGCTCGTAATGTTGTCTTACTCGTGGTTTTTCCTCGAGCATACACCATTACATCTTTTGGTCTAACCAATGCTATCACCTTGTTCACATAATTATGGAATTCCGTCTTCATGGAAACCTGGATGAATTGTTGTTGAGCCCATCAGCAACATTTTTATCTTCTCCATGATTTTGATGAGCATTAAGCTAGTGTTGGAAACTTTTGAGAGCATTTTCTTCATACTATCTCATGAAGGATATGTTTGGATGAAAGAAGTGACTTTCTTTAATTCACGTGCACTTGATGTAAGTTGTCACCATGGATCCGAGAAAGATTGTTGTTGCTTCCTCTGGAATCATCCCAAATCGATCAAGCATACGTGCGAAGTATTCTATGGTCTGGAGACTTGCAACCTTCATTCTATATGAATCCCTAGCACACCAAGCCACTGATTGATTTGTTCAAGGAAAAGAAGTTCTTAAGTGCTAATCCTTAAGGACCCAAAGGTACGTGCGCAGGACTTCGCTCTCCGCAATGATGATTCCCAATTAGAACTCGGTAGTGTTTCATTGTAAGACTACTATGTGGTCATGCTTGTCTAGGACATCGTGTTCACATGTGTGTAGCAGAACCAGCTCATGCCTTGGAGTTTGCTATCGTAGTTCATTTCCCGAGAATCTCGCAATGTCATCTCGTCGATTTGTGTTGCAAACTTTCTTTTCTAGACTTGATGAGTCTGGAATATCCTGACGCCAACCAGATTTGAATCTCAGGCAGATACGATGGTTGGGACGTTTCCCAAGAACTATAATAATGGTCTCACCATAACCGGTAAAGTGGATGTCGTGGCTGACACACTCAGCCGGAAGACCTATTATTGTAGTATCTTGATTGAGGAAGTTGGCCACCTCCCCATAAGGATTTCGTAGGATTTACTCCCTAGTTGTTCCTTATGGATTCTTGTGTTCCCGAAGTCCGACCTTTTACTTGATGTTCTAGATATCAAACTGTCTTTATGAATGGGTTACGCTAGCACATCAAGGAGAACATTAGAAGCGGAGTGCTAAATGTCTCTCGGTCGATCATCCAGATTTTGTTTCCTTGGCCTCGCTAAGGTGAAATCTGAGAAGGTGTTGTCTTCCTTTGTATCTGCATCATCCATCATTATTCACCATGGTAGTCCGTTGTGTTTCCAAGATCCTTGACACGGATATTGGTAAGACCTTGATCAATATGGAAATGCTCAAGTTCTTGAGAGCACGCGCAAGCAAAATTATCCCTTGTGTTGTTTTCAACAAGGTAATCCACATCATCCATACTAGTCCGAGTATGCCATTCTACCGAACTCCCCGAAACCATCGCTCGAGATTTGCCTTAGGCTGGTTTAGAGAATCCCAATGATCTCCATATCAAAGGTAATTCTTTTTGCCACGTAAGGTAATAATTCCACGAACCACCTTCCCTAAGATGCCCCGTTATGGTATCATGGCAATTCAACTCCTCGCTACATTGACAACCGTTTACCACATTCTTAAGTCTGGAATTGTTGTCTACCTAGCGAGCCCTCGTCATCTGTCTCAGTCCATTTCCTCAGATGTATGCTTCGTGTCTCAGCTCGAGAGATGTGACAATGTCTCATCCCATGAGTTGATCCTGAGTTGTTCGGTCTTCAAGGAGATAGATTCTTCCAGAGCTTTCCTTTCCTCTTCTCGTCATGTTAGTTGGAGTTCTCAGAGCAATACGTCGAGACAAGATGATGATCGAATCAAGGTTCTTATGAAGTGCAACCTGGATCGTGAGGATTGTGCTAACTTCGTGTCCCCTCTGTCTTCTTACCTCACGTCTTGAATCTCGGGTCGAGATTCTTGTTTAGTGGGGGTGAGTTGTCACGTCCCTAGCCTTGCTATGCACTTGGACTAGCTTGTTGCTGCATCATGTTTAAAATTTCATTTAAACCTGAAATGGGGATGTCCAAACCCTAGTACCAAATGGAATTCAAATAGGTTCAACCTAAAAATATTTTCAGTGAATTCAAATGGCTTTCAAAAATGTTCATCATTTTTGGAAAATGCTTGAAACCATAACCAGAGGTGTTGCACATTTTTCCATGACATATTTGGTCACTGAATTAAATCATATGTACTTTGCATTTGGGCATTTAAATGCTATTAAATATTTTAAATGCTCAAATAATCATAAACTAAAATTTTTACTGTGGTATATATCCTAAACAGTAGCCATTATTAGTTTCACGATTTTTGGATCTATTTTAGTATTTTAAATAAAGCCCTAAAGACTGAAGAATAATAGAAAACAGAAACAATAAATAAAATAACACAGAGAGAGAGAGTTAGTACCTGGGCCTTACCTAGCGCCACCAACCGGCCCAGCACGGCCCAGCCCACCGACGCTTCCTCCTGTGTCATCTTCCTCCCTCGCCAGAAGGACAGAGGCGCGTGGCCGCCCCGCGCCGGCCACCTCCTCCCTTGCTGCCTGCCTGGCTCCTCTCGGTGCTCCTAGACGACGCCACGGAGACGCCACGCACCCCCATGGCCCCTCTCGCTCTCTCCCGTGCCTCTCCCCTCCTCTGGCTCTCTCCCTCGCACCACCCGAACGCGCCCGCCGCCGCCGACGTGCACCACCGCGGCCACGGCCATCCTCGAGCCGCCCCGAGCTATCCTCGAGCTCCGCCACCTTGTTCCCTACCTCCTCACCGAGCCACGCGAACGGAAGGGCCCCGAAGCACCGCCCCGATGCTTTTCTCCTCCTCGGCCGCCAGAGATCCGCCTCGCCGCCCCGCTCGCTCCGATGCTTCCCCGAGCTCGCCGTTCGCCTCGTCGCAACCGTCGTGAGCTCCTGCCCCTGCCCCCCTCTCCGCTCCCTCTCTCGCACGCCGTAGCTGCCGCACCACATCCAACCGCACGCGCCGCCACCTGTGCTCGCCGCCGACGTGTCCTCGGCTACAAAACGGCCCGGCCGTCGTGCCCTGCTTGATCCCCGCTCCGCGTAGAGCCTGTTGAAGCCTCGCACGCGCCGCCTCGCGCAGCGCAGCACTGCCGTGCTCACGCTCGAGCTCCGGCCACCGCGGCCGAGCTCCTCGCCGTCGTCTCCGGCTGCCCCAGCCCCTGCAACCACCACCGTTGGACGCACCGCGACGCGGCCGTTCCAACGAGACCAGCCCCGCTTGCTCCCGTCGCCGGAGTTGGCCAGATGGGCAACGCCGCCGTGTTTGCTTACCGCCGGCGACTAGTCGGCGATTAGATGACGTGGCACTCGCTTAAATAGCGCTAATCACCGATCAGTTAACCCCACGGGTCAATGACAACCGGGCCCCACGCCCTTAATTAACCACCCAGCTTAATCCCTGCTTAGTTTTAACCAATCACAGTGGCCCCACGCGTCAGTGTTGACTACACTGACGTGGCCGTTGACCAGGCCCACCTATCTGTGACCGTAGGCAGCACTGGCTCACTGACCGGTGGCCCCACGCGTCAGGTTTGACCTGGACCGGGTCAGTTGACTGCTGACGTCACAGTGACGCAGTGCTGACGCAGTAACTCTTTTTCTGGATTTATTCTTTTACAGGAAATTCCAGAAAATGTCCTAAACTTCTAAAAATCATAGAAATTCAACCGTAACTCCAAATGAAATAATTTATATATGAAAAATGATCAGAAAAATCCAATCTATCCATCTGTACCATTTTCATGCATGTTAGAACAACTTTTGTTCACTGTTTAGGTCAAATCAATTAAATGGCATTTGAATAATCACATATGGAGTTTGAATTTGAATCTTGTATTCAAACCAACTTCATTTAATCTGTTGCTAGTTGCATTAGCTCAAACCACAGCATATTGACATGTCATGATCATGCATCATATTGTGCATTGCATTGATTGTGTTTCCTTCTGTGATGCTAGTATTGTCCCCTCTTGATAGACGTGATACCGACGATGAGATCGATGACACCGATGAAGAGCTATATTATCTTCAGAAGTGCCAGGCAAGCAAAACCTCCTTGTTCATTCCGATACAATCCCACTCTCTCGCTCCTGCTCTCTTTTAATGCATTAGGACAACACCGATTCAACTGTTTCATGCTGCGGTAGTTGAACCCCTTTCCTCTGCATGACTTGTCATTGCCACAGTAAATAGATGAAACCCACTAGCATGAGTAGGAGTTGTTTGAGCCCTGTTGTGCCTACTCATTCATGCTTGTTTGTCATGTCTGCTACTGCTTAGAGTTGAGTCAGGTCTGATTCATCAGGGATGAATTGGAATGTGGTGAACATGTCCTACTGTTGGGAGCTAAGTGTGTGAACACGATTTGGTAAAGGTAGCGGTGAGAGGCCATGTAGGAGTACATTGTGGGTTGTCTCATTGCAGCCGTCCTCAGGAACTGAGTTCTGTGTTTGTGATCCATGAACAGTTACTACCACACATTGGGTTCCGGTAACTCGGCCCCTCTCGGCTTATTAATCAACTTGATCTCTATCCAGGAGTTGCAACTAATTTCTGGTGTTTGTAGGTAGTGTTACTAGTCTACCAAGTGGCACCCGGTACAGGTGGGCTTGGGACAGACTAGGCACAGTGGCCCGGTGTACCAAGTGGCACCCGGATGGTGGACTTGGGAACCCTGCACACATCGTTTGGGGCCGTGAGCGACACCCCGGCCGGATCTCCTTGCGGATGGAACCCGAATAGGCGATAAACCTGGACGAGAGACTTGTGTGGTTAGTCAGGTCGTGGCCGACACCCTCGCTGGGCTCCCACTTGAAGGTTGCCGAGTACATGTCGTGTAAATGGCGGTAAGTGGTGAGAGCGTGTGTGAAGAAGTACACCCCTGCAGGGTTAACATTATCTATTCAAATAGCCGTGTCCGCGGTAAAGGACTTCTGGGTTGCCTGTACAGTTCATAGACAAGTGGAAGTGGATACTCTAAAATACGCAAGATAAGCGTGAGTGCTATGGATGGCGTTCTCATAGGGAGACGGGAGCGGATCCATAGTGGTGTATTGATATGGTGAATATGTGGACTCGTGTGCGCCACCTCAAAGAGTTACATTGCAGTCATAGTTCAGGGTAGCCACTGAGTCAAAGCTGGCTTGCTGCAGTTAAACCCCACCATCCCCTTTGTTGATAATGATGCATATGTAGTTAGATCTGATGTAAGTCTTGATGGGTACATTTGTACTCACGTTGCTTAATTTATGTTTTTGCAGAGAGACTTCAGTCTCGCTAGTAGTACCGCGTGGACTTCGACGTTTAGCTTGTTACCTCAGCTACGATCTTGTGCCCTCGGCAGGATCTGGTAGATAGTCAGGCTTCTCAGCCTTTCTCATTTGTAGATGTCTGTACTCAGACATGTTAAGCTTCCGTTTGTGCTTTGACTTGTATGCTCTGCTTGTTGGGTCATGAGACCCATGATTGTAATATCTCGCTCCTCGGAGCCTATTGAATAAATACTTGAGTTGTAGAGTCATGTTGTGATGCCATGTTGTATTTGCACATATCGAGCATATTGTGTGTATGTTATTGAAATGCTTGGTATGTGTGGGATCTGACTATCTAGTTGTTTATCCTTAGTAGCCTCTCTTACCGGGAAATGTCTCCTAGTGTTTTCACTGAGCCATGGTAGCTTGCTACTGCTCCGGAACACTTAGGCTGGCCGGCATGTGTCCTTCTTTGTTCCTGTGTCTGTCCCTTCGGGGAAATGTCACGCAATGAATACCGGAGTCCTATTAGCCCGCTACAGCCCGGTTCACCGGAGTCCTGCTAGCCCAGTGCTACAGCCTGGATTCACTCGCTGATGACCGACACATTCGATGTTGGGTCATGGATGCCTGTCCCTGTAAGTTTGTGCCACTTTGGGTTTACGACTAGCCATGTCAGCCCGAGCTCCTTATCATATGGATGCTAGCGACACTATCATATACGTGTGCCAAAAGACGCAAACGGTCCCGGGAAAAGGTAAGGCGACATCCGTGGGGATACCGTGCGTGAGGCCGCAAAGTGATACGAGGTGCTACATGCTAGATCGATGTGGCATTGAGTCGGGGTCCTGACAAATAGTTTCACAGCTCACGCCACATGGAACACCATAGCATAATGGTGTGTCCGAACGTCGTAACCGCACTTTATTGGATATGGTGCGATCTATGATGTATCTTACCGATTTACCACTATCGTTTTCGGGTTATGCGTTAGAGACAGCTGCATTCACTTTAAATAGGGCACCATCAAAATCCGTTGAGACGACGCCTTATGAACTGTGGTTTGGCAAGAAACCAAAGTTGTCGTTTCTTAAAATTTGGGGCTGCGATGCTTATGTGAAAAAGTTTCAACCTGATAAGCTCGAATCCAAATCGGAGAAGTGCTCTTCATAGAACACCCAAAGGAAACTGTTGGGTACACCTTCTATCACAGATCCGAAGGCAAGATATTCGTTCCTAAGATGGATCCTTTCTAGAGAAGAAGTTTCTCTCGAAAGAAGTGAGTGGGAGGAAAGTAGAGCTTGATAAGGTAATTGTACCTTCTCCCGAATTGAAAAGTAGTTCATCACATAAATCAGTTCCAGTGATTCCTACACCAATTAATGAGGAAGCTAATGATGATGATCATGAAACTTCAAATTAAGTTACTACAAAACCTTGTAGGTCTTCCAAAGTATAGTCCGCACCAGAGTGGTACGGTAATCCTGTTCTGGAAGTCATGTTACTAGACCATGATGAACCTACGAACTATGAGGAAGCGATGATGAGCCCAGATTCCGCAAAATGGCTTGAGACCATGAAATCTGAGATTGGATCCATGTATGAGAACATAGTGTGGACTTTGTTGGAGTTGCCCGATGATCGGCAATCCATAGAAAATAAATGGATCTTCAAGAGGAAGACAGACGCTGATAGTAGTGTTACTATCTACAAAGCTCGACTTTTCGCAAAAGGTTTTTCGACAAGTTCAAGGTGTTGAATACGATGAGATTTTCTCACTCGTATCGATGCTTAAGTCTATCCGAATCATGTTAGCAATTGCCACATTTTATGAAATCTGACAAATGGATGTCAAAACTGCATTCCTTAGTGGATTTATTAAAGAAGATTTGTGTATGATACAACGAGAAGGTTTTGTCAATCCTAAAGGTGCTAACAAAATGTGCAAGCTCTAGTGATCCATCTATGGACTAGTGCAAGCATCTTGGAGTTGGAATATACTCTTTGATGAGTTGATCAAAGCATATAGTTTTATACAGACTTGCGGTGAAGCCTGTATTTACAAGAAAGTGAGTCGGAGCACTACAACATTTCTGATAAGTATATGTGAATAACATATTGTTGATCGGAAATAATGTAGAATTTTCTGGAAAACATAAAGGAGTATTTGAAAAGAGTTTTTCAAAGAAAGACCTCGGTGAAGCTGCTTACACATTGAGCATCAAGATCTATAGAGATAGATCAAGACGCTTGATAAGTTTTTTCAATGAGTACATACCTTGATAAGATTTTGAAGTAATTCAAAATGGAACAGTCAAAGGAGTTTTTGTTTGTGTTGCAAGGTGTGAAGTTGAGTAAGACTCAAAACTCGACCATGGCAGAAAATAGAAAAAAGAATGAAAAGCCATTCCCTATGCCTCAGTCATAGGTTCTATAAAGTATGCTATGCTGTGTACCAGACCTGTTGTATACCTTGCTCTGAGTTTGGCAAGGGAGTACAAATTTGATCTGAGAGTAGATCACTGGACAGCGGTCAAGAATATCCTTAGTGAGGACTAAGGAAATATTTCTCGATTATGGAGGTGATAAAAGAGCCCGTCATAAAGAGTTACATCGGTGCAAGCTTTTACACCAATCCAAATGACTCTAAGTCTCAATCTGGATACATATTGAAAGTGGGAGCAATTAGCTAGAGTAGCTCCGTGTAGAGCATTGTAGACATATAATATTTGCAAAATACATACGGCTCTAAATGTGACAGACACGTTGACTAAACTTCTCTCACGAGCAAAACATGATCATACCATAGTACTCTTTGGGTGTTAATCACATAGCGATGTGAACTAGATTATTGACTCTAGTAAACCTTTTGGGTGTTGGTCACATGACGATGTGAACTATGGGTGTTAATCACATACAGATGTGAATATTGGTGTTAAATCACATAATGATGTGAACTAGATTATTGACTCTAGTGCAAGTGGAAGACTGAAGGAAATATGCCCTAGAGGCAATAATAAAGTTATTATTTATTTCCTTATATCATGATAAATGTTTATTATTCATGCTAGAAGTAATACATGTGTGAATACATAGACAAACATAGTGTCACTAGTATGCCTCTACTTGACTAGCTCGTTGATCAAAGATGGTTATGTTTCCTGACCATAGACATGAGTTTTCATTTGATTAACGGGGTCACATCATTAGGAGAATGATGTGATTGACTTGACCCATTCCGTTAGCTTAGCACTTGATCGTTTAGTATGTTGCTATTGCTTTCTTCTTCATGACTTATACATGTTCCTACAACTATGAGATTATGCAACTCCCGTTTACCGGAGGAACACTTTGTGGGCTACCAAATGTCACAACGTAACTGGGTGATTATAAAGGAGCTCTAAAGGTGTCTCCAAAGGTACATGTTGAGTTGGCGTATTTCGAGATTAGGTTTTGCTACTCCGATTGTCGGGGAGGTATCTTTGGGCCCTCTCGGTAATGCACATCACTATAAGCCTTGAAAGCAATGTAGCTAATGAGTTAGTTACGGGATGATGTATTACATAACGAGTAAAGAGACTTGCCGTTAACGAGATTGAACTAGGTATTGAGATACCGACGATCGAATCTCGGGCAAGTAACATACCGATGACAAAGGGAACAACATATGTTGTTATGCGGTTTGACCGATAAAGATCTGCGTAGAATATGTGGGAGCCAATATGAGCATCCAGGTTCCGCTATTGTTTATTAGCTGGAGACGTGTCTTGGTCATATCTACATAGTTCTTGAACCCGTAGGGTCTGCACGGTTAAAGTTTTAATGACGGGTATATTATGAGTTTATGAGTTTTGATGTACCGAAGATTGTTCAGAGTCCCGGATGTGATCACAGACATGACGAGGAGTCTCGAAATGGTCGAGACATGAATATTGATATATTGGAAGCCTATATTTGGATATCGGAAGTGTTTCGGGTGAAATCGGGATTTCACTGGAGTACCGAGGGGTTACCGGAACCCCCCGGGGGCTTAATGGGCCATAGTGGGCCTTAGTGGAGAAGAGGAGAGGAGGCCAGGGCAGGGCCGTGCGCCCCTTCCCCCTAGTCCGAATAGGACAAGGAGGGGGGTTCCTTCCTCTCTCTCCCTCCTCTCTCCCCCCTTCTCCTAATCCAACAAGGAAGGGAGGGAGTCCTACTCCCGGTGGGAGTAGGATTCCTCCTGGCGCGCCTCCTCCTGGCTAGCCGGACCTCCCCCCTGCTCCTTTATATTGGGGGCAGGGGGGCACCCTAGACACAATAACAACAGATCATTGATCTCTTAGCCGTGTGTGGTGCCCCCTCCACCATAGTCCTCCTCGATAATATTGTAGTGGTGCTTAGGCAAAGCCCTGCGACGGTAGAACATCATCATCGTCACCACGCCGTCGTGCTGACAGAAATCTCCCTCGACACTCGGCTGGATCAGAGTTCGAGGGATGTCATCGAGATGAACGTGTGCTAGAACTCGGAGGTGTCGTGATTTCGGTGCTTGATCGGTCGGGCCGTGAAGACATACGACTACATCAACCGCGTTGTTCTAACGCTTCCACTTTCAGTCTACGAGGGTACGTGGACAACACTCTCCCCTATCGTTGCTATGCATCACCATGATCCTGCGTGTGCGTAGGATTTTTTTTGAAATTACTATGTTCCCCAACATGGAGTTGTATCCCGATCTACTACGACTAGAACTGGATACTGGTGTTACTAAACTGATATATGGCTCCGAGATCACTTCCTCGTGGTGTAGAAGAGGAAGGATCTTTGGGTGTTACTATTATATACTTGTTACTATATGATATGTTACTCTACTCTCTTCTATTGCTGCAAGAAGCTAGTCTTTGTTAGGCTAGGTCGTCCCTTCTATTCTGGCTTTTCTATAGTTTAGTCCACAGATACAGCCCCTTCCCTTTGATACCAATGTAAGTCTCGCGAGTACTTTGGATGAGTACTCACGGTTGCTTTGCTACCCCCTTTTCCCCCATACCCGATTGCTACAATCAGATGATGGAGCCCCGAAGTCAAATGACCCCATAGATGACTACTACTACACCGACGAAGCTTACTACTATGTGAAGACTGATGACCAGGAGTAGTTCGAAGGTTCCTAGGCAGGAGGCCTGCGCCTTTTCGATCTAGATGATGTTGTTTTGCTCAGCCTTCTTAAGGCAAACTTGTCTAATTATGTCTGTACTCAGATATTGTTGCTTTCACTAACTCTTATGTATTCGAGCATATGTATTCGAACCCTCGAGTCCCCTTGCTTGTAATATAAAGCTTGTATTATTTTATTTGTGTCTAGAGTTGTGTTGTGATATCTTCCCGTGAGTCTTTGATCTTGATTGTGCGCATTTGAGTGTATGATTAGTACACGATTAAGTTGGGGTGTCACAGACATAAACGTCTCTGTGGCCGGTGCCGCAGTTGATTTGCTGATGAGCCATCGATCTTTTCGGTGATCACACAGCGGAACTCTCAATGAAAGTACCCGTGTCAGTGTGAAATCCGGCGGACCTTGGGGTAGGGGGTCTGAAGCTGTGGATCTCAGATTGATGGTAGTAAGAACGAGGGAGACAATGTTTACCCAGGTTCGGGCCCTCTTGAAGGAGGTAAAACCCTACGTCCTGCTCTTGTTTATATTGATAGAGATGTATCAAGTACAGAGTTGATCTACCTCGAGATCTAAGTTGTGTTCTACCTATAGGGCTAGGAGAGTGCAATTGTGATTCCATCCCTTCTACGAGCTAAACCCCTTGGCTTATATACACGCCAGGTAGGGTATCTAGGGTTACATGGTCGGTATCCTAAGGATTGCATGGAGGCGGCTAGGGATATCTTGGAGTATACATCAAGTCTTCGGTAGATACGATCTTGATCCCATCTAGGCGTACAGCTTCCGGAGTCTTCCTTAATGAGAATTTGGGCCCACTAGCCCAGCCCAGGGACCACAGGCCAACCAGGTTGGTACCCCCTAGTCTAGGACACCATCAATCAAATACCGGCCTTGAAGGCGCAGATCGTCTGATGCTCGGTGACATTCCCCATCGTGTTTTGAAGGTTGGTCCACTGCTAGATGTACTCTCGAAGAGTTTCATTGTGCCTCTGCATGCAATGTTGTAGTTCTATCAATCCTCCCAGCGGGTTGTACGTGCCCTCGAACGTCTTGACGAAGACTTGGGCCAGGTCGTCCCAACACAATATATTGCCGGGTGGGAGCTGGTTGAGCCAGGCTCTACCGACCCTTCAAGCATCAACAACAGGTGCTTCATGGCTACATTGTTGTTGCCGCCACCAATCTAGATGGCCAGTCGGTAATCCTCCAACCAAATCTATGGCTTTGACTCGCCTGTAAACTTGTTGATCTCTGTTGCCAACCTGAAGTTGTTCGGGATGTCTGCAGCGTGAGTGTATCGGCTGAAGCACTCAGGCCCCAAAGGTGCAGACCCACTCAAAACATCAGTGTTCAGGCCTTCTTAAAGAGCCCAACTCCTGTTGTCCAGATTCTGAGAAAGGACGGATCTCACATTAAACCGTGGGTCTCGGAGGTCCTCTGGACGGTCTGGAGGGCTCTGTGTAACGCCCCGGATCTGATGCGCCAGGTGTCTGCCAGTTATTCGTCATTGTTGCCATGTCATTTGCTTGTGTGTTGCATTTTGCCATGTCATCATCTGCATTTCATCCGTATGTTTTTCAAAACTTGCATCCGTTCGGGTTCTCCCGGTTCTCTCCCTTGTCCGTTCGGAGTCCAGACCTCTCGCGCGCGCCCGTCGCCCCTCTCAGACCTTGTTTTCGTGTGCGGGTGTTAAATTTTCTCGGAATGGCCCGAGGATTGCCAAGCGGCCTTGGTATAGCACCGGTAGACCGCCTGTCAAGTTTCGTGCCATTTGGAGGTCGTTTGATACTCCAACGGTTAACCGCGTAGCCCGAAACCCCCCTTTCGTCTTGCAGCCCAACACCCCTCCAAAGTGGCCCAAAACCCAGCAAACTCCCCTCCATGCTCTCGGCCGTTCGATCATGATCGTGTGGGCGAAAACCGCTCCTTATTTGGACTCTCCTAACTCCCTCTAAATATAAATATGTGCCCCTCCCGGATTTTTCGCGCAGTCCAAACCCTAGCCATCTTCCTCCTCCCGCAGCCGGACATGTCCGTTCCGCCGCCGGACGTGTCCACCGCCTCCAGCCACCTCACTTCGGCGTATCACAGGCCGCCACGTCATTGTCGCCGCCGTCCCGGCCAACCAGCAGCCGCCACGTCGCCCTCGCCCGCGCCCTCTCTCTCCTCCG
>NC_041393.1:187221927-187229175 GCF_002162155.2 Triticum dicoccoides | reverse complement strand
GCCGGGAGCCGCCAGCTCCGCCCCGCCGGCCCCGCGCCTCCCCTTCGTCGCGCCGCTCGGCTCCGCACCTCCCGAGCCCCGTCGCGGCCAGTTCTGGCCGGGGCCCGACGGATCCGGCCACCCGCGGCCCCGCCTCGGCTCCCGCCCCTCGCCGGAGCTTCGCCGGTCCGCCATGGCCATCCTCGAGCTCGGTCGAGACCTCCTCGTCCCGATCCGTCTCGTCCACCCCGAACCCTCCAACCAAACGGCTGCCCCGTCCCCGGATCCGCTGGTCCCGGGTCCGCCCCGTCCAACTTTCCCCGAGGTCCAAAAATCTGGCAAGTCCCTGTTATTTGACATTATCATGCCATGTTCATTGCATCATATCTCCATGCATGTAGCTCCGTTTTGTGCGTGTAATATGTCAAATTGTTCGTCTCAACGAGTACTTCATTTCATTCCATTGCATCATGTTCATTTGAGTCCATCTTGATGCCTAAGTCATCGTTGCAAGAGTACTTCATGATGTTGTCTGCTGTCTGTTAACAGAACTTGCTCATTTGTCATTTTTGCCATGTTTGATGTGTGCATCCTATGACGTTGATGTCTACATGTGTTTTGATCTATGCCATGCCATCTTTACAGAGGTGCTTACCATGTATTTTTGTGATCAATGTGGTGACTAGCACAAGCATGCAAACTAGGCTTCGCAATGTTGCTGATTTTAGTCCATGTTCTGCTGTTATTTTGATGCCATGTAAACTTGATGCTACAGAGAGATCCATGCATATTTTGAGATACTTCAGTAAGGATGTTTTGAACATATGGTTGCTCTCTATCCATTCATGCCCCTGGTTGCAATTATGGAGTAGTCTAGCATGTCATTTTCGTGCTCTACTTTTGCTTCAAAATGCTTCCTGACAGATTGTTTACATGTTATTCAATTTTGCCAAGGTTGTTGTAGTTGATCCTTGCATGCTATGAACTTGTTCTTGCCTTGGTTTGTTTCATAAACATGTATTCTTGCTGATTCTATGCTTATCTTGTCATGCAATGACTTGTGGTGAGTGAATCGAGCTTGTTAAGTAGTGTACTTGATGTTGCTGTTTTGCTAGGCTGAATCTGTTATTTCGTGATGCTATGTAAACCTGCTGCTACAAATCATTCTATGCATAATATGGAGATGTTCACTAAGGGTGTTTCGTTCTAAATGTTATGCTCTATCCATCCATGCCCCTGGTAGCATTTATAGCTTGCTGTAACTTATTGTAATCTTGCTCCAAAGTTGCTAAATAATGTTGCTGTCAGCCTGTTAACATTAAGTTCAGTTATTGCCATGCTTATTGTTAGTGATACATGTAGCCTATGAACTTGCTCTTGCCATGCTTAGCTTCATAAACATGCCTTCTTACTTTTGGTTGCCTTTCCATGCCATGTATTGCTCTGTAGTCAGTTGCACAAGCTCATCTACATGCCTTCGTATCGTTGTTCCTGCCATGTTTGAATCTATAATATAACTTGCTATGTTTACGTGGGTGCCATCATATTTTCTGATCCTTTTTGGCTCATGGTCACTAAGGGACTTTTGATCTATGCAATTAGTAGATTCATGCCATGCCTTTGTTTGCCATGATAAGTTCCTGTAACATGTTGTTTGATAGCTCTAAACATTGCAACATGATGTTATTTCTGCAAAGTCTGAAACTATTATCATTTGCAATCTTTCCATGTGTGTTTGAGCATGTTCTAGTGATTTCTGGAGATAGCTCAGTGTTCATGTTTTGTTGTGCTTTACCTGTACATCATGTCCATGCCTTTTGTTTTATTGTTGAGGTCCTGTAACATATTATTTTGATGCTTGCAAGATGCCTAGTTGCTGTTTTGGGTAGATTGTTATGACTTGTATAGTGTGTGTGTGTGTGTTGCACCGTTGCTCCGTTTTGAGTGTGCTCTATATGAAACTTGCTTAGGTTTGCATGTAGCTTCATATTATCATGTTGCATCCTTGTTTTGGTGTGTTTGCTTGATGTTTGAATGCATTTTGCATCTATGCCATGTTTGACTTGTTTTGCTCATATCTTCTAGGCCGTAGCTCTGAATTAAATGAACTCTATATGTAACTTGACTAGAATCTCGTGTAGATCATCTTTGTGCATTTTAACTTGCTGTTTAACAACTTGAACATAAGGTTTGTTCAGATCTGGACCAATTTCGAAATTTGCATATGAGGACTTACCGGAATTGTTATATGTTGTTCCCGGCCTCATTTAAACTTGCCTTGATGTGTTGCTCTTGTTTGCATCATCTCTTCCCATGAGTAGCTTCATGTAGCTTTGTCATGCATCATACTTGGTTGATCATCATGTCTTGTTCTTGTGTGGTGTGTTTACCATGTTGTGTGCTTCTTCTCGATAGTTCCCGTATCGTTGCGATCATGAGGGTTCATTCGACTACGCTTGGTTCGTCTTCGTGGCTTCATCTTCTTCATGGACTCGTTCTTCTTCCTAGCGGGATTTCAGGCAAGATGACCGCTACCCTGGATCTCACTACTATCATTGCAATGCTAGTTGCTTCGTTCTATCGCTTTGCTGCGCTACCTATCACCTGTTTATCAAGCCTCCCATATTGCCCTGAACCTCTAACCTTTGATACCTTTCCTATGCAAACCGTTGTTTGGCTATGTTACCGCTTTGCTCAGCCCTCTTATAGTGTTGCTAGTTGCAGGTGAAGTTGAAGATTGCTCCATGGTGGACAGGATTTTGGTTGGGATATCACAATATCTCTTATATCATTAATGCATCTATATACTTGGTAAAGGGTGGAAGACTCGGCCTTTTTCCTGGTGTTTTGTTCCACTCTTGCCGCCCTAGTTTCCGTCATACCGGTGTTATGTTCCAGGATTTTGCGTTCCTTACGCGGTTGGGTGATTTATGGGACCCCCTTGACAGTTCGCTTTGAATAAAACTCCTCCAGCAAGGCCCAACATTGGTTTTACCATTTGCCTCACCACCACCTACCTTTTCCCTTGGGAGTCGCCCTCTCGAGGGTCATCTTTATTTTAGCCCCCCCGGGCCAATGCTTGTCTAAGTGTTGGTCCAAACCGAGCGATGTTCGGCGCCCCCTGGGCAATCAGGGTCTATGCCAACCCGACGTCTTGCTCATCCGGTGTGCCCTGAGAACGAGATATGTGCAGCTCCTATCAGGATTTGTCGACACAGCAGGAGGCTTTGCTGGTCTTGTTTTACCATTGTCGAAATGTCTTGTAAACCGGGATTCCGAGTCTGATCGGGTCTTCCTGGGAGAAGGTATTGTCACGCCCAATATGCGACCCTATCCAAAAGGAACTCGATGGTCCCACCAAGGATAGACCCGCATATTGAAACGCTTTTGCAAGGTGGATATCATTACATAAACATTACATAATAGGTAGGGATACATACAAGAGGCATACAATGCCACACGAATACATCATCACAATACATAAGAGCATCATCCGACTACGGACGAAACACAAACAGAAACTCAAACGACATCCACCCTGCTAGCCCAGGCTGCCGACCTGGAACCTATCCCCTGATCGAAGAAGAAGGAGAAGAAGAACTCCAATACAAGCAAACATCGCTCTCGCGTCATGATCATCGCATAACCTGTACCTGCAACTGTTGTTGTAGTAATCTGTGAGCCACGAGGACTCAGCAATCCCATTACCATGGGTATCAAGACTAGCAAAGCTTAAAGGGAAAGGAAGTGGTAAAGTGGTGAGGCTGCAGCAGCGACTATGGTGGCTAACATACGCAAATAAGAGCGAGAAGAGAGCAAAAGAAACGGTCGTGAAGCTAGCAATGATCAAGAAGTGATCCTGAACTCCTACTTACGTCAAACATAACCCAGAAACCGTGTTCACTTTCCGGACTCCGCCGAAAAGAGACCATCACGGCTACACACACGGTTGATGCGTTTTAATTCGGATCTGGTGTCAAGTTATCTACAACCGGACATTAACAAATTCTCATCTGCCTATAACCGCAGGCACGGCTTTCGAAAGATTATACGCTGCAGGGGTGTCCCAACTTAGCCCATGACAAGCTCTCGCGATCAACGAAGGAATAGACCTTCTCCCACGAAGACCCGATCAGACTCGGAATCCCGGTTTACAAGACATTTCGACAATGGTAAAACAAGACCAGCAAAGCCTCCCGTTGTGCCGACAAATCCCGATAGGAGCTGCACATATCTCGTTCTCAGGGCACACCAGATTGTCCAAACTTCCAGTAGGCCAGCCCAGAGTTGCCCCTGGTGGCCACCGGCGGCTGACAGGTTGGACCAACACTCACAACGAGCACTGGCCCGGGGGGATAAAATAAAGATGACCCTCGAGAGCGCGACCCCCAAGGGAAAAAGGGCTAGGTGAGGAAAATGGTAAAACCAAGGTTGGGCCTTGCTGGAGGAGTTTTATTCAAAGTGAACTGTCAAGGAGGTCCCATAAATCACCCGACCGCGTAAGGAACGCAAAATCCGGGAACATAACACCGGTATGACGGAAACTAGGGCGGCAAGAGTGGAACAAAACACCGGGCAAAAGGCCGAGTCTTCCACCCTTTACCAAGTATATAGATGCATTAATAATATAAGAGATATTGTGATATCCCAACATAAATCCTGTCCACCATGGAGCAATCTTCAACTTCACCTACAATTAGCAACGCTATAAGAGGGGCTGAGCAAAAGTGGTAACATAGCCAAACAATGGTTTGCATAGGAAAGGTGTCAAAGGTTAGAGGTTCATGGTAATTTGGGATGGCTTGATAAACAGGTAATAGGTAACGCAGCATAGCGATAGAATGAAGCAACTAGCATAGCAATGATAGTAGTGAGATCCAGGGTAACGGTCATCTTGCCTGAAATCCCGCTAGTAAGAAGAACGAGTCCATGAAGAAGACGAACGGATGAATCCACGAAGACGAACCAAGTGTAGACGAACGAATCCTCACGATCGCAACGAAACGGGAACTATCGAGAAGAAGCACACAACATGGTAAACACACCACACATGAACATGACATGATGCACAAACAAGTATGATGCAAGACAAGACTACATGAAGCTACTCATGGCAAAAGATGATGCAAACAAGAGCAACACATCAAGGCAAGTTTAAATGAGGCCGGGAACAACATATAACAACTCCGGTAAGTCCTCATATGCATATTTCGAAATTGGTCCAGATCTGAATAAACCTTATGTTCAAGTTGTTAAACATCAAGTAGAGATGCACCAATATGATCTACACGAGATTCTAGTCAAGTTACATATAAAGTTCATTTAGTTTGGAGCTACGGCCTAGAAGATATGAGCAATACAAGTTAAACATGGCATTGATAAAAAATGCACTCAAACATCAAGCAAACACACCAAAACAAGGATGCAACATGATAATATGAAACTACATGCAAAATCAAGCAAGTTTCATATAGAGCACACTCAAAACGGAGCAACGGTTCAACACACACACATGAAACAAGTTTAAAGGACAAGCTGTCCAAAACAGCAACTAGGCATATTGCAAGCATCAAAACAATAAGCTACATTATCCCAACATGAAAACAAAATACATGGGCATGATTTACAGGTAAAGCACAACAAAACATGAACACTGAGCTATCTCCAGAAATCACTAGAACATGCTCAAACACACATGGTAAGATTGCAAGTTATAACAATTTCAGACTTTGCAGAAAATAACATCATGATGCAATGTTCAGAGCTATCAAACAACATGTTACAGGAACTTATCATGGAAAACAAAGGCATGGCATGAATCTACTAAATGCATAGATCAAATGTCCTTTACTGACCATAAGCCAATAAGGATCAGAAAATATGATGGCACTCATGTAAACATAGCAAGTTATTATACAGATTCAAACATGGCAGGAACCTAATTATGAAGGCATGTAGATGAGCTTGTGCAACTCACTACAGATCATTACATCGCATGTCAAGGCACCCAACAGTAAGAAGACATGTTTGTGAAGCTAAGCATGGCAAGAGAAAGTCCATAGGGTGCATGGAACACTAGCAAAATACATGGAAACAACTGAACTTAATGTTAACAGGCTGACAACAACATTATGAAGCAAGTTTGGAGCAAGATATGAACAAGCTACAGCAGGCTATAAATGCTACCAGGGGCATGGATTGATAGAACATGACATGTAGATCAAAACATGTTTAGTGATCATCTCCAGATTATGCATAGAATGATTAGTAGCAACATGTTTACATGGCATCACGAAATAACAGATTCAGCCTAGCAAAACAGCAACATTATGAACCCTACTTAACAAGCTCGATACACTCACCACAAGTCATTGCATGACAAGATAAGCATAGCATCATCAAGAAGACATGTTTATGTAACCAACCAAGGCAAGAACAAGTCCATAGCATGCAAGGATCAACTACAACAACCTTGGTCAAATTGAATAACACGTAAACAATCTGCCAGGAAACATTTTGAAGCAAAAGTAGAGCACGAAAATGACATGCTAGACTACTCCATAATTGTAACCAAGGGCATGAATGGATAGACAATAACCACATGTTCAAAACACCCTTACTGAAGTATCACAAAATATGCATGGATCTCTCTGTAGCATCAAGTTTACATGGCATGAAAATAACAGCAGAACAGGGACTAAAATCAGCAACATCACGATGGCTAGTTTGCATGCTTGTGCTAGTAACCACATTGATCACAAAAATACATGGCATACACCACTGTAAAGAAGACATGGCATAGTTAAAAACACATTTAGACATCAACCTCATAGGATGCACACATCAATCATGGCAAAAATGACAAAAGAGCTCGTTCTGATAACAGACAGTAGAAAACATTATGAAGCACTCTTACAACGATGATTCCGGCATCAAGGTGACCTCAAATAAATATGATGCAATGGAATGAAATGATGTACCTGTCGAGGCGAAAAATTTGACATATTACACGCACGAAACGGAGCTACGGATGCAGAGATACGGCATGACGAACATGGCATGAAAATACTGGAAATCTGGGGACTTAGACGAAAATTTGGGGTCAACCTCTTCTTCCAGATCCAGATCGGAGGCACGAGCTTCGAGGTTCACCGGAGCAGGGCACCGAAGGTGGCCGGAGGGGGCGGAGGAGGCCGGCGGGAGGCGCGGCACTCGTCGGCGGGGGACGGGGCGCGCGGCAGGGCGGAGGCGCTCCGCGGCGGCGCGGGC
>NC_041393.1:187204572-187221306 GCF_002162155.2 Triticum dicoccoides | reverse complement strand
GCGGGCCTGGCGGGCCCGACCCAAGCCCGGCGGGCTGCGGCGGCGGGGACGTCGCGCCGGGACGCGTGGCAGCGCCTGGTTGGACGAGGGCGGCGGCGGGCTGACGTGGCACGTCCCCATTGGTCGGGCGACGTGGCCGGCTGCGTTGGACATGTCCGGCGGCTGGACGGACATGTCCGGCTGCGGGTAGGGATGGATCTAGGGTTTGGACTGCGCGGAAAAATCGGGGAGGGGCACAAATATATAGGTGGAGGGAGCTAAGAGAGTCCAAATGAGGAGCGGTTTTCGGCCACGCGATCGTGATCGAACGACCGAGAGCATGGAGGGGAGTTAGATGGGTTTTGGGCCAGTTTGGAATGGGTGTTGGGCTGCAAAGAGAGAGGGGCTTTACGGTTACCCGGTTAACCGTTGGAGTACCAAACGACCTCCAAATGGCACGAAACTTGACAGGCGGTCTACCGGTGCTATACCAAGGCCGCTTGGCAAGCCTCGGGCCATTCCGAGAAAGTTCAACACCCACTCACAACGAGAGACAAAAGGGGAACGCCGGATGGCATAGGAGTGCCGGATCGCAAAACGGACAACGGGGAAAATGCTCAGATGCATGAGACAAACACGTATGCAAAATGAAATGCACATGATGACATGACAATACGCAACACGCAAGCAAATGACATGGCAACGATGGCGAATAACTGGCAGACACCTGGCACATCGGATCCGGGGCGTTACAACACCCCTCCACTAACAAGAGATCTCGTCCCGAGATCTTAGGACCGAGACGGAAGGGAAAATGGATGAGGTGAAACAAGAACTCAAGAGAAGAAGCAAAGAATCGAGAGCACTCGAGAAGAAGAGAGGAACGACGAGAATGATGAGAATCGAAAGCTCGCGGAATCAGATAGACTATGAAACCACTCCGGTTAGAACGAGATAAGAAACGAATAAGACTGAAAGGATTTAGGCAGCACACCGACTGAACAAGGAAAGAATAGAACATGAAGTTGAGAGGATGGAATGATACTTGACTTGAGGAACAACACAAAACCTCCAGTAGAATTGAAATAGAATTGAAAGAAAAGAACTTAGAAGGAAGGATTGAACAGAGTTGTTGAGAGAATCAACAACGAAAAGAATAAGCTTGTCGTGGACTTATGGATAACATCTCAGAAATTATGAGGTGATAAACAGCCGCAAACGGAAATGATTGGATAGCTGAGAAGAACGAAGAAATGCAAAACTCCACTTCAAAAGAAAATGAAGAATTAATTGCACTTCGAGACGCGAAAAGAAAAGATACTTGAACTCCACCAACAAAAACTTGATGAACTCTTGAAAGAATGAATTAAATCATGAAGAACCACCATGAAGAACTCCGGTAACAAAAGGATGATAAGATAGAATGAAGAACGAACGAATAAGATGAGCGTTGTGATGATTTAGATGGGGGTTCCAATGAAATGGCCGAGGAAATTGAACTCCGGAAAAGAAAAGATGGGAAACACTTGGAACTAGAATTTATTCATTAAGAACAAACTCCAAAGAAAAGGATTATTCACTTGAATGAAATAAGAATAAGATTCATTGTATGCTTATCCTTCATCAAATTAAATTGATGACAAGCAATGGATTTCGCATACGACTTATTCTTCTAGAAAAGGATTGAGAAGGGATAGCACAAAACTTGAGAAGGCCTTCATGAACCACCGGTAGGATTGGAAATAACGAATGAATTGATATGATGACAAAGGAAAAGGAGTGTGAAGGAACCACCGTAACGATTCGAAAATGACTGATGAAAGAGAATGAATCACTGGGAAGAATTAGAAGAACCAATAAGCTCGAGGTGATTTAGATGCAAAAGGACAAGGAGATCATGAGCTGACTAAAAAAACACTTGAACGAAGCACCGGGATAATAGAGAACGATAGCTGGAATGATGGCCTTCGGTGAAAAGAAATGGAAAAACAACTCCTGACAAACTCCGGATGGATGAAAAGAATAACTGATAAATGGAATAATTCGGGATGATGATATGAAAACTCTTCTTCGATCTTCAAATGCCGACAAGAAACACCACCAAAATTACTGAGATACTCCGGGAGAATGAAAAGTGAAGAGGTTGAGGCAACAATGAAATGATTTGAAATCGATCTTGGGAAAAGCATCTGACTGATGAAATCATACTTACGTCACACTTCAAAAGAATTTGAGAATAACTCCGGGGAATTAGAAGAGTCAGGTAAGATCCTGGAAAAAAACCTGTGGGTTAGGGCCCACTGAAGAGATAACACCGTTGAAAAGGATTATTGAACAGATAGATGATGCACCTGAACAATAGAAATATTTGAATGAGGTGACAACCTCGAATTACTTCAAACACAGACGAATCTCCTGAGATGTCCTGAGCACTCCGGAAGGATCAACTGGCGAGAGACGAACGAGCAAGGAAAAACACTTGATCCGAGGAAAAGAATACGATCAACACCGAAAAACATGAATTGAATCCACCGGAAAGGAAAAGAGATGAAGAATGTCCACCGAGATGAGAATTCACCGGTTGAAATAATGGACGGAAGACTGAAGAGGCTCCACACAAATGAGATAGATGGTCGAAAGAGACTCAAGCTCCGGGAAGAAAAAGGGTGGGAGGGCGGAAAAACAAAGGCAACTTGGAAGGGGAAATCGACGAATATCTTGAAGAGAAAACACCGGTTGAAACCATTGAGGAAAGAAAGCAAAGACTTCACACGAGTAGGATGGATACTCGATTACGGACTCCGGTTCCGAGAGGAAGAAGGGTGGGCGGGTGGGAAAAGAAAACAACTGAGGATTGAACTCAAAGATGAAGAGGCTCGAGTCGACTTGACGAGAACTGCACCGGATGCAAAGAACTGAGAACCAACGATCGGAAAACCAACTGCGTGATCCTAAAGAAAATTTGAAGGGGAAGAGGAATAATTCAAAACACCTACGTCAAGATTCCTTACCAGAGCGACGAAGGGGCTGAGGAGTAAAAAGAATTCCTACTCTCCGATATAACTAGACTCCGACAAATAGTTTTTTTTAGACACAACAACGGCCAAACTACACGATCAATCCAGGGGGCTCCTAGGGTCGGTCGAGGCTCTGATACCAACTTGTCACGCCCAATATGCGACCCTATCCAAAAGGAACTCGATGGTCCCACCAAGGATAGACCCGCATATTGAAACGCTTTTGCAAGGTGGATATCATTACATCAACATTACATAATAGGTAGGGATACATACAAGAGGCATACAATGCCACGCGAATACATCATCACAATACATAAGAGCATCATCCGACTACGGACGAAACACAAACAGAAACTCAAACGACATCCACCCTGCTAGCCCAGGCTGCCGACCTGGAACCTATCCCCTGATCGAAGAAGAAGCAGAAGAAGAACTCCAACACAAGCAAACATCGCTCCTGCGTAATGATCATCGCATAACCTGTACCTGCAACTGTTGTTGTAGTAATCTGTGAGCCACGAGGACTCAGCAATCCCATTACCATGGGTATCAAGACTAGCAAAGCTTAAAGAGAAAGGAAGGGGTAAAGTGGTGAGGCTGCAGCAGCGACTAAGAATATATGGTGGCTAACATACGCAAATAAGAGCGAGAAGAGAGCAAAAGGAATGGTCGTGAAGCTAGCAATGATCAAAAAGTGATCTTGAACTCCTACTTACGTCAAACATAACCCAGAAACCGTGTTCACTTTCTGGACTCCGCCGAAAAGAGACCATCATGGCTACACACACGATTGATGCGTTTTAATTTGGATCTGGTGTCAAGTTATCTACAACCGGACATTAACAAATTCCCATCTGCCTATAACCGCAGGCACGGCTTTTGAAAGATTATACCCTGCAGGGGTGTCCCAACTTAGCCCATGACAAGCTCTTGCGATCAACGAAGGAATAGACCTTCTCCCAGGAAGACCCGATCAGACTCGGAATCCCGGTTTACAAGACATTTCGACAATGGTAAAACAAGACCAGCAAAGCCTCCCGCTGTGCCGACAAATCCCGATAGGAGCTGCACATATCTCGTTCTCAGGGCACACCGGATTGTCCAAACTTCCGGTAGGCCAGCCCAGAGTTGCCCCTGGTGGCCACCGGCGGCTGACGGGTTGGACCAACACTCACAACAAGCACTGGACCGGGGGGATAAAATAAAGATGACCCTCGAGAGCGCGACTCCCAAGGGAAAAAGGGATAGGTGAGGCAAATGGTAAAACCAAGGTTGGGCCTTGCTGGAGGAGTTTTATTCAAAGCGAACTGTCAAGGGGGTCCCATAAATCACCCGACCGCGTAAGGAACGCAAAATCCAGGAACATAACACCGGTATGACGGAAACTAGGGCGGCAAGAGTGGAACAAAACACCAGGCAAAAGGCCGAGTCTTCCACCCTTTACCAAGTATATAGATGCATTAATAATATAAGAGATATTGTGATATCCCAACATAAATCATGTCCACCATGGAGCAATCTTCAACTTCACCTGCAACTAGCAACGCTATAAGAGGGGCTGAGCAAAAGTGGTAACATAGCCAAACAATGGTTTGCATAGGAAAGGTGTCAAAGGTTAGAGGTTCATGGCAATTTGGGATGGCTTGATAAACAGGTAATAGGTAACGCAGCATAGCGATAGAACGAAGCAACTAGCATAGCAATGATAGTAGTGAGATCCAGGGTAACGGTCATCTTGCCTGAAATCCCGCTACGAAGAAGAACGAGTCCATGAAGAAGACGAACGGATGAAGCCACAAAGACGAACCAAGCGTAGACGAACGAATCCTCACGATCGCAACGAAACGGGAATTATCGAGAAGAACCACACAACATGGTAAACACACCACACATGAACATGACATGATGCACAAACAAGTATGATGCAAGACAAGACTACATGAAGCTACTCATGGCAAAAGATGATGCAAACAAGAGCAACACATCAAGGCAAGTTTAAATGAGGTCGGGAACAACATATAACAACTCCGGTAAGTCCTCATATGCATATTTCAAAATTGGTCCAGATCTGAATAAACCTTATGTTCAAGTTGTTAAACATCAAGTAGAGATGCACCAATATGATTTACACGAGATTCTAGTCAAGGTACATATAAAGTTCATTTAGTTCGGAGCTACGGCCTAGAAGATATGAGCAATACAAGTTAAACATGGCATTGATGCAAAATGCACTCAAACATCAAGCAAACACACCAAAACAAGGATGCAACATGATAATATGAAACTACATGCAAAATCAAGCAAGTTTCATATAGAGCACACTCAAAACGGAGCAACGGTTCAACACACACACATGAAACAAGTTTAAAGGACAAGCTGTCCAAAACAGCAACTAGGCATATTTCAAGCACCAAAACAATAAGCTACAGTATCCCAACATGAAAAAAAAGACATGGGCATGATGTATAGGTAAAGCACAACAAAACATGAACACTGAGCTATCTCCAGAAATCACTAGAACATGCTCAAACACACATGGTAAGATTGCAAGTTATAACAATTTTAGACTTTGCAGAAAATAACATCACGATGCAATGTTCAGAGCTATCTAACAACATGTTACAGGAACTTATCATGGCAAACAAAGGCATGGCATGAATCTACTAAATGCATAGATCAAATGTCCTTGACAGACCATAAGCCAAAAAGGATCAGAAAATATGATGGCACCCATGTAAACATAGCAAGTTATTATACAGATTCAAACATGGCAGGAACCTAATTATGAAGGCATGTAGATGAGCTTGTGCAACTCACTACAGATCAATACATGGCATGGCAAGGCACCCAATAGTAATAAGACATGTTTGTGAAGCTAAGCATGGCAAGAGCAAGTCCATAGGGTGCATGGAACACTAGGAAAACACATGGAAACAACTGAACTTAATGTTAACAGGCTGACAACAACATTATGAAGCAAGTTTGGACCAAGATATGAACAAGCTACAGCAGGCTATAAATGCTACCAGGGGCATGGATTGATAGAACATGACATGTAGATCAAAACATGTTTAGTGATCATCTCCAGATTATGCATAGAATGATTAGTAGCAACATGTTTACATGGCATCACGAAATAACAGATTCAGCCTAGCAAAACAGCAACATTATGAACCCTACTTAACAAGCTCGATACACTCACCACAAGTCATTGCATGACAAGATAAGCATAGCATCATCAAGAAGACATGTTTATGTAACCAACCAAGGCAAGAACAAGTCCATAGCATGCAAGGATCAACTACAACAACCTTGGTCAAATTGAATAACACGTAAACAATCTGCCAGGAAACATTTTGAAGCAAAAGTAGAGCACGAAAATGACATGCTAGACTACTCCATAATTGCAACCGAGGGCATGAATGGATAGACAATAACCACATGTTCAAAACACCCTTACTGAAGTATCTCAAAATATGCATGGATCTCTTTGTAGCATCAAGTTTATATGGAATGAAAATAACAGCAGAACAGGGACTAAAATCAGCAACATCACGATGCCTAGTTTGCATGCTTGTGCTAGTCACCACATTGATCACAAAAATACATGGCATACACCACTGTAAAGAAGACATGGCATAGTTAAAAACACATTCAGACATCAACCTCATAGGATGCACACATCAATCATGGCAAAAATGACAAAAGAGCTCGTTCTGATAACAGACAGCAAAAAACATTATGAAGCACTCTTACAACAATGATTCAGGCATCAAGGTGACCTCAAATAAATATGATGCAATGGAATGAAATGATGTACTCGTCGAGGCAAACAATTCGACATATTACACGCACGAAACGGAGCAACGGATGCAGAGATACGGCATGACGAACATGGCATGAAAATACTGGAAATCTGGGGACTTAGACGAAAATTTGGGGTCAACCTCTTCTTCCAGATCCAGATCGGAGGCACGAGCTTCGAGGTTCGCCGAAGCAGGGCGCCGAAGGTGGCCGGAGGAGGTCCGCGGGAGGCGCGGCACTCGTCGGCGGGGGACGGGGCGCGCGGCAGGGCGGAGGCGCTCCGCGGCGGCGCGGGCGGCGCCGGGCTGGGAGCGGCCGGAGCGGGCGGCACGGGAGGCTCGCGGCGACGGGCATCGGGCGGCGGGGCTCCCGGACGACGACGGGGCAGACCCGGCCCGGCGGAGGAAGCTGGCGGCGCTCGGGGCGAGGGGGCACGGGGCGCGGCCGGGCGGCGGCAGCCGCGGCCAGGCGCGGCGGCGCCGGAGCCGGGCGAGTGCGGGCGGCGCGCGGGCCTGGGCGGGCCCGACCCGGGCCCGGCGGGCTGCGGCGGCGGGGGCGGCGCGCCAGGACGCGTGGCAGCGCCTGGTTAGACGAGGGCGGCGGCGGGCTGACGTGGCACTTCCCCATTGGTCGGGTGACGTGGCCGGCTACGTTGGACATGTCCGGCGGCTGGACGGACATGTCCGGCTGCGGGTAGGGATGGATCTAGGGTTTGGACTGCGCGGAAAAATCGGGAAGGGGCACAAATATACAGGTGGAGGGAGCTAGGAGAGTTCAAATGAGGAGCGGTTTTCGGCCACGCGATCGTGATCGAACGACCGAGAGCATGGAGGGGAGTTAGATGGGTTTTGGGCCAGTTTGGAAGGGGTGTTGGGCTGCAAAGAGAGAGGGGCTTTACGGTTACCCGGTTAACCGTTGGAGTACCAAACGACCTCCAAATGGCACGAAACTTGACAGGCGGTCTACCGGTGCTATACCAAGGCCGCTTGGCAAGCCTCGGGCCATTCCGAGAAAGTTCAACTCCCACTCACAACGAGAGACGAAAGGGGAACGCCGGATGGCATAGGAGTGCCGGATCGCAAAACGGACAACGGGGAAAATGCTCGGATGCATGAGACGAACACGTATACAAAATGAAATGCACATGATGACATGACAATATGCAACACGCAAGCAAATGACATGGCAACGACGGCGAATAACTGGCAGACACCTGGCGCATCGGATCCGGGGCGTTACAGGTATATCCTTCGTTGATTGCGAGAGCTTATCATGGGCTAAGTTGGGACACCCCTGCAGTGTATAAACTTTCGAAAGCCGTGCCCGCGGTTATGTGGCAGATGAGAATTTGTTGATGTCCTGTTGTAGATAACTTGACACCAGATCCGAAATAAAAAGCATCAACCGTGTGTGTAGCCGTGATGGTCTCTTTTCGGCGGAGTCCGGGAAGTGAACACGGTTTTGGGTTATGTTTGACGTAAGTAGGAGTTCAGGATCATTTCTTGATCATTGCTAGCTTCACGGCCGTTCCGCTTTCTCTCTTCTCGCTCTTATTTGCGTATGTTAGCCACCATATATGCTTAGTCACTGCTGCAACCTCATCACTTTACCCCTTCCTTTTCCCTTTAAGCTTTGCTAGTCTTGATACCCATGGTAATGGGATTGCTGAGTCCTCGTGGCTCACAAATTACTACAACAACAGTTGCAGGTACAGGTTATTGCGATGATCATGACGCGAGAGTGATGTTGCTTGTTTTGGAGTTCTTCTTCTTCTGCTTCTTCTTCGGTCAGGGGATAGGTTCCAGGTCGGCAGCCTGGGCTAGCAGGGTGGATGTCGTTTGAGTTTCTGTTTGTGTTTCATCCGTAGTCGGATGTTGATCTTATGTATGATGTATTGTTGTATTCGTGTGACATTGTATGCCTCTTATATGTATCTCCATCTATTATGTAATGTTGATGTAATGATATCCACCTTGCAAAAGCGTTTCAATATGCGGTTCTATCCTTGGTGGGACCTTCGAGTCTCTTTAGGATAGTATCGCATTTTGGGCGTGACACTCTGCCTCTGATCATCCTCACGCGGATGCCTGTCAAGGCTCGTGCCCATATGTGACGTCCCGCGGAGGGGGCATCCGAGTGCAATCATAATCATCGTGCCGCCGGGGGGGAGTGACCTGGTCACGCCTTCGGTCGCCATACAGATCTCTCAAAGGGGGTGATCTTTGGTGCCTCCCAGAGCCTATAGATTCGATCTCGTGACTGTGACATCGTCGTGTTCTGCGACAAGGCCGTCTTTAGGAGAGCTCGGATCTAACGGATACCTTCGCCGGCCATAGAGCCGGAGGGCTGAATGGAATCTGCAATCCTAGTCGCTGCCCTCAAGTTTTGTAGACTGATCATTCGGGAACAACCGACGCTTGTGCCGCCTGGAACTGGGCTGTTGACGGGCGCGGTCATCCAACTCCTTCTATAGTCGCTCCAGGCGGTCTCGCTCAGCCAGGATGGCCAAACACACTGACTCCATGGCTAGGGCCTTGGGAGTCGTCCTGGTAATGGGAGTGCGCAGAGCCTTCTTGTTCCTCTGATGGAGCTCATCGTTCTGCTCTCGAGTGTGAGAGCTCGGGGAACATACGACTCATGGCAAGGAGAATGATCGCCCCCCTAGTTGTCGTTGTTGTGTCCACGCAAGGGGCCCACGTGCCCGTCGTGGGTGCCTGTGTATCCTGGAGGACCATGCTGCTTCGTGCCAACCATGAGGACCTCGATCATGGACTCGACGCTCTCGCACTCACACTCATCAGAGGAGTCCTTGTGGAGGCAGCCAAAAAGGTCCAAGGGCGGGCTTGTCAGGCTCGAGTGCCGCCACCTGCCTAGACACAGCTTGGAGGGCTACAACGTGCTTGATCCAACGATGGAGTCGTGAGCATCCAGAGCACTTGCGATGGAGGCCAGTAGGAAGGAGGGGGCCACTTCTTACGGAACCGACGGCTGGCGGAGAAGGACTCCGTATGCAAATGCGTGGAAGTGCACTGCGCCCCGGGTGGGCAGCGACTCCACGTCTAGCGGGGCTTCCTGGAGCCACGCCGAATCACTGGCAATGAAGCCGAGCGCTCTGAAATGGATCTCGCCGCCGAGAATCATGATGATGATGAATTCCACCTGCGTCGGAGAACCGCTAGACGCGCGACCCCATGGTGGGTGCCAACTGTCGAGGCAATGATCCTAGCAATGCGTATTAAGGGTACGAACAAGGGGAGGAGCCTAGCTACGGCGCAAGTGTGGCACTTGCTTTTTATGAGTTCGGGCCCCTCTCGGAGAAAGTAACAGCCCTACGTCTCGTGCGTGGAGGCTTGTTTTCTCTTCGGGTGTATGATTATAATGGATGCTCAACCCATACCGTTGAGCAGGAGGGAGGCTTATATAGAGTGCACCTCGTCCTCTTTACCGCCATGTTACAAGGGGGTTTAATGACCTTAACTACGACAGTTACATGTGATAATAGCCATAACTACTGCAGTTACAGGTAACGGTGGTCATGACTGTACTTGAAGTCTGGCTTAAAACTACTCAACAATGCAGCTCCCACGTCGTCCTTACGCCTCCTATGTCCGAATGGTGGTGGCTAGCCGACTGAAGGGGAGACGTCCGAGTGAAGCACATTAGTGCCGGTTTGTATTTGAGCCGGCACAAATGTATACATTAGTGCCGGTTCCAACGGCTAGCCGGGCCGCTCTCATTAGTACCGGTTCGTGGCTAACCTTTAGCACCGGTTCGTGCCACGAACCGGTACTAATGAGAGTGGTGGCAGGATGTTGTCAGTCTGGGCCCCCTCCAGCACCTTTAGTACCGGTTCTTGGCACGAACCGGTACTAAAGGTCGTCCTACATAAACCCTTCGTCCACCCGAGCTCGCTCTGTTCTTCCCCTTTCCCCTCTCCTCTCTGTTCTTCCCCTCTTCCTCTCGAGCTCATCACACATTTTGCCCAAAATTTGTCAAGATTTGAAGGCCCCCATCCATTCAAATGATCACAAAGGTTAGCAACTTTGTCCTTTCATCTCTCATTGCTAGATTAGCTCTTGCAATGCTTTATATAGTTATTAATTTGTGAGTTTAGTAATTTGGGAGGAAATATATATATGTGCTAGTATTTGATTTATATGCAATTTGAGGTCAAAAATAACACTTAGTTTGCATATGTAGGTGTGTTTACTTAGTGCCTTCTAAATCTCCGTCGTAACCACCGTCGATCGCCCGCACCGTCCCGTCGCCAGCACCACCTTGTGGTGAGCCTCTTGTTCATGAAATTTTATATAAAAAATTGATGTTTGTGTGATTTGGATATATAGTTACTCGTATAATAATTATCTTACCCGTACATTGTTTGTTATACATAGTGCCATGGTTTTGATATCCGTCCCCGTCGGCCCTCGTCCTTGTTATGATTCGGATGTGGTACATTATCTTTTAAAACTATTTGTTGCATTTCGTGTTTATGACAAATTATGCCCATCAAGTTGACATAGATATTTTTATCTAGGAGGTATGTGAACCGGAAATTCCAACCGACCCTATTGTCGAGAGGTTAAATTTAGTTGAAAGAGAAAACGAGTACTTGAAAGAAAAATTGAAAAGAATTGAGGGGGAGAAGATGGAATTGGAGTTGCATGTTGCCGATGTCGTCGATGATCACAAGATCAAGATGGAGAAAATGCGCTTGAAGATTAGAAAGATTAGAAAATATGCCATCGATAGTGAGGCTTGGTATCATTATGCTGTTGGATCAATTGTTACCTTAGTTGCGATCTTGATCGCATTTGTTGTTGCATTTAAATGCTTTAGCTAGAGAGTTATTTGTTTGTTGCATTTAAGTGTTTATGAACTTTATGTATGAACTTGTATTAATTTGGTCTATTCGGTGTTGTGTAATGAAGATGAGCCGGCAATGGATGTACGATGACCGATGCTCTCCCCAGTTCGTTGAGGGCGTGCATACTTTTCTGCTTGCGGCTGAGGCAAACAAGCGGGCGGATGGTTTTATGCCTTGTCCATGTGTTGGCTGTAAGAATGGTCGCAATTACTCTACGTCAAGAACCATTCACGTCCACCTGTTTGAGTCCGGTTTCATGCCCCACTATAATGTTTGGACCAAGCACGGAGAAAGAGGGGTTATGATGGAAGACAATGAAGAAGAATAGGACGACGACAGCTATCCTGGCCATGGGTTCCCTGAATACGATGATACAACAATGGGGGAAGAAGCTGAGCCGGTAATGTGGGAAGAAGCTGAGCCGGCAATGCGGGGAGAAGCTGAAGAAGAGGCATCAGATGAGCCCGTTGATCATCTAGGTCGGGCCATTGCCGATGCAAAGAGAAATTGCGCAAGTGATTTGGAGAAGAAGAAGTTGCAGCGCATGTTAGAGGATCACAAAAAATTGTTGTACCCGAATTGCGTAGGTGACAAGAAAAAGCTGGGCACCACACTGGAATTGCTGCAATGGAAGGCAAAGAATGGTGTATCTTGACAAGGGATTTGGAAAGTTGCTGGTAATGATAAAGGATATGCTTCCAAAGGACAACGAATTGCCCGAGAGTACATGCGAAGCAAAGAAGGCTGTCTGCCCTCTAGGGTTAGAGGTGTAGAAGATACATGCATGCCCTAATGATTGCATCCTCTACCGCGGTGAGTACGAGGATTTGAACGCTTGCCCGGTATGTGGTGCATTGCGCTATAAGATCAGCCGCGATGAGCATGGTGATGTCGAGGGCAAGCGCCCCAGGAAGAAGATTCCTGCCAAGGTGATGTGGTATTCTCCTATAATACCACGGTTGAAACGTTTGTTCCAAAACAAAGAGCATGCCAAGGCGATGCGATGGCACAGAGAAGACTGTAAGAAAGATGGAAAGTTGAGAGTACCCGCTGACGGGTCGCAGTGGAGAAAAATCGAAAGAAAGTACGGGAAGGAGTTTGCAGATGAGGCAAGGAGCGTATGGTTTGGTCTAAGCGCAGATGGCATTAATCCTTTTGGGGAGCAGAGCAGCAACCATAGCACCTGGCCTGTGACTCTATGTTTGTATAACCTTCCTCCTTGGTTGTGCATGAAGCGGAAGTTCATTGTGATGCCAGTGCTCATCCAAGGTCCTAAGCAACCCGGCAACGACATTGATGTGTACCTAAGGCCATTAGTTGAAGAACTCTTACAACTGTGGAATGGAACAGGTGTACGTGCGTGGGATGAGCACATGGGGGAAGAATTTGACCTAAAGGCGTTGTTGTTTGTGACCATCAATGATTGGCCTGCTCTCAGTAACCTTTCAGGACAGACAAACAAGGGATACCGCGGATGCACGCACTGTTTGGATGATACCGACAGTATATATTTGAATAGTTGTAAGAAGAATGTGTACCTGGGACATCGTCGATTTCTTCCGAGCAGGCATCCCGTAAGAAAGAAAGGCAAGCATTTCAAAGGTGAGGCAGATCACCGGACGAAGCCTCGCCACCGTACTGGTGCTGATGTACATGATATGGTCAAGGATTTGAAGGTGATATTTGGAAAGGGTCCTGGCGGACAACCTGTTCCAAAGGACGCTGACGGACGCGCACCCATGTGGAAGGAGAAATCTATATTTTGGGACCTGCCATATTGGAAAGACCTAGAGGTCCGCTCTGCAATCGACGTGATGCACGTGACGAAGAATCTTTGCGTGACCCTGCTTGGCTTCTTGGGCGTGTATGGGAAGACAAAAGATACACCTGAGGCACGGGAGGACCAGCAACGTATGCACGGAGAAGACGGCATACATCAGGGTCATGCAAGCTACGCTCTTACCAAAGAAGAGAAGGAAATCTTCTTTGAATGCCTGCTCAGTATTAAGGTACCGTCTGGCTTCTCGTCGAATATAAAGGGAATAATAAACATGGCAGAGAAAAGTTCCAAAACCTAAAGTCTCATGACTGCCACGTGATTATGACGCAACTGCTTCCGGTTGCATTGAGGGGGCTTCTACCGGAAAATGTTCGATTAGCCATTGTGAAGCTATGTGCATTTCTTAATGCAATCTCTTAGAAGGTAATCGATCCAGAAATCATACCAAGGTTACAGAATGATTTGGTGCAATGTCTTGTCAGTTTCGAGTTGGTGTTCCCACCATCCTTCTTAAACATCATGACGCACGTCCTAGTTCACCTATGCGAAGAGATTAACATTTTGGGTCCTGTATTTCTACACAATATGTTCCCCTTTGAGAGGTTCATGGGAGTCTTAAAGAAATATGTTCATAACCGTGCTAGGCCAGAAGGAAGCATCTCCAAGGGCCATCAAAATGAGGAGGTCATTGAGTTTTGTATTGACTTTATTCCTGACCTTAAGCCGATTGGTGTTCCTGAATCGCGGCATAAGGGCAGACTGGATGGAAAAGGCACGCTAGGAGGGGAACAAATAATATGTATGGACGGACATTCTCTCACTGAAGCACACTACACAGTTCTACAGAATTCCGCCTTGGTGGCTCCGTATATGGATGAACACAAGAATTTGCTACGCTCCAAACACCCGGAGCGGTCTGATGACTGGATTAGACGTGAACAAACCAGGAGTTTCGCCAGCTGGTTGCAGACACGTACCATGCATGACACCTCTATTGAAGATGACCTGTACTTGTTGTCCCAGTTACCATCGTCGAATATAATGACTTTCAAAGGGTACGAGATAAATGGTAATACATTTTACACGATCGCCCAAGATAAGAAGAGCACCAACCAAAATAGTGGTGTCCGCTTTGATGCAGAAACCAAGACGGGAAAGGAAACATATTATGGTTATATACAGGACATATGGGAACTTGACTATCGACGTGGTTTAAAGGTCCCTTTGTTTCGGTGCAAATGGATCAATATGACACGAGGCGGGGTAACGGAAGACCCGCAGTACGTAATGACAACAGTGGATCTCAACAATCTTGCGTATGCAGACGAACCATTCGTCCTAGCCAATGATGTGGCACAGGTTTTCTATGTGAAGGACATGTCTACCAAGCCAAGAAAAAGAAAAGATAAGGAAGTGAATGCATCGTACGATGAGCCAAAGCGGCACATAGTTCTTTCTGGGAAGAGAAACATCGTGGGAGTGGATGACAAGACAGACAAGTCAGAAGATTATGAAAAGTTTGATGAAATTGCTCCATTCACAGTGAATATTGACCCGAGCATCCCGTTAAATGATGAAGATTTTCCATGGTTACGGCACAAAGGGACACACGCGAAGAAAAAGTTTCCCACCCAAAGATCTGGGATGTGATCGGCTTCACTAGCTATCATCACTTTCTTCTGTGTTTCGCACCCAGAGGGGAATCTCTGTAATAGTTAGGGTAGTTATGTGTTTTGGCATTTGAAACGTGAAGGAATTTTATGTGCAAACAAATTCACACTAATTTCAAATAATTCAAAATTTAAACTATTCAAATTTGAAAACTACGGGCACTAACAGAAAGTTTGTAATTTTTTGTACCTAAAGAGGCCGTGTCAGCCTCTGGTCAGGCTATGACCCCACCATCACCATTTAGTGCCGGTTCGTACCATGAACCGGTACTAATGAGGTTGTGTCAGGTAAGGCTGGGGCCCCACGAGCACCTTTAGTACCGGTTCATGGATGAACCAGACGTAAGCTGTTTTTTAGTCCCACCTCACGAAGTGAGAGGGACTAGGAGCGGTTTATAAGCCCTGAGTGCAGAGACGATGAAGAAGAGGATCAATGCTCACGTTTCTTAGCTTCAAGCCTTCAGGAATACGGTAGACTGCACGGAGCTATGCGCAGTGCAGTTTACACTATTCCGAAAGGCTTGAAGCAAATTAACGAGCATTGCACCTCTTTTTTATTTTTAATAACTTATTACAACTCCAGACTTCTTCTGTTATGGCAAAAACTAATTGCACGTCGACATTTCTTTTTTTTAAGTTATAACTCCAGACTTTGACCATCAAGTTTTGCAGAAAAGAAAAAATAGCAGAAAAGAAAGAAAAACTATAGCTGAAAAGAAAAAAATTATATAAAAAAACTACTCAAAAATAAATAGAAGAAAATAAATATAGCAGAAAAGGAAAAACTAATCAGAAATAAATAGAAGAAAGAATAAAGCAGAAAAGAAAAAAATAATATTTGCTATTTTTCAATCGTTTACAAAATGACCGTGAAATTGAAAATCACTACAAAATAAACTCTAAAAATGTTGAATTTTGGCAAACTAGATGAAAAACTACTCACAAATAAATAGAAGAACATAAATATAACAGAAAAGAAAAAACTATACAAAAAACTACGCAAAAATAAATAGAAGAAAATAAAGCAGAAAAGAAAAAAACTATAAAAAAATTGGGGCGCTGCCCTGTGGGCCTGATAGGCCACAGGTGTGTAATTACAGGCCTTAAAGGCCCAGCAGACTCACATGGCAGCGCGCAGAGTTTAGGCCCACAAGCCTGCTATACAGAGGAGTTCGAAGTGGTAGCCGCGGCTAGGTTTATAAACCAGTGCGGCTGCCCTTCGCCCGGCGAGGTGGGACTAAACTTTGGGGTGGCAGCGCGAGGCCTTTAGTACCGGTTGGAGCCACCAACCGGTACTAAAGGGGGGGGCCTTTAGTATCGGTTTGTGCCACCACCCGGTACTAAAGGGGGTCGCTTCCCGCCGCTTGGGCTGGCCAAAACTGGCCTTTAGTACCGGTTGGTGGCACAAACCGGTACTAAAGGCCCCTCCTATATAAACAACACTTGCGAAAATTTCATTCTCCCTCTGTTTCTTCCTCTGTTTCCGTCGTCTCCGTCGCTGTCGCCGCCCCAGTCCCTGTCGCCGCCCTCGTCTCCGTCGCCGCCCCCGTCCCCGTCGCCGCCCTCGTCTCCGTCGCCGCCCCGGGCCCGTCCCCGTCGCACCGTCCCCGCGTC
>NC_041393.1:187198719-187204076 GCF_002162155.2 Triticum dicoccoides | reverse complement strand
GCCGTCGTCATCGCCCCACTGTGAGCTCTCCCCCTCTAACCCCTCTCCCTCACCCCCGGCGGCCACCATGGGCGCCGCCCCTCCCCGAGCCCATACACACACACATATATGTATGAATTAATGCATGCATATATTAGTATATACGTATTTTGTATGTTTAATTAGTTTAGATTATTTAGATTATTATTTTTTCACTATTATATATGTATGAATGCATGTTAGATGGATATAATTAGTGTTTAATTAGTATGGAAATTTTTTATATAATGTTGTTTTTCAGTTTTTTAATGGATGTATAGAAGTTGTGTTTTCTGTTTTTAGTGTTAGATGCTTAATTAGTATGAAATAGTATATAGATTTTTGAAATAGTAGAAATGTTAGAAATTTTAGTTATCAAAATCCAATCATTAAAAAAATGTTACTTTTTGCGGGCATATAGCTAGTATTTGTTCTCGATGATGCCCGGCCCGCATCCTCGCCGTCGACCCGTCCGCGACGACGTCCAGCCGACCCATGTCTGGGACTGGGCTCCGCCGGGCTGGCACTGGGAGGTGCTGCCTGGAGGGGCGCGCCGCTTGATGAGGAACCCGGCCCTGGGTCCCGTCGTCGACCCTGATCTCGTTTGGTGGTGTTCGCGTGGGCCAGTTTCGGTGCGGAGGTACCCGGCCCCGCTGGAGGTGGTACGTCGCCGTGTCAGGGAGGAGGACGAGCACGTCCATCGCTACATGGTTGCGTTAGAGGGCGGCAGGTTCTCCAATACCTGGCAGTATCTTCGGGGATCTCACTTCAGCTATGATCCTGTGAGGGTTCCTTCTCTTTGGGTGTCCACCGCCCGCGTCGCAGGAACCGCGAGTGTCCTAGATTCTTCTATAGTATTCGATCTTTAATTAGCTAGCCAGTGATGTACTATTCAATATTATATATTATTCGAGACGATGTATTCGAGATTATATCTATTATTCTAGATGAAGTATTCGAGATTATATCTATTATTCGAGACGATGTAATTTGAATACTAAATTGTTTTATATTTCTTTTGGATTAGTTAAATAAAAGCTATGGCAGACAATACCGACAGAGAGGGAGAACAGACCATGTTCGATATGATACGCGGGCCAGATGATGATCAGAATGAAGAATATTATGACAGCTCCGAATTTCTAAACAACACCGGAGAGGGTGATATGATATTCGATCGCGACGAGCGAATTGATGAAGTCATGAACTACGATTATGACGATGACGAAGAACATGTTGATCCTGAAACAACAAAGACCGGCGAGGTATATATATTTATATAAGCAGGTATCTGGTGATCATCACATGTTTTAAATGACTTGAAGATATATTAACGAATCGATCTTTGTTCTTTCAGTCATCCGGATCGAGCAAATCTTCAGGCAAAAGGACGAAACGAGGCCCGAACAAAAAGTTGAAGGAGGGCGTAAAGTACAATATCGAGGCAGTCAGACCTAATGGCGAACCATTAGCGCCTAAGAAGATTGTGGACAAGTTCGTTCGTCAGTGCGGAGTTCTTGTGAAGGACCAACTCCCGATCTCCCTTCAAGAATGGAGAGAGCCATCAAAAGACAAAAGACAAAAAGGCAAAGAGGACGCTGCTCCACGTCCAGATGTTACTTTGTCGACAAGAATCAAAAAGATCTGCTTTGGGATACTCTCATGGAACATTTCACCCTACCAGATCATTTATCAGAAGCAGATGTGCAGAAAGTCAAGGACGCTGCTCTTAGGAAGATGGCGGTTGCATTCAAGAACCACAAGAATCGTGAATGGGACAAGTACGTCAAGGGAGGAAGGAAGACTCCAGTATTCGAGGGAACACTAGAGAACCAACGTGCTCATTGGGACGATTTCGTGAAATTCAAGGATTCAGAATTAGCTAAGGAACAGTCGAGAATAAACAAGAAGAATGCCGAAAAAAAGGATAAGTTCCATAAGCTGGGCCACGTGGCTATGCGGTGGCAATGCCTAAGTGGGATAAGTCTGAGAACGAGATGGAGGATGCAGGTGTCACTCCGGTTACTAAGAGCTGGCCCCCCAGGTGCAGGACTTGGTTCTATGCGCATGGGGGGGAGTTGGACCCGAAGACAGGCAATGTTTCGACGAAGGCAAGTCTGAAGGGAGCCGACGATGCGATACTTGTTGCAATAGAAGAGGCACGATCGGGGGTGTTCCAGCCCAACAGAGAGAACGACGAGCTTACGCGTGCCCTGGGAAATCCTGAACACCCGGGAAGAACACAAGGCATGGGTGCTATTCCGTGGTATGAGGGGTTTTCAGACTGGAACACCGACTACAGAACCCGTGCGAGAAAGAAGATTGTGGAGGAGAAGAAGAGGAAGATGGAGGAGGAGCAGAGGAAGCGGGACTATGAACGACTTCAAGGCCTAGAAGCAAGTCAAGCGGAATTGGCAGTCAAATTCCAGCGGCAGATGGAGCAGATCGACTCACTTACCCAGCAAAGGGGGTCTCAGAAGCTGCAGCTTCTAGCGGATGATCCAGCATTGGATAGCACCACCCCATCCATGCCGAGAAGCAGCACGGGTTCCGCCCTGGACGACGCAATGCTGGGTAGATACCCCGTGGATGACATCACGGAGAACACTAACTGCGAGCTACACGTCAAAATAGCGAACATATCCATGAAGGTGGCGGACATCGTTGCTTTTACAAATCCCCCCGAGGCAACCTTCCATTGCAACCCGATTCCAGCGGGCTATGCTCGTGTCTTGGTTGATGAGGTGGTGGACCCACCATATTCGGAGCTACAGCTTGACATTCCTGGAGGTGACGACGAGCGCTTTCTCGAAGAGGCCAAACATCGTATCATCCTATGGAAAAAGGATTGCATCATCTTTCGAAGGCCACCGACACCGCGTTAGCCGACTCCTCGTCGAAGTCCGCCACCGAGTCAGCAGTCCCCGCTCCTGCAAGTCCACCAACTCCGGAAAAGTGTCAGGCCACTCCTCCTCCAAGTCCGGCAAAGTGTCAGGCCACTCCTCCTCCTCCAAGTCCGCCACAGCGTCAGACGTCCACTCCTCCTCCAAGTCCGGCACAACCTCAGGCCACTCCTCCTCCAAGTCCGGCACAGCTTCAGGCGGCCACTCCTCCTCGTCCAACTCAGCCCCGTCAGCCGTCTCCGCCTCCTCAGCAATCGCAGAAGAGACACCCCGCAGCTATGGTGTGTAGCGGTACGAGTCGAGGTAGTACAGGAAGTACAGGCAGAGACAAGCGATATAAATATGGTCCAAGCCTCACGCCTCTTCCGCAGAGGGCTTATGACAGGTCCGAGGAGGAAATCGCAGCCATATCGAAGGCCGAGGTGGAAGCCCATTTTGCACCGAAACCGCCACCGCCGCCAAGGGAGAAAGTGCCTGAGGAAACGATTGACCACTTCATTCGTATGGCTCAACCACCAGCTCCCAAGCCTGTTGACACAGACTATGAGCGCCACATCAGGAAGTTAAATCGAGCACGTCTACATAAGGAGGCGAGCTCGGGATCGAGCAAACAAGAAGCAGCTGTCAAAAAATGCGGGAAAACCATTCCCCAGCTGGGAGAACAGGCGGCGCAATCGATCCCCTCGCTTGTTGTGCCAACAACACGTGACAGTACGCGCGCCCAATATTATTGTGGGCAAACAGTTTACGTTCCTGAGGTGGGCAATGTGGTAATAACAGAGGAGCATATAATGCAGGCTGAAGTTCTCAAAATCACTATTGGACAACTCCTCGAGATCGAGCCCATGCCTGTGCTTAGAGAGGATGAAATAAAACGGAAATATGTCCGGGGCCAACCTTTGGTCGAGCCAGACAAGGTCAAGAACCTCCCAACGAGAATGTATGAATTGCATCAATGGTACATGAACATTGCCAAGATTTCAGATCGATTGTCCCTCATGGTGAATGTCAAGGAGGATCATTACTTCCATGAGAAAGCTCTGTCCATTGAGTATTCTGAACTGTTTCAGTTATACAATCAAGACGCACTCGACAAATCTATCGCCAGTTGCTATTGTCTGTAAGTGATTTCTTTCTGTAATTTAAGTCTCAAGCTAGCTGTAGTGATCCTTTTGATCAATCATTACCTGTAATTATCCTCACTATATTCTTTTCTGTGGTATTATGCAGGATGAAGATGTATGAAATGAGAAAAGCTGGACGCTATGGCATTGGGTTCATTGACCCAAACACCGTTAATGAATACACATGGCGGATAAATCGACATCATCAAAAGGACATAGAGGACAACATGTTAGAGTTCTTGAAGCGCCTCAAATACAATGAAGATATACTACTTCCTTACAACTTCCAGTGAGTCACACTGTCTTGTACTACAAATTCTCTGTTTTTGCCTACTAGCTAGCTACATGTTTTTGCTTACATATGCCCACTTAATTAAGACATGCAAATGTGTGTGCATGCAAATTTCACTGGGTCTTGTGTATCATTAAAGTTGACGACAGAACAGCTGAAATACTGGACTCACTACTCAAAGTTAAAACTGACTATAACATCTTGTTTGGGATAGTCAACAGGTAATTTCAATCATTATTAACTATATATCTCGGCCTATTTAGTTCGTCATTTCATGATATGAACTATTTAATAACCCCTTTATTCATTTTCTTTGTCGGCGGGCAGGGCTTGGGCAAGGTTCATCAGCGTTACGGATGGCGAATGGAAAAAAAGCTTCAATGGTTTTGACCCAAGGTAAGTAATTAAGTAGTACTAGCTAGCTAGCTAGCTGCCATCTCTTTAATTATCATGCTTGATTAATTATTATCTGATCAAATTCCATTCTCGTAAAGGCCCTGAAGCAGGCGCAGGGGACTGATACGTGTGCATTCTGCGTTTGCGAGAACATTCGCATGATGGCGTCCGAAAGGAGCAGATCTCAAAGACAGGAATGGGTACGCTTGTCAGAACACTATTCACAATTTTTACACCATTATCGATATCTAGTCACACAACTAATACACATGCATATTGATCTCCTTCTTAACAGTTCAGAGAGGTGCGGGAAAAGCTCCTAAAAACGGAGCGCGTAGAAGCACTTCAAGAGGAAATAGCGGGATTTTTGCTCGACCAGGTCATAAATCCGAAGGGAGAATACTATTACCCACTACCGCCCCCATGAAAACCACTTCCAATTGTCATCGTGCTCCGAAGGCACCAATTAGGCTAATGCCACTGGCTCCGAAGGCAACATGCATATGTAGAAGAAATTGTATATAGCTAGCTATACATTTGTGTATGTGTGAATTAATTAATATGGTGGTTTGTGAGACATTGATGATATATATATGCATGATTGGTTCTACTAGAAATTCTATA
>NC_041393.1:187197406-187198250 GCF_002162155.2 Triticum dicoccoides | reverse complement strand
GTGTACAATGTGTAGTATCGTAAAATACCAGCAAACGAAAAAGAATTAAAATGGAAACACAAAATTAAATGAAAAAGAAATCATAAAACTAAAAAAACAAACCTTATAGTACCGGTTGGTATTACCAACCGGTACTAAAGGGCTCCAGCCCCCCGGAGCTGGCTCGTGCCACGTGGTTGCCCTTTACCACCGGTTCGTGCTGAACCGGTACTAAAGGGGGGGGGGCTTTAGTGCCCACACTTTAGTGCCGGTTATGGAACCGGCACTAAAGGGCCTTACGAACCGGTGCTATTGCCCGGTTCTGCACTAGTGGTTGTTGGTGTAACCGAGTGGATTTCCTGTGATGCGTATCACATCCTAATGGGCCTGAGGTACAGAACCTATCAATGATGGCGGGGGACCCTAGGTGGGCCTTAGATGGGCCTGCGGTATAGAACCTATCAATGATGGCGGGGGACCCTAGGTGGGCCTTAGATGTCAGGTCCTTGACCTTATAGGTGACCCCATCATGTATAAATAACTATCTTTACATCATCAAGGGCATCTTCAAATAGATAATGCACATGTATAAATAACTACCTTTTACACCATCAAGGCTATTTTACATCACCTTCTTCAAATGATGTAAAATATAACACTCCATGCGAATTTGAATCACTCACCGCCGAAGATGTAAGTCCATGCAAAATGGGCAGCCACGCGTTAACACAACCACCATCATAAAAGTTTTCAACTGCTACCAGCATAGGCAAAATTTCGTGTTTTGACCCTTTTCCCTAACAATTTCAGGATCTGACCCCTGTTTGAATTTTTTTCGGGATTTAACCCTTTTCCTTACCGCCAG
>NC_041393.1:187185522-187196892 GCF_002162155.2 Triticum dicoccoides | reverse complement strand
GTCGGCAGTTCCTCATTTTCTCCCCCAAGTCGCCCCTCTTTCCCTCTCTCATCTCCTCCACTCTCCCCCTTGGATCTTCACTGATTCTTCATCGTTTTGGCGGATCGAGATGGCCCCGAAGAGAGAATCGTAAGCTCCTCCGATCCCTCCAATTAGTTTTTGCAAACTTGCTTCCGATTCGACGCATTATTTGCTTCAAATCCCTTTTTTTTGAACTTAGATTGGATTTTTTGGCCTAAGATTGTTTTAGCTTGATTCTAGTTCTAGTTCTTAGTTCTTTACTAAGTAGTGGTAATGAATATGAACTCTAATAAATAGTTCATATGTTAGTGTGAAGATGAACCCTTGTTCATAATCTTTTTTGTTAAAAATATTATGATGTAATGCATGTGGGAGGAATTGATTGTAGGTTGATGATGCATGTTGATATGATGATATGAACATGTTGGAGGATTTTTTTTTGTTTACAAATATGATGATATGATGCATGTTGGAGGATTTTTTTTGTTTAAAAATATGATGATATGATGCATGTTGGAGTGATGATGCATGTTGATATGATGATATGAACATGTTGTTGGGAGATAATACATTGAAGATTATTGTTGGAGGATTTTTTTTGTGATATGAGTAATCTTGATATGATTTGATCCATCATGGTGACATGATGCATGGTGATATGATTTGATTTTTTTTGTGATATGATGCATGGTGATATGATTTTGATATGATGTGCTTACGATGTTTTTGTTTATGAATTTTTATTAAGGCGGCCACCTCTTGCGGACAACATCGGCCCACGGTACTCCATGCTTGACTACGCATTCAACAAGGGTCATCGTGCCCATATCATAGAGAACGGAGAGGTAAGTAATATGAAAGAAATATTGATCAAAGTTTTCGGATTGATGAAAATAATTTCCTAACTTTTGGCGTTCACTTTTTGACAGACGCTCCCGCCACTGCGCATGAGGGGTCACGGGGTTCATGGGCATATGGACTACGACAAGCGCTACACGCCGTTCTTCAAGAAAGCCCGGCTGTTGGGTTTCGTGTTGCAGTTCAAGCGTCAGCCGCCGATGCTTGTCCAGGCAGCTCTGACAGCTCTGATTAACCGGTGGCGACCGGAGACCCATTCTTTCCATCCCCCATGAGGGGAGATGACGGTGACCCTCAAGGATTGGTCGATGATCACTGCCATGCTGCTCAAGGGTCATGCACTGACCGGGCGAGTGGAGAGGACCAACTGGCAGGAGAGGGTTACCACCCTCGATGAGACGACTGTGGAGTGGTATGCGAGGGCCTACATGTGGTATATTCTCTCGGAGGTCGTGTTTCCAGACGCATCTAGGAACTCTGCCAATTGGTCCTATCTGTTCTTCCTAGCCGACTGGGATGCAGGGTACAGTTGGGGGACCGCATCTCTCGGCTACCTATACCGTTCGGTAAGAGAGTATCTAATTGCCTACCTACGAAAGTATGTCCATGAAATTTTGTTATATCTGATCCTCATTTGATTTTTTGCAGCTTGACGATGCAACTCAGAGGACGGGAGACAAGTCCAATATGGGTGGCTTTGTCTGGGCCTTCTCCATTTGATGTGGGAGCATCTGCCGGTGGGGCGTCCTGAGAAGCTGCCAAGACGCCCATGGGGTGCCTATAGCGAAGACGGCGATGAGGCTCGACACCCCACCGTAGCTTACGAGTGGGACATTGTCAAACTCTACACGGGTCTAAACAAGACTTCGTACAAGACCTACACCAACGAGTTGGACGCTTTGATGCATACGCAGGTATATGAACTCGCTAAACACACTTCTCTTTGATTCCACTTTTAACCGAGAGTGGCACCTTAGCACCGTATATGTAATAGGTAACCTGGTGGCCGTATCATGACCGAGAGTGGGACTTTGATCTGAACAAAGTGTGCGATGAGGACAGTGGTCTCTGAAGGTGCATCGTGTCCATGATTAGTGTGTACGCCAATGAGTGGCACTTGCCACAACGCGTGGCCACGCAGTTTGGGATTTTTCAACATACGCCACTGGGCCAGCCCACCGATACCGGCGGCCACGCGCTCCACTTGTGAGTGCCCGTGCTTGTTCTTCGTGCCCATGATTTCATTGTGTTCGACTTTGTTATGATGTTTCTTGTTGCTAATGCCTTGCAAGATGAGCCGGCAGAAGAATCAGTCGATCACGGACTGGGGAGAGCATCATAAAAATCATGTGACGGAGTGGAACCGACGGAGGTACCGGAAAGACGTGGAGAGGAGGGTGACTAACTGGGATGTTTACCTGGACCGACACATGAAGTGGTACGATGATGGCCAGAAGCATCGTCTTCGTCTTAGGCCTCGATGGACGGCGGAAGACATCGTGGAGCTGGAGAGGGATGACCCCGAGGTACAGGCCTACCAGACCGGCATCAAAGACATGCACAGTGGATTTAGGGAGTTTGCCCCCCTCATCAACAAAGTGGTAAGTTTGAACCGAGAGGTTATATTTAAATTATTGTATTCGTCAACTTGATTGACTTATGCCGTTGCAGTCTGGTGAGCTGAACAGATGCATCTTTGAAGCCTCAGATGCACTAGGTGATATCCCCTGGAGCGTACGATCCGAGAACAAAATGAGGGGGCGATGAAGATACAATTTCAGCCTCCTCGGAATAGATGCATCTTCTTCACTTGCAATCATAAACGTGATAGTTATTACGCCCTTGTTTCATTGTGAGTGCAGAAGTTCGTGAAGCGTTGTCGCAAGCTGGTAGGGATGCTTGGGTGTGCTGGAGCTGGGTCGGTTGAAGCTTATCAGTCTGTAGCCACACAGGGTCACATTGCCTCATCGAGCCATGCTTCCTCGTTGTCTAGGTTGGTTCACGATGAGGAGGAGGAGGAGGAGGAGGCCACACATGAAGAAATGAAGGAGGGGGAGGATGAGAGCAACTGGGAGGAGGAGTGCGATGAAGATTATGAACCTCCAACAACTCAATCATCTCAAGCATCTCAGCTGCCGCCGAAGAGAAATCCGAAGAAGGATTTGCTGAGTCCGGACCCTTTCCAGAGACCGCTTCCTCGACGGCCCAAGAAGAAGACTGAAGAGCTTCGTTCAAAAAACAACGAGGACCGTACCTCCAAGAGAGAAAGGAGCAAGTGATTATGCTCTTTTATAGTTGGCTCTTGTAGTTGGGTTGTCTATGTGTTTGCTATTTGGTTGAACTTCGTTTGGTTGGACTTGTCTAGTGGTTGTGAAACTATGTGAAACTATGTGTTTCCTATTTGTGGATCTATATCTTTGCTATTTGTGAAACTATGTGGAACTCCGTTTACTAATTAGTTAAAGTTCGTTTGAAATATTCTATGCACTTCAAGTTTTGTGAAACTTGCTGTGATATTTTTGTGAAACTTGCTGTGATATTGCTGTCATATTGAATTTGAAAAGACGCAAGCAAATAAACTTTAACCAATAAAGCACAGGACCCTACCGCTAGGGCCTCTGGCGGTAGGGTCACATAGCCTACCGCCACCCCCCTGGCGGTAGGGTGAACCTACCGTCAGGGCCCCCTGCATATTTCGTTACATAAGGTTTGCGCGGCAAAACCCAGCCACACCCGATCCTAGAGGTAGGGTTAGCCAGCCTACCGTCAAAGGGGGCGGCGGTAATATACTTATCCACGTCAACAAAGGCAAACGGCCGCCGTCCCCCTCCGTCGCACCCTACCGCAACCTTCTGGCGGTAGGCTGTATAACCCTACCGCCAGAGGCCCTGGCGGTAGCAAAAAGGTCAAAGCCCGAAAATTTTCGAAACCAGGGTCAGATCCTGAAATTGTTAGGGAAAAGGGTCAAAACACGAAATTTTGCCACCAGCATAGGCGCCTTCTCCTATCCCGTGCCCGCCGCTCCCACACTCGTCCTCCCATGGTGGCGCCGCCGGGATCCTAGGAGTGCGTGATCCTAGAGGTGCGCCCGCTCAAGTTGGATGCAGAGGAGATGGAGCTCGGCGGGCTACACATCCAGTCGTCGCCGTGCTCCACATCCAACACCAGTGGGACTGTGGGAGGACGAGGCTCCGCAACATACGCCCTGCTTTTCCTCGCGCCCCCACCGCCGCTCGATTCGAGCGCCATCGGCTCGCCCCGCCGCAGTTGAAGCTCGGTCGCTGCCCGATTCGAGCTCCGCCGGCCCGGCCCGCCGACGCGTTTCGAGCTCCGCCGCCGCCCCGCCCCACTCCTTGTCTCGATCTGAAGCTCGGCCACCCGATTCGAGCTCCCCCATTGGCGCCCATCTCCACGCATGGCCGCCAGCGCCCTCTGAATCGACTCTCGGCCAAGCCATACATCTTCAAATGCATCATTTGTTTGGAGCACTAGTTTTACATCACCAAATATATATGTGTGTTGGAGTTAAGACTTTTTTGCGTGTAAAACACACTTTTTGGTGATGTAAATTATACTATGACGCTACCTTTACATCCCCTATATAACATCTTCTATCGGAGATGCTTTGAAAAGCTAGCTAGTGTATGCTCGCCCGGTGAGCCTAGTGCATGCTTATACGAATGTACTAGTAGTATTGAGCACCCGTCGTTACTCGTCCGCACATTATTGATGTTCTATTACCAATGATACTCTTTATTCTACATCTCCGCAGATCAACTAGAGTAGTATGAAACTATGAAAACGCATACGCACATCAGATTTCGACAAATCAAACGCATACGCACGACGCGCAAGTCCATACATTCACCCGTGCTGCTCTAGTTAGGTGCTGGCGACGTCCCGCGCTTTGGTGGTGCCCAGAGCGTCCACGGCCTCGTCCCCGACTCTGTGCCCGACGAAGGCCGGCGCCCCCTGTCTGCCGTGCCGCTTCCCGCTGTCCAACGGCTGCACCACCATTCCGCCCACCCGGCCGGAGTCGCCCTGCGCCAGGCCCCTCTGGACGTACCCCACGACCCAGACGAGCGCCGAGAGCCCCGAGACGGCGAGCGCGCCAGCGGCGGCGAGCCCAGCGACGGCCAGCGCGGCCCCGAGGGCGGCGGGCACGAGAACCGGACTGAAGAGCAGGATGAGCGGCGCCGAGAGCGCGACGCCGGCGAGCGTGGCCAGCAGGAAGAGGCCGGAGAGGGCCAGCAGCGCGGCGCCGAGCGGGACGAGGAGCGCGGCCGCGGCCAGCGCGGGGACGCGCGGGTCGCTGCGGAGCGCGGACCTCAGGCTCAGCCCCTCAATGCGCCGCAGCGGCTGGTACTGCTGCTGCTTCCCGCCGTGCTGCTGGTGCGCGCGCGCCGACGCCGTCGTGACCATGGCGAGCTCGGGCGGTGGAGGTCGAGGGAGACGACGACAAGGCTTCTGATCTGGCGAGCCCGAGCAGCGGCGGTCTGATGGCGAACTCGGTACGATGCCCTTGGCTCTAGCTATATAGAGAAGAGCGGTGCGTGCGCGGGGTGAGGTGACACGTGGGTTGGGCGCGTGGCGATGCGGCGGACACCTGAGCTGCATGCGGGAGAACGGCGCCATGGTGTGACATGTACTCCCTCGTCTCGGCCTACCTTCCGTCCGGGCACGTCCTGCGTGTTCTGGAGTTGCGTCCGCAGGCCGCACAGCCGTTGCTGTTTCTTGCGGGGAGCTCTATGCGATGGTTTTAGCTACTGGTTCGAGATGTTCCTGCAGTGTTTTTCGTCGTCCAGAGTGCCCGTTTTGGACCGCCAGCAAAAATTGGAGTAAAATGCACGCATGGTCCTGCAAGTTGGTGGCGATGTCCACAACCGTCCTGGAACTTTCAAACGGCCTCAATACGGTCCTGAAAGTTGGAAATACGGTGCCAATACAGTCCTTCAAATCGGGGAACTGGTCCTGGGATGCATATGTGCATACAAATCGCATACGCCAGGACTTCCACGTCAGCAGAGGAAAAAAACGGTTCGCGTCGCTCAGCGTGTGCTCGCCCGCACGTCTACCTGGGTGAGCCGGCCCATACATCCGAGAGCTAGTTTATTTTTACGGGCACGTCTATAGCAAACGATGCGAACACTGTAGCGAAATATATATTTATTTTTTCCCTCCTTTATATATATTTCCAAAATTTCAAAAATTGTTCATGAATTCAAAAAAGTTCAAAATTTGAAAATTTGTTCATGTATTTGTAAAAATGTTCAGGAATTCAAAAGATGTTCATGGATTTGGAGAAATGTTCATGGATTCAAAAAATGATTCATGAATTCAAAAAATGTTCATGATTCAAAAATTGTACAAGCCGGCCGACTCCGCATCTGCGCCCGGCAGCGCTCCGCGACCATCAGTCGGCCGACTCCGCGTCCGCGCCCACCAACCAGCGGACCTCGCGTCCGCGCCGGGCAGCGCTCCGGGCCCACCAGCCAACGGACGCCGCGTCCTCGCCCGGTAGCGCTCCGCGCCCACCAGTCGTCGGACTCCGCGTAGGGCGTCCAAAAGAAATGAGAAATGAGATAAGGAGCAGTAAGAAAGATAAAAGAAGTAGAAATTTCTGATTTCTGATTTTTTGGACCCGTCCACTTAACTTGAGCTTACATCTTGACCCTTGTATGTAGATTTCTGATTTCCTTCGCAGTGAACAATCTATTCTCCACTTTTGAATCAAAACACCAACCGCAACCGACCCAATAGTAGGAGTAGGCGGCAGCGAAAGTGCCACAGCCAGGGGAAGTGCCAGAGTCTAGAACCGAAGGTGGTTGTGACCTGATAAGATCCAAAGCGCAGCAAAGCCCCACAAAAGCAAACAGTACGGGTGGAGGAGTTACCGTGGGCACCATGTTGGTTCAATCTGAAAGCGTGGTAATTCATTCATTTCATCGAAGAAGGATCAAACATGAGTCATCACATTGTTTCTAGATCTTCGATACCTCGATGTTCTGAAGAATAGGTCCTAAAATGGCCAATTGATTGTTTTCTCAACGGGAATCGAGGAAATGGCAAGGCTACCTGGCGAGGACGCGGCGTCCGTCGGCTGGTGAGCCCGGAGCGTTGCCCGACGCGGGCGCGGGGTCCGCTGGTGGGTGGGCGCGGATACGGAGTCGGCCGACTGATGGGCGCGAAGCACTGCCGAGCGCGAACACGGAGTCGGCCAACTTGTACATTTTTTGAAATCATGAACAGTTTTTTGAATTCATGAATAATTTTTTGAATCCGTGAACATTTCTCCAAATCCATGAACAGCTTTTGAATTCTTGAACATTTTTTCAAATACGTGAATAGATTTTTAAATTTTGAATTTTTTTGAATTCGTGAACAATTTTTTAAAATTTGGAAATATATATAAAGGAGGGAAAAATTAAATATATATTTCGCTACAGTGTTTACATCGTTCGCTATAGACGTGTCGGTAAAAATAAACTAGCTCTCGGATGTATGGGCAAGCACACGCTGAGCAACGCGAACCCTTTTTCGTCCCTCTGCTGACGTGGACGTCCTGGTGTATGCGATTTGTATGTTTTTTTTGTAAATTTATGCGATTTGTATGTACATATGCATCCCAGGACCAGTTCCCCAACTTGAAGGACCGTATTGCCACCGTATTTCCATCTTCCAGGACCGTATTGAGGCCGTTTGCAAGTTCCAGGACGGTTGTGGATATCGCCACCAATTTGCAGGACGCTGCGTGCATTTTACTCCAAAAATTGCTGCCAAGTAAATTGCCCGCGTTAGTTTAAAGGGCAGTGCTAGGCGCCGGCACACCGGCTCAAATTTGGGCCGGTCAACACACAGCCACCCGATCAAATCATGCGTAGCTGTTGGATTTGACCCATCTGCGTCGTCTTCTTCCTCGCACTGCTCGAGAGAAAAACAAGGGGATCCACACACTCTCCACGCGCACACCACCACCACCCATCCTTGTCGCTTTGTGGCCGTTCCCCGCGACCTCCGGCGAGGTCCCCCCCCTTGGTAGGGAATTGCACAACGGCCGCCATTGATTCTAGAGGCGATTCATTGAGGATGAAGCTCTAAAAACAACCAGATCCAACTCGCAGGTGCCATGGTTGCAGCATCCCTAGTGTAGCCTCGCCTCCAGCTCGCCGCGGTCCACCTCCGGCTCGCCGTGGTCGTCGGCTTGCACCATCGCGTGCAACAAAAAATAACAAAAATCCTCAGTGGCCGGTCGAAGCAAATTCATTATAAGGTTCCAGCAAAACAAAACATCGGTTCCAGCAAAATTAACCTCAACAGGGAGAACTTCGGTGGTTGATTGTAGCAAAAAAAATTTGCTAGTTCCAGCAGAAAAAATCACTGGTTCCAGCAAAATAACTCTGAAGGAGACTCGAATTGGTTCTATTGTAGCAAAAAAAAATTGTAGCAAAAGGGAAAGCTAGTTCCAGCATAAACATACACTGGTTCCAGCAATAACCGCACGTCGACGATAAGCGTGCATTTGGTTCCAGCAAATCGCTGGCCGATGTGTCAGGACCCCGACTCGATGTCACACCGATCTAGCCGGTAACACCTCATATCACTTTGCGGCCTCACGCACGGTATCCCCACGGGTGTCGCCTTACCTTTGCCCGGGACCGTTTGCGCCTTTTGGCTCACGTATATGATAGTGTCGCTAGCATCCATATGATAAAGAGCCCGGGCTGACATGACTAGTCGTAAACCCAAAGTGGCACAGACTTACAGGGACAGGCATCAATGACCCAGCTTCGAACGTGTCGGTCATCAGCAAATGGGTCCGGGCTGTAGCACTGGGCTAGCAGGACTCCGGTAAACCGGGCTGTAGCGGGCTAACAGGACTCCGGTACTCATCGCGTGACATTTCCCCGAAGGGACAGACACAGGAACGAAGAAGGACATATGCCGGCCAGCCTAAGTGTTCCAGAGCAGTAGCAAGCTACCATGGCTCAGCGGTAACACTAGGAGACATTTCCCGGTAAGAAAGGCTACTAAAGATAAACAACTAGATAGTCAGATCCCACACATACCAAGCATTTCAATCATACACACAATATGCTCGATATGTGCAAATACAACGAAGCATCACAACATGACTCTACGACACAAGTACTTTATTCATTAGGCTCCGAGGAGCGAGATATTACAAACATGGGTCTCATGACCCAACACTCAGAGCATACAAGTCAAAGCACAAGCGGAAGCTATCATGTCTGAGTACAGACGTCTATAAATGAAAAAGGCTGAAAAGCCTGACTATCTATCAGATCCTGCCGAGGGCACAAGATCGTAGCTGCGGTATCAAGCTAAACGTCGAAGTCCACGCGGAACTACTAGTGAGACTGAAGTCTCTCTGCAAAACATAAAATGGGCAAACGTGAGTACAAATGTACCCAGCAAGACTTACATCAGATCTATCTACATATGCCTCATTATCAACAAAGGGGATGGTGGAGTTTGACTGCAGTAAGCCAGCTTTGACTCGGTGGCTATCCTGAACTACGACTGCAAGTAACTCTTTTGAGGTGGCGCACACGAGTCCACATATTCACCATATCAATACACCACTATGGATTCGCTCCCGTCTCCCTACGAGAACGCCATCCATAGCACTCACGCTTATCTTGCGTATTTTAGAGTATCCACTTTCACTTGTCTATGAACTGTACAAGGGGTCCACGTTTCCATATCCGAGGAATCCGGCTATTCGAATAGATAATGATAACCCTGCAGGGGTGTACTTCTTCACACACGCTTTCGCCACTTATCGCCCTGTACACGTCATGTACCTCGGCAACCTTCAAGGGGAAGCCGGGCGAGGGAGTCGGCCACGACCTGACTAACCGAACAAGTCTCTAGTCCAGGTTTATCGCCTATTCAGGTTCCATCCGCAAGGAGATCCGGCCGGGGTGTCGCTTACGGCCCCAAACGATGTGAGCAGGGTTCCCAAGCCCACCATCCGGGTGCCACTTGGTACACCGGGCCACTGTGCCTAGTCTGTCCCAAGCCCACCTGTACCGGGTGCCACTTGGTAGACTACTAACACTACCTACAAACACCAGAAACTAGTTGCAACTCCTGGACAGAGATCATGTTGATTAATAAGCCGAGAGAGCTTGGAGCGCCCGGAGCCCAATGTGTGGTAGTAACTGATCATGGATCACAAACACAGAACTCAGTTCCTGAGGACGGCTGCAATGAGACAACCCACCATGTACTCCTACATGGCCTCTCACCGCTACCTTTACCAAAACGTGTTCACACACTTAGCTCACCCACAGTAGGACATGTTCACACGCCTCTGATTCATCCCCGATGAATCAGACCTGACTCAACTCTAAGCAGTAGCAGGCATGACAAACAAGCATGAATGAGTAGGCACATCAGGGCTCAAACAACTCCTACTCATGCTAGTGGGTTTCATCTATTTACTGTGGCAATGACAGGTCATGCAGAGGATAAAGGGGTTCAGCTACCGCAGCAAGTAACAGATGAATCGGTGTTGTCCTGATGCATTAAAAGAGAGCAGGAGCGAGAGAGTAGGATTGTATCGGAATGAACAAGGGGGTTTTGCTTGCCTGGCACTTCTGAAGATAACATTGAGTCTTCATCAGTGTCAATGATCACATCATCGGTATCACGTCTATCGAGAAGGGACAAATACCGGCAACACAAAAGGGAACACAATCAATGCAATGCACAATATGATGCATGATCATGACATGGCAAAATGAATGTGTTTTGGCTAATGCAACTAGCAACAGATTAAATGAAGTTGGTTTGAATACAAGATTCAAATTCAAACTCCATATGTGATTAAATAAATGCCCTTTATATGATTTGTGCTAAACAGCAGCTATAAGTTGTTCTAACATGCATGAAAATGGTACAGATGGATTCCTTGAATTTTTCTGATAATTTTTCATATATAAATTATTTAATTTGGAGTTACGGTTAATTTTCTATGATTTATTGAAGTTTTAGGCATTTTCTGGAATTTCAGAATTAAATTAAATCCAGAAAATACTTATTGCGTCAGCCCCACGTCACAGTGACGTCAGCAGGGTCAACTGGGCGCCTCCAGGTCAAACCTGACCTGTGGGACCCATATGTCAGCGTCACAGGTTAACAGGGGGGGTTTATTTTAGTTTAATTAAGGATTAGGGCACTAGGGCCCACATGTCAGTGGCTCTGGGGTTAGATTAGGTGGTGATTAGCTTAAGCTAATCACCTGATGGCGGGGGCCCACCTGTCAGTGTCAGCAGAGGGGGTAGTTAAAATAAAATAACTAAACTAATTAGCAGGGGGGGCTGGCCCCACCTGTCATCGACCCAGAGAGGGGGGGGTGTCCCGCCGTGGTCAACGTGGTCAGACCCACCGGCGGCTTGACGCCGGCGAGGCCAGACGCGGTGGTGCGCGTCGGAAACCCACTACAGGGGCTCTTTTGGCGCGCAG
>NC_041393.1:187177727-187184421 GCF_002162155.2 Triticum dicoccoides | reverse complement strand
GGGAGGAAAGCAGAGGAGAGAACGGGGTCCAGGGGAAGAGAGGGGAGGTGCAGGGGGCGAAGGGAAGTGCGTGGCGTGAGGGGGAGGCTCGGGAACGCCTCGGTGGAAGCAGGAGGTGGCCGAGGCGGCATCGGCGCTCGCCACCGAGCTGCTTCGGTGCGAGGGGAGGAAGGAGACAAGGGGGAGGAGGTGGGCTGGGCCGCCAGGTGGGGGAGCTGGGCCGGCTACAGGTAAGTGGCCCAGGTACGGATCTTTCTCTCTCTCTCTCTTATAATTCTGTTCTGTTTTATCTTTTCTATTTTCTGCAATTTGATTTTGATTGATTTAAAATATCAAATCATTTTATAAAATCCTGGAAACAGTTATGGGTGCTTTCTGAATTATTTCAGTGACCCCTAACAATTTCCAACATTTATTTGAACATTTAAATTATTTATAGTATTTAAATGCCCAAAGTTAAATACAATATGGTTTAATTCAGTGACCAAATATGTCCTGCAAAAATATAAACCATTTTTGGTAGATGCTTCCACCTCAAACCAGAAATGTTGAACATTTTTAGAGGACATTTTGAGTTCAATGAAAAAGGTTTTATTTTGACCCTAGTTGAATTCATTTGGTGCTAGGGCTTAGTCAATCCCCATTTCAACTTTCTGTAAAAGTAAACATGATGCATCACCAAAGACTGGTACTAGTGCATTGCCAGAAGCTAGGGGTGTGACAACTCACCCCCACTAAACAAGAATCTCGTCTCGAGATTCAAGTGTAGGGTAAGATGAAGGGGAAACGCAAACTAGTTTAATCTTCACGATCCAGGGTGCCCTTCAAATGAACGTTGATTTGAACACCATCTTTGCCTTGTCGTCTTGCTCTGAGAAATCCTGCCAACATGACCTGGAGGGAAGGAGACTCTAGAAGGGTCGATCTTCTCGAAGATCGAACAACTCACGGAATGAGACATAGGACCATCTCTCGGGTTGGGACACGAGATACACATCAAGAGGGGTGGAAAGAAACGGATGACGAAGGTTCACTAGGTAGACAACGATTCCACACCTAAGAAGGTGGTGAACGATTGTCCACGTAGCGAGGAGTTGAGTTGCCTTAATACCATAACGATACACCTTCGGAACCGTGACTCGTAGATATCTCCCCTTAAGTGGCAAAAAGAATTACCTTTGATTCAGAGATCATTGAAACTCTTTAAACCAGCCTAAGACAATTCTCGAGCGATCGTTTGGAGGGGGTCAGTAGAATGGCATACTCAGACTTGGATGATGTGGATTACCTTGTTGAAGACAACGCAATGGATGAATTTGCTTATCACCGGAAATGGAAGAGACCCATGGTAGAATGGCCCATTGGCGGTGCAAGCTGGGAACAAAATGCAAATGATGGGAATGATTCTGGTAACTGGGGAGGAACCCAACAATAGAGAGTGAATTCACTGTTTGAATAGATCATAGCATAACCGAGGAAACTGAGAGGAATCCTAGTTAGAGCCGATGGTAACACGTAGCGCTTGTGCGTGCTCTCAAGAACTTGAGCATTTCCACAATCATCAAGATTCTACCAATATCCGTGTCAAGGATCCTGGCAACACAACTTGCTACCATGATGAATGATGATGGATGATGCAGATGCAAAGGAAGATAACACCTTCTCAGATTACACCTTAGCGAAGCCAAGGAACAAAATCTGGATGATCGACCGAGAGACATTTAGCACTCCGCTTCTAATGTTCTCCTTGATGTGCTAGTGTAACCCATTCATAGAAATGGTCTGGTATCTAGGACATCAAGTAAAGAGGTCGGACTTCGGAATACAGAAATCCATAGGGCAACTAGGGAGTAAGTCCTACGAAATCATTATGGGGAGGTGGCCAACTTCTTCAATCAAGATACTACAATAATAGGTCTTTCGGCTGGGTGGTGCTGGCCACGACATCCACTTTACCGGTTATCGAGGGACCAATATTATAGTTCTTGGGAAATGTTCCAACCATCATATCTGCCTGAGATTCAGATCTGGTTGGTGTTAGGATATTCCAGACTCATCGAGTCTAGGAAGAAAAATGAAGGTTTGCAACATAATTCGACGAGATGACGTTGCGAGATTCTCGGGAAATGAACTACGATAGCAAGCTCCAAAACATGAGCTGGTTCTGCTACAAACATGTGAACACGTTGTCCAAGACAAGCATGACCACAAAGTAGTCTTATAATAAAACACTACCGAGTTCAGGAGGGGGAACCATCAGCGAGGATATCGAAGTTTTGTACAAATCCATCTGGTACCTTCGGGACTAGCACTTAAAACTTATTAATCTTGAACAAATCAATCAGTGGCTTGGTGTGCTAGGGACCCATATAGAATGGAGGTTGCAAGTCTCCAGACCACAGAATACTTCGCACGTATGCATGACTGACTTGGGATGATTCCAGAAGAAGCAAAAACAAACTTTCTCGAATTCACGACGGTAGTTTACATCAAAATGCACGTGAATCAAAGGAAGTCACTCCTTTCATCAAACAAGTACTTCATGAGCTAGCATGAAGAAAATGCTTTCAAAAGTTTCCAACACTAACTTAATGTTCAACAAAATCATGGAGAAGATAAGGATGTTGTCAATGGGCTCAACAACAATTCATCTAGGTTTCCTTTTAAAAGGAATTCCATAGTTAAGTGAACACGGTGATAGCATTGGTCAGACCAAAGATGTAATGGTGTATGCTCGAGGGATCAACCACGAATAAGACAACATTACGAGCATCGTTGGTACTGATTTGATTTGACGATAGCCCACACTCAAATCAAAGGATTGATAAGACAATAGGTCCAGCAACTGATCACAAAGACCAATCGATGAAGATATCATCTTTCTTCAACACACACTACACAAGAATATCCCTTTGGAACGAACTAAGTCAGGCAAGCTTTTATCTTCCAACTCTCCAAGTTGTTGTCTAGCTTAACCAACTAGCTCGGGGATATCTAACACCGATTCTTGAAGAGAAGGTGGTTCACAAGAAACCAACTTGATCACGAGCTCAACACAGCGGTCAGGTGACAACCTGGTAATACTTCCGAGAAGATCTTCGGAAAATCACGAACCACCGATATATTACTAGGCTCGAGAACAATCTTGCTTTTTGAGGCAAGACGATATGATCAATAGAGCGAAGATTTGAAATAATCCTAACTCATCGATCGAGGAGTGCACCGAGAACAAGGACTAGGTAGCATGATCAACCTTAGAATGATGATTCAAAACCAACACGCTAAGAATGAAATTATTGTCCATTAACTACCAAGCAACAAGGTTGCTAGGAGTATTGAATTCACACATCACAATTCACTTGTCGACATTCCGGTTACAATAACACAGGAACCGAGGAATGAGCAATGATGGCAAGAAGTATTACTGTACCAAGAGTTCATAGGATGGTGTGCAATTCCTATAACAATCCCGATATAAAAGATGGTAATACTCCAAGGTAGAACAGAACAAAAGCTGTATTGGCATTTTGATCTGCGGAGTACAATTGTTTTGACCCAATCCTGGATATGGAAGAGGTACTGGAGTTTGTTTCTCCTAGTCATTCCGCGATAGCATGGCTTGACGGACCACAAGAGTAATAGGCATCGATGAACGAATGCACACATAATCTTGACTATCAATTGATATACGAGGGTCAGAAGACAACTAAAGAGGGACAACTCAAAGGAACATATAATTTTCTGAGTTGTGGGTGCATGGTTTAGCATGTCGAACGAATTCCACAAATTTCTTCCGGATAACCCATGCAGAAAGGTAGAACTGGCAGAGTCGCAATGTAGAATCGAGAACCCATTGAGAGCACTCTGATTGTGATCTTTTGATCCAACAAACTTCTGCCAAAATGGTTCGTGGTATTTGGAAGAACGATATACCATGGACCTCGAGGACTATCGCAAAGATTACTAATATCCTAAAGGCACTAGCAGTTACTATCAACATGAAGTAGGTAGAGTGGATCTCGGGTTCAGAACCCAGGAGTAGAATACCTACTACTAAGTAGCATCACGGGATGCTTTCGAGAATAAAGGCCAGAATCTCACACTGGGAACACAAAACATTGCTAGATTACTAGGTGACTCCCTAAACACCTAGGGCCATAATAGTAACTCCAACATAATGTCAAGGCAATAGAATACCTCAACTCAACAATTAGTGTGATTGAGCTGGCATAAAGGAGCATCGAAACCAAAGGGAAAGGATTTTGCAAATGCATCAGACTATTTAGAAACCTGGAATGACTCGGACAGCATAACGGCTGTAAATGCTCAGAAGAGATTTGAGACATTCACAAAAATGGTGGCATAACCACTCAGAAGCACAATATCAAGGTTTCGAGATCAACAATTAACATACGGGAGTAGTAGGAACTGAACTGAGACTTAAATCCAACAACCTTATAAGTCCACTGATTAGTAACACGTGATCCTGATAGAAAGAAGAGATAGCCTAGTTCTTAATCCCCGTAGAGGAGAAGATGATGACTCAGATCAGAAGGCCATGAGGTATAAGGAGTAAAAAGAGTCTTACGTTCCATCCCACAATCAATTCCCTTATATAACTAAAGAATTTCTAGACTCAACTTCGACCAGTTTGGCTTGGTAATCCTACAGGCAGTCAAGCTCTGATACCAACGCTGTCAGGACCCCGACTCGATGTCACACCGATCTAGCCGGTAACACCTCATATCACTTTGCGGCCTCACGCACGGTATCCCCACGGGTGTCGCCTTACCTTTGCCCGGGACCGTTTGCGCCTTTTGGCTCACGTATATGATAGTGTCGCTAGCATCCATATGATAAAGAGCCCGGGTTGACATGACTAGTCGTAAACCCAAAGTGGCACAGACTTACAGGGACAGGCATCCATGACCCAGCTTTGAACGTGTCAGTCATCAGCAAATGGGTCCGGGCTGTAGCACTGGGCTAGCAGGACTCCGGTAAACCGGGCTGTAGCGGGCTAACAGGACTCCGGTACTCATCGCGTGACATTTCCCCGAAGGGACAGACACAGGAACGAAGAAGGACACATGCCGGCCAGCCTAAGTATTCCAGAGCAGTAGCAAGCTACCATGGCTCAGCGGTAACACTAGGAGACATTTCCCGGTAAGAAAGGCTACTAAAGATAAACAACTAGATAGTCAGATCCCACACATACCAAGCATTTCAATCATACACACAATATGCTCGATATGTGCAAATACAACGAAGCATCACAACATGACTCTACGACACAAGTACTTTATTCATTAGGCTCCGAGGAGCGAGATATTACAAACATGGGTCTCATGACCCAACACTCAGAGCATACAAGTCAAAGCACAAGCGGAAGCTATCATGTCTGAGTACAGACGTCTATAAATGAAAAAGGCTGAAAAGCCTGACTATCTATCAGATCCTGCCGAGGGCACAAGATCGTAGCTGCGGTATCAAGCTAAACGTCGAAGTCCACGCGGAACTACTAGTGAGACTGAAGTCTCTCTGCAAAACATAAAATGGGCAAACGTGAGTACAAATGTACCCAGCAAGACTTACATCAGATCTATCTACATATGCCTCATTATCAACAAAGGGGATGGTGGAGTTTGACTGCAGTAAGCCAGCTTTGACTCGGTGGCTATCCTGAACTACGACTGCAAGTAACTCTTTTGAGGTGGCGCACACGAGTCCACATATTCACCATATCAATACACCACTATGGATTCGCTCCCGTCTCCCTACGAGAACGCCATCCATAGCACTCACGCTTATCTTGCGTATTTTAGAGTATCCACTTTCACTTGTCTATGAACTGTACAAGGGGTCCACGTTTCCATATCCGAGGAATCCGGCTATTCGAATAGATAATGATAACCCTGCAGGGGTGTACTTCTTCACACACGCTTTCGCCACTTATCGCCCTGTACACGTCATGTACCTCGGCAACCTTCAAGGGGAAGCCGGGCGAGGGAGTCGGCCACGACCTGACTAACCGAACAAGTCTCTAGTCCAGGTTTATCGCCTATTCAGGTTCCATCCGCAAGGAGATCCGGCCGGGGTGTCGCTTACGGCCCCAAACGATGTGAGCAGGGTTCCCAAGCCCACCATCCGGGTGCCACTTGGTACACCGGGCCACTGTGCCTAGTCTGTCCCAAGCCCACCTGTACCGGGTGCCACTTGGTAGACTACTAACACTACCTACAAACACCAGAAACTAGTTGCAACTCCTGGACAGAGATCATGTTGATTAATAAGCCGAGAGAGCTTGGAGCGCCCGGAGCCCAATGTGTGGTAGTAACTGATCATGGATCACAAACACAGAACTCAGTTCCTGAGGACGGCTGCAATGAGACAACCCACCATGTACTCCTACATGGCCTCTCACCGCTACCTTTACCAAAACGTGTTCACACACTTAGCTCACCCACAGTAGGACATGTTCACACGCCTCTGATTCATCCCCGATGAATCAGACCTGACTCAACTCTAAGCAGTAGCAGGCATGACAAACAAGCATGAATGAGTAGGCACATCAGGGCTCAAACAACTCCTACTCATGCTAGTGGGTTTCATCTATTTACTGTGGCAATGACAGGTCATGCAGAGGATAAAGGGGTTCAGCTACCGCAGCAAGTAACAGATGAATCGGTGTTGTCCT
>NC_041393.1:187176068-187177717 GCF_002162155.2 Triticum dicoccoides | reverse complement strand
TATCGGAATGAACAAGGGGGTTTTGCTTGCCTGGCACTTCTGAAGATAACATTGAGTCTTCATCAGTGTCAACGATCACATCATCGGTATCACGTCTATCGAGAGGGGACAAATACCGGCAACACAGAAGGGAACACAATCAATGCAATGCACAATATGATGCATGATCATGACATGGCAAAATGAATGTGTTTTGGCTAATGCAACTAGCAACAGATTAAATGAAGTTGGTTTGAATACAAGATTCAAATTCAAACTCCATATGTGATTAAATAAATGCCCTTTATATGATTTGTGCTAAACAGCAGCTATAAGTTGTTCTAACATGCATGAAAATGGTACAGATGGATTCCTTGAATTTTTCTGATAATTTTTCATATATAAATTATTTAATTTGGAGTTACGGTTAATTTTCTATGATTTATTGAAGTTTTAGGCATTTTCTGGAATTTCAGAATTAAATTAAATCCAGAAAATACTTATTGCGTTAGCCCCACGTCACAGTGACGTCAGCAGGGTCAACTGGGCGCCTCCAGGTCAAACCTGACCTGTGGGACCCATATGTCAGCGTCACAGGTTAACAGGGGGGGTTTATTTTAGTTTAATTAAGGATTAGGGCACTAGGGCCCACATGTCAGTGGCTCTGGGGTTAGATTAGGTGGTGATTAGCTTAAGCTAATCACCTGATGGCGGGGGCCCACCTGTCAGTGTCAGCAGAGGGGGTAGTTAAAATAAAATAACTAAACTAATTAGCAGGGGGGGCTGGCCCCACCTGTCATCGACCCAGAGAGGGGGGGGTGTCCCGCCGTGGTCAACGTGGTCAGACCCACCGGCGGCTTGACGCCGGCGAGGCCAGACGCGGTGGTGCGCGTCGGAAACCCACTACAGGGGCTCTTTTGGCGCGCAGCGAGCAGCTACGGGGAGAGGGTGGAGTGGCGCATCCAACGGTGGCGGTGGCGGAGGCTGGGGTGGCCGGAGCTGCCGGCGGCGAGCTCTTTTGCGGCGGCCGGAGCTCGGGCGAGGTCGGGGTTGGCGTTCGGGGGCACGGGAGGGGAAGCTAGTGGCGGCTACGGGCTCCTGGAGACGTGTTGAGTGCGGTGGTGTGCTCGGCTTCGAGCTGCAACGGCTCCAGCCACGGTGGTGACGAGGCACGGCGGCGGCGAGCTCTCGGGTCCGGCGGAAAGGCGGCTAGGGTACGGGAACGAGCGCGAGGAGGAGGGGAATGGAAGAGTAGCTCACAGGGGTTGCGACGGTGGCCTCGGGGAGCTCGGGGAGGCACCGGAGCCGACGAATTTGACGAAGATGGCCGGCGGTCCCGAGGTTGAAGAAGCCGGCGGTGGCGACGTTGCAGGGGCTCCCGCGGTGCGCTTCTCGGCGAGGAGGAAGAGGTGGTCGAGGCGGATCTCCTGGGTACTTCGGGTGGCAGCGAGGAGCACGGTGGCTACGGCGAACGGCGTCGGCGACGACGAGCTCCGCTCGGGCGCGTGCAGGGAGGAAAGCAGAGGAGAGAACGGGGTCCAGGGGAAGAGAGGGGAGGTGCAGGGGGCGAAGGGAAGTGCGTGGCGTGAGGGGGAGGCTCGGGAACGCCTCGGTGGAAGCAGGAGGTGGCCGAGGCGGCATCGGCGCTCGCCACCGAGCTGCTTCGGTGC
>NC_041393.1:187164019-187175794 GCF_002162155.2 Triticum dicoccoides | reverse complement strand
TGGCAGCGAGGAGCACGGTGGCTACGGCGAACGGCGTCGGCGACGACGAGCTCCGCTCGGGCGCGTGCAGGGAGGAAAGCAGAGGAGAGAACGGGGTCCAGGGGAAGAGAGGGGAGGTGCAGGGGGCGAGGGGAAGTGCGTGGCGTGAGGGGGAGGCTCGGGAACGCCTCGGTGGAAGCAGGAGGTGGCCGAGGCGGCATCGGCGCTCGCCACCGAGCTGCTTCGGTGCGAGGGGAGGAAGGAGACAAGGGGGAGGAGGTGGGCTGGGCCGCCAGGTGGGGGAGCTGGGCCGGCTACAGGTAAGTGGCCCAGGTACGGATCTTTCTCTCTCTCTCTCTTATAATTCTGTTCTGTTTTATCTTTTCTATTTTCTGCAATTTGATTTTGATTGATTTAAAATATCAAATCATTTTATAAAATCCTGGAAACAGTTATGGGTGCTTTCTGAATTATTTCAGTGACCCCTAACAATTTTCAACATTTATTTGAACATTTAAATTATTTATAGTATTTAAATGCCCAAAGTCAAATACAATATGGTTTAATTCAGTGACCAAATATGTCCTGCAAAAATATAAACCATTTTTGGTAGATGCTTCCACCTCAAACCAGAAATGTTGAACATTTTTAGAGGACATTTTGAGTTCAATGAAAAAGGTTTTATTTTGACCCTAGTTGAATTCATTTGGTGCTAGGGCTTAGTCAATCCCCATTTCAACTTTCTGTAAAAGTAAACATGATGCATCACCAAAGACTGGTACTAGTGCATTGCCAGAAGCTAGGGGTGTGACACGATGGCAGCAAAACTGATACCGGTTCCAGCAAATGGATGGCCGGTTGCAGCAAAAAGGTCGCCTGCAGCCCGCTATCTGTCTCCACCGCGCGAAGACCTTTCGCCGGTTGAAGCAGCGGGGTGCACCGGTTCCAGCTCTAGGTTGCAGCCCACCCCATGCGTGGTCCAAGAACTACGCAAGGAGGGATCATATTTTGGGGGGGGGAGGGAAGGTGCGAGCTAAGATGCCGTTCATGGCGGATGAGAAAGAAAAGGATAAGGCTGGGCGGTTGAGAAGGGAAAAGAAATAGGGAATCGGTGGCTGGGACCCACCAGCCTAGCACGTCAAGCCACGCGCGAAGCGGTTCCGCAGACGCATGGGCGAGGGGAAGAGAGTTTGATTGCCCACGATCCAACACGCCACGCGCGACCGGCCGAAAGACTTGGCCGGTCCGCCGGCACTAAACGTTTCCCTAGTTTAAAATAATAAATTGTGCTGACCGGCCTGAGACGTCTACAACCGGGTGCCTTCCGCCCCAACGGGCTGCGCGGACAAAAAAAAAAGCATCAACTGAGTTTCTTACATGCAACCCCATACCGGCCCATTTGTGAGGAGGACATGGGGAGGCCCGAATACCACGGTCATGCCGGATCGGTCCAGTATGGCCCACACCCCCACTGTTCCTGTGCAGAACCTCAGCCGGTCGCTGGAACCCTAGTCAAACCCCACTTGCTTGAGTCCTCTCGACCTCTTCACTCCTCTCCCGTCTCCTCCCCTTCCTCTCCCCATCTCTACCCGTCCCCTCCGTCATGGCCAAAAGCAGATTCAAGAGCGGCTCCGACGAGATCGACTGGTCTAAGCTGGTTGCCAACTCGTCGAGCTCGTCTGTGCCGGACCAGATAAGGAGGAGCTCACGCTCCGCATCGCTCTCCACCACTCGCAAATGGACCGGGGTGGGAGCTGCTCCTCCATGGCGTCGCCGGTGGCCAAGGTCGGCAGTTGCAGCTCCGCGGCACCCCGACGCCGCGCTACGCGCTCCCTGCCTTTCCCGGTCAGGCAGCATGGCGACCAGCGGTGCTCGGCACTACCAGTAGCTCGCGGTGACATGAATATACTGGGAGGAATTGGCACTAGCTTAGTAGTAATTGCATTTTTTTTAGAAAAAGAGAGGAATTTTCTTGATTTGTGCATTGAATGATGCACAGTCTTTTATTTATTATTCTAAAGTTTATTTGACTTCTTTTTTCCAAAATTTATTATCTGAGTACAATAAAATTTGACAAATATAGTGTTACAAATGACTATTGAGCTAGAGTACTAGAACATCAGTAGTCATTGCATGCGGTAAATAATGTAGAAATTTCTACCACCGCATTGTACTCTAGCTTTGCATTGGAAACAAGAAATACAAAATTATTCTTATCTAAACGGTATTGAAATGTACTCTCTCCGTCTGGAATTAGTTGTATTTGATTTCGGACGTAGACATGCACTACACATATCAAGATTTCTGCTAGCTTACAGCATCTCTAGCCGATCCTTTACTCCTCTAAATTGCACTTACCCGAAATACTAAATCCTATAAGGGAGTAAAACCTTTTTACTCCTCGCCCGAAATTTCCCCGGCGCCTAAAAACACTCGGCCCTGCACGGCCAAGTAAAACTTCTCCCTCCTCTTTCTCTCACCCGTGTGGGCTGCATTCTTCGCGTCGTCGCCGCCCCACGCATCTCAATCGCCACCGACGACCGCTGCCTTTGCCGAGATGGGTAGCCAAGACCCTTTCGCTACCCCGCCGGTGGTCGCCGTCAAGAACCACCCCGCGTCGCCAGAACCACCCCGCGTTGCCACCCGCACTGAATAAAAGATTGGGGATAAAAAATTCTCCGACCACAAGCACTAGCTCCAACCGCCACCAAGGCCGGGGGAGCGGGGGTGGCCACTGCCTCTCCGGTGATGGTAGGTCGCCCTCCGCTACTCCTGCCGGCGGCAAGCGAGCTAGGAAACCGACAGCCGCGGCATCGGTCCTCGCCGAGGAGGCCACGAAGAAGAAGAAGGACAACCCGACCTCTTGTCCACATCTGGTGCCTAGTGCAACGTCTCATGCCAACGACCACTGCCCTGGCGCACCCGGCCGCCGCAGCCAACAAAAAGCATTGTGGCCGCCAATTGCTCAAAGAAATGCCAACAAGGTAAAAAAAATTGCGATCATCAAGGGGAGGTGGCCGAAGAAGATGAAGTTGAGGAGGTGACCCAAACAAGCACCAAGACACCAAGGACAAGAACTCACAACTACAATTAAGTTGAAGATGTTGCTTTGTGCTATGCTTGGATGAATATCTCCATGTATGCATCTGCTTGCGGACTACTACAACAACTCTGTGGAAGTGACATCAAGTTCCACACAAGGGTCTCTTGGGCATCGTAGGGGCACCATCCACAACTAACGCAACCGATGGTCCGATTTGCATCGGTCAAGTGAATCATGCACCACCTAGCGGCATGTCGGTCACGGAGTTTGGCCCCATCATCCAAGATCTATTCAAGCATAGGAACAAGAAGTTTGGCCACAAGACCTTCACTTTGCATCATTGCTGCAAAGAGCTTTGCATAAACAAGAAGTGGATCAAGAGAGTTGCAGAGACCACTCCAAAAAGATCAAGGTTGGGCATATCCGTTGAGGAGGATGACTAGGTAGATGAAGTGGCCAACAATAAACCGGATGGGAACAATATTGCAAAAGAGAGAAAGAGGAGAAGTGCATTCGGTGGCACATACAAAGAAGAACTTGCGGCCATGATTGAGGCCAAGAAGGTGTTGGCGGTCGAACACAAAGAAGAGAAGACGACAAGGTGTAATGAGCTCAAGATGCTAGAGGACGAGAAATCAAAGTCCAAGTTGGTGGCCGAAGAGAGAAAGTTGAAGGCAGAGGAGTGTAGACTTCCACTTGAGGAGGAGAGGCTTCGGGATGCCAAGTCAAAGATCGTGCTATCGTGTTCATGAACCCAACTACAAAGGATGAAATCGCTTGAAAGTATTGGGAGCTCACTCGTGGGGAGATCTTGACCGAAACGGAGGTCTCTCTTTAGAATGGTGGTGGCGACGACAGAGGATGGTGGTGGCCGTGAGGATGGTGGTGTTGGTGGTTATGTGAGCAGAGAGGATGATGGTGGTGATGATGGTGGGCATGTATATGGTGGTGGTGGTTATTTCTTTGACGAGGATGGTGTTTGAGTTTGTGCTCATGTATGTCAATGGTTGGCCTCAATCCATAATATAAAACATGCTACGTTGTGGTGTTTGGAGCAAACTTGACCGGTGAAGTGATGCCTTTTGGATGAATTATGAAGGTTTTAATTTGAATATCTCAATCCATGAAACTATATGCTTGTGAACGGTTAATATGTTATGCATGTTTATTTTCAAAAATTTGAATGCTTAAGAATCAGGTGTGGCTTGGATTCGTAGAATCGGCTAGGGCTACAGATTTTGAAAATCAGAAGTTGACTGTTTGTTTTCCCAAGCTTTTGGAAAATCTGAATTCTTGTGAAATGTCTGCATCGCCCCAGAATGCACTGGTCAATCTGATTTTGATGCAGGAGACGGCGCAGGAGGAAGATCGGGGCGGGGAGGTTGGTGAAGCTGGAACAGGCCGCTCGGACGACACGCGTGCGCGCCGGAGCAGCCCCCGCAGCCGGACGAGCCTGGCCGTGGGCGCCGCCGGCCTGGGCGGGCGCAAGCTCAAGGGTCGTAGCTCCCTCGCGGCCTCGCGGTCGAGCTCGCGTGGCTGGGCGTGAGCTCGAGGGGCCTCGAGCGGGCGCGAGCTCCCGGCGCGGTGGAGCCGCCGTCCATGCTCCGCCTCGTCTCGTGGTCACGCGCCGATCTACACAGGAGAGAGGGGCAAGCGGCAGTGGCGGAGCCAGACGGAGAGAAGGATCAGGTGGTCGCGAGCGAGCTCGGATGGCGATGGTGGCGTGGCGTGGCTCCCCGGCGTCCCTCCCGCCGCGTTGCTCGGCGGCTGCTAGTGGGGTGGGATCGGCGGCTGCTGGGGGATAAGCTTTGGGGAAGATGAGAGATGTGTGCCTGCGGTGGCAGTTTCCTCGTAATATAGACCGGAAACAGGGGGAGGGCTGAAAACGAACTGTTTTCTTTTGCGGGAGGGTCCAGAATCGCTAGAATCACGTATATCGCAGCTTCCGGCTTCGCTTGCCTCGTAGTGCGATTCTACAAAGCTGTTGTACGAATCTGACTGTTTGTTTGAGAATCCGATTTTGGGTGGGCTAGAATCCGGAAATCACTAGCTAAAGCCCAAACAAAGGCCACCTTAATGATATATATTGTGTAAGTGTTTGAAGTTCACTAGGGGCTGGGGCCCGCCAATGGCGGGCCTCCTGAGAGCGTTCTTGTGGCGCACTTGCCTTGTTGAAGCGCCTCATTGTACCCCATACAGCCATTTTCACACACACACACACACATTTCTCTAGTAACATTGAACTAACGGTTGTTAGCCTTACGTTTTCAAATGTCTAACAATGCGATAAAGCCAACGTTATATAAAGCAAGGCATATCTAACCTTACAAGAACCTCGATCAGGACAATAATATAAAAGGAAGCTATAATTGTAGCTATCCATCACATATTGTTTGCTTCAGAAGAACTGACAAAAAAACTGCAAACTTATATCCTTTCAAAGGGAATCGCAGAAAAAATCAAGAGCCTGCAAGGTGCTATTTGTTCATCCTACCAAGAACAGCAACATCAAGTTAATATAACATCCTTTTCTTTGAGAAGCAAACAAGAAATACCTACAATTTGTTCCACTGAAATGTTATAATCCACTCCACTGGCATATGACATAAAAATTTCTGAGAAAATTGCAGGCTAGTTTCTGAGAAAATTGCAGGCTAGTTTCAGCGTGCCAATTTGCAGTATGTACTACAGCTGCCTGCTACTATCAGAGTATCACGCATCCATCCACCCCAAAAAAGGAGTAAACGCGGGAACTGACATTGAATGTGGATGAAGTGATCACCTTGAAGATGCGTGGCTTGAGGTGCTTGGAGCAAATCCATCACGCGTGTGCCCCTCTACTCCTACGGCTTCATCAAGATGAAGAGGCTAGAAAGAAGGAGCGACAGAGGTCGTCCCCCTCTCCCTCCGCTGGCAGACCCAAACCATCAGCTAGAACACGGCTAGGGCGCGGGGAGGCCATGCCATCACGGATCAACAGCGAGAACGCAGGTCCTCACAAGTTGTAAGCGCCCCTGACCACCACGTCGGCATGGTTGAGAAGAGATGGATCTGGGCGGTGGTTTCCGGTGACGAGCGAAATAGAAGTTGCGTGTACCCATAGTAGCTGTGTCGGCAGCGGCCATCACAATGAAATATAATCATTGCGTGTCGTCGTGAGTTCTTGAAAGGTTTCACCTGGATTTTCCTGGACCAATGAAGCAAAAACATGCACAATTTCTCAAACAAGGTTAGATGAAGTATGTGAATCAGATGCAGTATTAATACAATAAAAAATAGCACTGTCATCAAAGGATTCACTTACAATCGAAAGAAGAAGCAGCAGCATGATTTTGCTTGGCTCCGTCGGATCTGGACCAGATACCTGCACCATAAAAATACTCAGAAAATGATGGCATAAGAAGATTACCTAGCAATAGAAAAGCAAACTAAATGTAGACGACTGTATCCTTATTGTTAAGATTCATTTAACAGGAATTTCCCGACCATCATTTAAATGAATTGCAAGAATTTTTTCCTGATATTTAATGTAGAAAGCTAACATTAAATTATATGGTGTGCCATGAACTTATTAAAATTTCCTTGATGTACCTGTATCATGGGATCCATGAGATTCATGGCCTAGTGATCACTAACCATGCCACCCATTGCCATTCTGTAACCTCTGAATGTAGTTTTTCTCCTCCTAGCATTGACATGGATATGAGCATGAGTCATATTGTTGAATTCTCTAAATGGTTCACACTTAACTTTCCAACACAAAACGAAGAAAAGATATATTTGTAAAATTGTCAAATAAACATGCTGGCCAAGGTTTCTATCAAATAAAAACAGAGCTATAAAAATTGTTGTAGTTAACAAAAAAAAGTCAGGGCTATTACAAAACGCAGGTGCCCAGATTCAGATCGCTACAGACATCACAAATCCAACACCTACAGATAATACTACCATGGTAGCCAGGAATCATAGTTCATGTTTTGTTGAGTACATACATGATACTACCAGGTCAGAACCTACAGACACAGGATCATTGATTTGTACTATTCAACCACACTGACAACAATCGTAACCCGAAAATTAAGTGGCTTGAAACTGGCAACCCAACCCATGAACAAAGTGGCATCGATCTGGAACGCAGGATAAACAGTGCCTTGCAGATGCAGTTTCAGCATAGATAAGCATAAGTAGCATATATTAAAAAATATTAAAAAAGGCTTGTGTTCAGTTGGACATGAATAGCCTCATGATTCCTGAGTCAGATGAACAAAACGAAATCAAACCAGCACAAGGATAGGAGATCCAAGATTGCCCAATTCTACAATCGGCATCACCACACTTGTAAACAAGATAACAGCTTTACTAATTCCAGCGCATCAATTTCTACATAAACAAAATTACCACAATGAAATCCACGTCACTGGAGTTAAATTACGCAAATCTGCATAACACTCACGGGTGGAGGACAACCATCAGTCATAGTAGTATTGGAGATTGTGGCCGTACTGGTGTCACAGCTCGATATGTTCAGGTGGGAACCTTTGCCACTGCTCACCTCGATGCTGCTATCATGTATCTGGAGCTCGGGGGGAGAGGCGGCACTGCTGCTTCCCATCTGCATTGCATGATCCCGGCTGCCGAGGCACAACACCATCGACCCAACGCTGATGGCATGCTCGCAGCCACCTCCCCTCCTTTTATAGGGAGTCAAGTTGGGCGCAGACCCTACTCTCTTCTCCTTGGATTGCTTATCCGTGGGCGACGAGATCACCCTCCAAAGAGGAAATACACAAATGATGACCCTTGGTAAGAATGGAATTTATCAAATCAAGCGAGTCAAGATGTAAACCTAATTATATGATCAAAATAGAACCATTAAACAGTAGGCGAGTCAACATGATTTTAACTGACCAAACTTCAAGTAGAACACAGTTTATATAATTGTATAATTTAGTGATGAAAACTTGCAAACATACTTCCTATTTGTCTTCCTGGGAGATAATCAATCTTGTAAATATTCATCCTGCTGACATGACTTGTCATACTAATCAAACTATACTTGATTATCCTTGTCTACTCCATAACCTTAATGTGTTGATGTGAACTTGCTCGGCTCCTATAAAGAACAGCGTTGTAGCACCTAAACGTACAACAATTGCTATACACTCCTCAAGCAAACAACAAAGCTACTATACTAATCAACAAGCCATGGCCATGAGTATGGCAACCGGCGCCATGGGCTCCCTGCTGCCCAAGCTGGTCGAGCTCCTCAAGGAGGAGTACAAGCTCAAGGAGAGCGTCAAGGAAGGCGTCCAATTTTTTCCCCGGAAAATAAAATTCACCTTTCAAAATATGCCTACATTAATACCTTTGATTTGATGATGTCCAGAAAGCAGAGTCTAAACAACTGCACTGGACCAGAATGCCATCTATTTTGCTGTTTTCTGTAAACTTCGTATGACTCCAGCAATTCACACTAACACTGAATGGAAATTCGTGTAGCACAGTTTGAATGATCAGTAAAGGTATGAATGCCATACAGAAAAGTCATCAACCATAACAGAAACTTCCATCCCTTTATATGTGCTCGGACAGCAATATCCATGTCTTCAACTGTTGTTCTCTCCATCCATATTCCAGAGTCCTCGAGTGCCTTAATTCTCCACACTCCTGCTGTTCCGTTGAACCCCAAAAAAATTGAGGAATGCTCCCTTAACCTGTTGTTCAACCTCAAAGTGGAAGCACAGATTTAAGCAAACAAACAAACAGAGCATAGATGTAATGTGATCAACAAAATTGCGATCATATGACAATTGTGATAAATCATCACATTTACGGTTCAGATCAACAAATTCCAAATCACTTGATATTGGCTACCAACACTCAGTTAACATAGCAGCAGCAAACTATGGCAGAGGAGAAATAATGGCCTCCAACATGTTCAGATCATGAAGAGAAAAGACTTTTTTTGCGGAAGAGAAGAGAAAGACTGCCTGAGCATGGCCCGAGCAGAGAGAGGGAAGGGAAGGGCCTTACATAGAGAGCCATGGCCTGCACGCCCGCCATGGTGCTCCTCCGTCACACCCGCAGCCTGCAGAAAGCAACCGCACGGATCAAATCAAAAAATCCAGAAGAAGAAGATGAGGTGAGGGGAGGGGAGGGGAGGGGAGGAGGATGGAGGGCCTCAGTACCTTTGATGTCTACGTGCTGCAACTCGTTGCCGGTGTCGATGGCCACCACATCAGCAAGCACCGAGAGAAGGCCGCTGCCGCCGTCGTCGTCGCCCCATCCCATCCATCCATGTGTGGGTGTTGGGCTAGGGTTTCATCCCCATCCATCCATTGGTCGGGCCGGACCACCATGGCCGACCTCGAGCAGACTAAAAAGCAAGTAGGTGGTGAATCCAAATTCAAGAATGGTGTATTATAGTGGTAGAGATATTGGTATACACAGAACACGACACTACAATGGTAAGTAGTAATTCTGTAGTTTTGATGCATAACAATCCGGTGATCCAAGTATATAGGCAGAGGTTCTATACATAACTTAAGAAATATATCATAGTAACATATAGTGTATTTTTTCAGTCACACAGGTAACTGAAAATACAGGAGTAGACATATCTAATGAATAGCGTGCTATACAAAATAGCGTGGCCTCTGAAAATATGCTATTAGCGAGAGATTGTACACTGATCAATTTAACTAGACAATTTTCTACACGCTATAGCACGCAAGTAAATTATGTCCAGGTACCATCTCGGCAAGCTGATTACCAAAACCAATATTTCTGAAGCACTGAAACTTGGAACTGAAGCTGATTACTGAATCAAATATCCTGGAGTTGGACCTGAAGCACTTTCGAAATGTGAGGATTGCTTAGTGTTTTTATCAACCAAGGACAAAGGAAGAGGTCAGAGGGGACCTGGATCCCGCTGCCGGTGGAGTCGACAGGGGTGGCACTATACAACTCCGAACAAGAAGCCGAGAACAGGCAAACTCCCGCTGCATTCCTGAGCATCCGACAACAACCTTGCACTCCCTGCAAATCTTTGCCACAGGTGGTGACCTGCAACAGTTGTCAAGTTCAACGATTTGTACTACCATGCCTCATAGAAGAGAAAACTGAATCAAAGCAGCACATCGGCCTAAGGCATCAGCACGAACAAAAGTAATAACACATTAAAAAGTAAAAATAATTCTCAGAGAGAGCACAATTTCTATCTATAGAGAGAAAGGAAAAGAAGTGGGTAGACACTTGCATCTTCTGGCCAGCGGGGAAGAAGACCAACTCTACCACAACCTCATGGCAGAGCCGTGTGTCGTGGGGATCCCATGGAGGTGCACACAGAGTACGACGTACCAGCGACCTCCACCGTGTGACGTTACTGCCCCCATCCTCTACGCCCCCCTACCCCCACCCCTTTGCAGTGGTGGGCGGCGCAGCTCCGGCCGGCCGGCGTGGAGGGGCTGCTGGGCGGGCCGAGTCCACTCGGGAACGGACAGAGATGGGCGGAGCAGCTCCGGGCGACGGCGAAGAGGACTATCGATGGGCGCCGGAGTGGAGGTGGCTCTGGCCGGCTGTCCGCGCGGCGGCGGCTAGGAACCCTAGCGTCACGGTGGAGAGCGGGCTGTGAGGAAAAGAGGATGCGTTTTCGCAGGACTATCGATGGGCGCCGGAGTGGAGGTGGCTCTGGCCGGCTGTGCGCGCGGTGGCGGCTAGGAACCCTAGCGTCACGGTGGAGAGCGGGCTGTGAGGAAAAGAGGATGCGTTTTCGCTGATGCCATCGCTACTTTTTACAGGGGAGGTGCGGTACAGTAAAAGGAGACGTGGCTAGCGCGGTTACTCGACCTTGATGCGCACCTGAATGCTTTTAATTAATGTGGCTAGGATAAAAAACTAATGCAATTTTTTACTCCGCTAAGTTTAGGGGATCGGCTACGTCCGACCACCTATGGAGGAGTAAAATATTACCCCACTAACTTTACTTGGCGGTTTGCTCCTCTGTTTTTTAAGCAATCGTCTAGAGATACTCTTAGACATGTTGTGACATATCAATCCTCGGTGCTAATATTGGTTCCACGCATAGCCCATGCTCTACGATCATCCATCGACAACTTTTACGCTTGGTCATCCATTTACAACTGCAGAAGTTCAAATTTCCTATAAATGATTGATCCCCGCTAACTAATTTTGTTGCGCACGTACCTTTCCATGATAAAAAATTGAACAACTAATAATTTTTGTTGCCGATTCTAGATCTACGATTTCATTTCTACTCTATGACATGTAAATATGCTAGCAACTTGATCTTGCCCCTTCTTCTCACATCTAACGCACCACATGGCCTTGTATCAGTGTATCATCCTATGCACAGTATCACTGGATATCTGATGATACGGCTCATCAGATGATACGGTGATCCCGTACCATCTCGGGTGTTAGATCTAGACTATAGGAACAGGATTTGTCAACCTCTTCCCCACTGGAAAATATGCATAGGGCACCCTGTGTTTTGCCGTAAATGAGTGACTACTACTGCATATCCCTTCGTCTTGTGCGCCTCGAACAGAATCCCCCTCGTCCCCCCGTCGTCGCCGGGTACCATAGGGCTTTTCCCACCGCTACCGGACACCATGACGCCATGCCCCATCCACTCTTGCTAGCGCCGACTACACACAACCTATTTCAGCTGCACCGTGTGTGCCGAACCCATTGCTTAGATCATATCCACGCTCGATAGTACGATGGGAGCT
>NC_041393.1:187162889-187163591 GCF_002162155.2 Triticum dicoccoides | reverse complement strand
CTCTCTGAGCCGCTGGAGTGGTGCCACGGCGCAAATCCCAGTTGTGCCGCCGGCTACCATGGGTCATGTCCAATCATCACCAGCAGTTGAGCTCGATCTATCGGTATAAGGCAATTTTTCCGTGCCGGTTGCAGGAGTTGGAGCTCGATCTGCCTCCGCCAACTGTGGGTTATCAACCAACCGATAGTTGTAGTCCGGCGGCAGCCCGTTCATCAGGAAGTGCAACACATATGGGAGGATCCGAACTCTATCTGGTTAGTTTATCCTCTAATCTTGTAGTGTTCATGCAAAGATCTAGTTTTCGGAATAAGATTGTTCTGTGAGTTGTTGTCCTCATAGCCTTAATGACAGCTGCAAAGAAATGTAGCCTTTAATGAGTGGAAGCGTGCCATGAAAGATTATGCCACTAGTGCAGAACCGGGCAATAGCACCGGTTCGTAAGGCCCTTTAGTGCCGGTTCCATAACCGGCACTAAAGTGTGGGCACTAAAGGCCCTCCCCTTTAGTACCGGTTCAGCACGAACCGGTGCTAAAGGAAAACCACGTGGCACGAGCCAGCTCCAGGGGCCTGGAGCCCTTTAGTACCGGTTGGTAAGACCAACCGGTACTATAAGGTTTGGGGGGTTTTTAGTTTTATGATTTCTTTTTCATTTAATTTTGTGTTTCCATTTTAAATCTTTTTCGTTTGCTGGTATTTTACGAT
>NC_041393.1:187157558-187162708 GCF_002162155.2 Triticum dicoccoides | reverse complement strand
ATAGAATTTCTAGTAGAACCAATCATGCATATAAATATTATCAATGTCTCACAAACCATCATATTAATTAATTCACACATACACACATGTATAGCTATATACAATTTCTCCTACATATGCATGTTGCCTTCGGAGCCAGTGGCATTAGCCTAATTGGTGCCTTCGGAGTACGATGACAATTGGAAGTGGTTTTCATGGGGGCGGTAGCGGGTAATAGTATTCTCCCTTCGGATTTATGACCTGGTCGAGCAAAAATCCCGCTATTTCCTCTTGAAGTGCTTCTACGCGCTCCGTTTCTAGGAGCTTCTCCCGCACCTCTCTGAACTGTTGAGAAGGAGATCAATATGCATGTGTATTAGTTGTGTGACTAGATATTGATAATGGTGTAAAAATTGTGAATAGTGTTTTGATAAGCGTACCCATTCCTGTCTTTGAGATCTGCTTCTTTCGGACGCCATCATGCGAATGTTCTCGCAAACGCAGAATGCACACAGATCAGTCCCCTGCGCCTGCTTCAGGGCCTTTACGAGAATGGAATTTAATCAGATAATAATTAATCAAGCATGATAATTAAAGAGATGGCAGCTAACTAGCTAGCTAGTACTACTTAATTACTTACCTTAGGTCTTCCCCATTTAAGCTTTTCTTTCCATTCGCCTTTCGTGACGCTGATCAACCTTGCCCAAGCCCTGCCCGCCGACAAAGAAAATGAATAAAGGGATTATTAAATAGCTCATATCATGAAATGACGAACTAAATAGGCCGAGATATATAGTTAATAATGATTGAAATTACCTGTTGACTATCCCAAACAAGATGTTATAGTCAGTTTTTTCTTTGAGTAGTGAGTCCAGTATTTCAACTGTTTCGGCGTCAACTTTAATGATACACAAGACCCAGTGAAATCTGCATGCACACACGTTTGCATGTCTTAATTAAGCGGGCATATGTAAGCAAAAACATGTAGCTAGCTAGTAGGCAAAAACAGAGAATTTGTAGTACAAGACAGTGTGACTCACTGGAAGTTGTAAGGAAGTAGTATATCTTCATTGTATTTGAGGCGCTTCAAGAACTCTAGCATGCTGTCCTCTACGGCCTTTTGATGACATGGATCTATTTTCCATGTGTATTCATTAACGGTGTTTGGGTCAATGAACCCAATGCCAAAGCATCCATCTTTTCTCATTTCATACATCTTCATCCTGCATATAATACCACGGAAAAGAATATAGTAAGGATAATTACAGGTAATGATTGATCAAAAGGATCACTACAGCTAACTTGAGACTTAAATTACAGAAAGAAATCACTTACAGACAATAGCAACTGACGATAGATTTGTCGAGTGCGTCTTGATTGTATAACTGAAACAGTTCAGAATACTCAACGGACACAGCTTTCTCATGGTAGTAATGCTCCTCCTTGACATTCACCATGAGGGACAATCGATCGGAAATCTTAGTAATGTTCATGTACCATTGATGCAATTCATACATTCTCGTTGGGAGGTTCTTGACCTTGTCTGGCTCGACCAAAGGTTGGCCCCGGACATATTTCCGTTTTATTTCATCCTCTCTAAGCACAGGCATGGGCTCGATCTCGAGGAGTTATCCAACAGTGATTTTGAGAACTTCAGCCCGCATTATATGCTCCTCCGTTATTACCACATTGCCCACCTCAGGAACGTAAACTGTTTGTCCACAATAATATTGGGCGCGCATACTGTCACGTGTTGTTGGCACAACAAGCGAGGGGATCGATTGCGTCGCCTGTTCTCCCAGCTGGGGAATGGTTTTCCCGCATTTTTTGACAACTACTTCTTGTTTGCTCGATCCCGAGCTCGCCTCCTTACATAGACGTGCTCGATTTAACTTCCTGATGTGGCGCTCATAGTCTGTGTCAACAGGCTTGGGAGCTGGTGGTTGAGCCATACGAATGAAGTGGTCAATCGTTTCCTCAGGCACTTTCTCCCTTGGCGGCGGTGGCGGTTTCGGTGCAAAATGGGCTTCCACCTCGGACTTCGATATGGCTGCGATTTCCTCCTCGGACCTGTCATAAGCCCTCTGCGGAAGAGGCGTGAGGCTTGGACCATATTTATATCGCTTGCCTCCGCCTGTACTTCCTGTACTACCTCGACTCATACCGCTACGCATCATAGCTGCGGGGTGTCTCTTCTGACGCTGTGGCAGACTTGGAGGAGGAGGAGTGGCCTGACACTTTGCCGGACTTGGAAGAGGAGTGGCCTGACACTTTGCCGGACTTGGTGGACTTGCAGGAGTGGGAGACTGCTGACTCGGTGGCGGACTTCGACGAGGAGTCGGTTGACGCGGTGTCGGTGGCCTTCGAAAGATGATGCGCTCGTTGGTGTCTCCGAGAAAGCGCTCGTCGTCACCTCCAGGAATGTCAAGCTCTAGCTCCGAATATGGGTCCACCACCTCATCAACCAAGACACGAGCATAGCCCGCTGGAATCGGGTTGCAATGGAAGGTTGCCTCGGGGGGATTTGTAAAAGCAACGGCGTCCGCCACCTTCATGGATATGTTCTTCATTTTGACGTGTAGCTCGCAGCTAGTGTTCTCCGTGATGTCATCCACGGGGTATCTACCCAGCATTGCGTCGTCCGGGACGGAACCCACGCTGCTTCTCGGCATGGATGGGGCGGTGCTATCCAATGCTGAATCATTCGCTAGCAGATGCAGCTGCTGAGACCCCCTTTGTTGGGTAAGTGAGTAGATCTGCTCCTGCTGCCGCTGGAATTTGACTACCAATTCCGCTTGACTTGCTTCTAGGCCTTGAAGGCGTTCATAGTCCCGCTTCCTCTGCTCCTCCTCCATCTTCCTCTTCTTCTCCTCCGCAATCTTCTTTCTCGCACGGGTTCTGTAGTCGGTGTTCCAGTCTGAAAACCCCTCATACCACGGAATAGCGCCCTTGCCTCGTGTTCTTCCCGGGTGTTCAGGATTTCCCAGGGCACGCGTAAGCTCGTCGTTCTCTCTGTTGGGCTGGAACACCCCCGATCGTGCCACTTCTATTGCCACAAGTATCGCATCGTCGGCTCCCTTCAGACTTTCCCTCGTCGAAACATTGCCTGTCTTCGGGTCCAACTCCCCCCATGCGCATAGAACCAAGTCCTGACCCTGGGGGGCCAGCTCTTAGTAACCGGAGTGGCACCTGCATCCTCCATCTCTTTCTTAGACTTATCCCACTTAGGCATTGCCACCGCATAGCCACCTGGCCCCAGCTTATGGAACTTATCCTTTTTTTCGGCATTCTTCTTGTTTATTCTCGACCGTTCCTTAGCTAATTCCGAATCCTTGAATTTCACGAAATTGTCCCAATGAGCACGTTGGTTCTCTAGTGTTCCCTCGAATACTGGAGTCTTCCTTCCTCCCTTGACGTACTTGTCCCGTTCACGATTCTTGTGGTTCTTGAATGCAACCGCCATCTTCCTAAGAGCAGCGTCCTTGACTTTCTGCACATCTGCTTCTGTGAAATGATCTGGTAGGGTGAAATGTTCCATGAGAGTATCCCAAAGCAGATCTTTTTGATTCTTGTCGAAAAAAGTAACATCTGGACGTGGAGCAGTGTCCTCTTTGCCTTTTTGTCTTTTGTCTTTTGCTGGCTCTCTCCATTCTTGAAGGGAGATCGGGAGTTGGTCCTTCACAAGAACTCCGCACTGACGAATGAACTTGTCCGCAATCTTCTTAGGCGTTAATGGTTCGCCATTAGGTCTGACTGCCTCGATATTGTACTTTAGGCCCTCCTTCAACTTTTTGTTCGGGCCTCGTTTCGTCCTTTTGCCTGAAGATTTGCTCGATCCGGATGGCTGAAAGAACAAAGATCGATTCGTTAATATATCTTCAAGTCATTTAAAACATGTGATGATCACCAGATAACTGCTTATATAAATATATATACCTCGCCGGTCTTTGTTGTTTCAGTATCAACATGTTCTTCGTCATCGTCATAATCGTAGTTCATGACTTCATCAATTCGGTCGTCGCGATCGAATATCATATCACCCTCTCCGGTGTTGTTTAGAAATTCGGAGCCGTCATAATCTTCTTCATTCTGATCATCATCTGGCCCGCGTATCATATCGAACATGGTCTGTTCTCCCTCTCTGTCGGTATTGTCGGCCATAGCTTTTATTTAACTAATTCAAAAGAAATATGAAACAATTTAGTATTCAAATTACATCGTCTCGAATAATAGATATAATCTCGAATACTTCGTCTAGAATAATAGATATAATCTCGAATACATCGTCTCGAATAATATATAATATTGAATAGTACATCACTGGCTAGCTAATTAAAGATCGAATACTACAGAAGAATCTAGGACACTCGCGGTTCCTGCGGCGCGGGCGGTGGACACCCAAAGAGAAGGAACCCTCACAGGATCATAGCTGAAGTGAAATCACGAAGATACTGCCAGGTATTGGAGAACCTGCCGCCCTCTAACGCAACCATGTAGCGATGGACGTGCTCGTCCTCCTCCCTGACACGGCGACGTACCACCTCCGGCGGGGCCGGGTCCCTCCGCACCGAAACTGGCCCACGCGAACGCCATCAAACGAGATCAGGGTCGACGACGGGACCCGGGGCCGGGTTCCTCATCAAGCGGCGCGCCCCTCCAGGCAGCACCTCCCAGTGCCAGCCCGGCGGAGCCCAGTCCCGGACATGGGTCGGCTAGACGTCGTCGCGGACGGGTCGACGGCGAGGATGCGGGCCGGGCATCGTCGAGAACAAATACTAGCTATATGCCCGCAAAAAGTAATATTTTTTTAATGATTGGATTTTGATAACTAAAATTTCTAACATTTCTACTATTTCAAAAATCTATATACTATTTCATACTAATTAAGCATCTAACACTAAAAACAGAAAACACAACTTCTATACATCCATTAAAAAACTGAAAAACAACATTATATAAAAAATTTCCATACTAATTAAACACTAATTATATACTAATAATAATAATCTAAATTATATACTAATTAAACATAAAAAATTTCCATACTAATTAAACACTAATTTCCATATAAATTTTTTTGATAACTAAAACAATAATAATCTAAATAATCTAAACTAATTAAACATACAAAATACGTATATACTAATATATACATGCATTAATTCATACAT
>NC_041393.1:187157047-187157548 GCF_002162155.2 Triticum dicoccoides | reverse complement strand
CCATACTAATTAAACACTAATTATATACTAATAATAATAATCTAAATTATATACTAATTAAACATAAAAAATTTCCATACTAATTAAACACTAATTTCCATATAAAAAATTTTGATAACTAAAACAATAATAATCTAAATAATCTAAACTAATTAAACATACAAAATACGTATATACTAATATACACATGCATTAATTCATACATATATGTGTGTGTGTGTGTTCCATATAAAAAAATTTGATAACTAAAATAACAATAATCTAAATAATCTAAATTATATACTAATTCATGCTTGTGTGTGTGTGTGTGTGTTTTGATAACTAAAATAATAATAATCTAAATTATCTAAATTATATACTAATTCATGCGCTTGTGTGTGTGTGTGTGCTCGGGGCCGGGAGGGGCAGCACCCATGGTGGCCGCCGGGGGCGAGGGAGAGAGGTTAGAGGGGGAGAGCTCACAGCGGGGCGACGGCGACGGCGAGGCGACGGCGGCGACGG
>NC_041393.1:187106013-187156955 GCF_002162155.2 Triticum dicoccoides | reverse complement strand
GACGACGGCGACGGGGATGGGGGCGGCGACGGGGACGGGGGCGGTGACGGAGACGAGGGCGGCGACGGGGATGGGGGCGGCGACGGGGACGGGGGCGGGCCCGGGGCAGCGACGGAGACGACGGGGACGGGGGCGGCGACGGAGACGAGGGCGGCGATGGGGACGGGGGCGGCGACGACGACGCAGACGACGGAAACAGAGGAAGAATGGAAATTTCGTAAGTCGAGTATATATAGAAGGCACCTTTAGTACCGGTTGGAGCCACCAACCGGTACTAAAGGCCTGTTTTGGCCAGGCCAAGCGGCGGGAAGCGACCCCCTTTAGTACCGGGTGGTGGCACAAACCGGTACTAAAGGACCCCCCTTTAGTACCGGTTTGTGCCACGACCCGGTACTAAAGGGGTCGCGCTGCCACCCCAAAGTTTAGTCCCACCTCGCCGGGCGAAGGGCAGCCGCGCTGGTTTATAAACCCAGCCATGGCTACCACTTCGAACTCCTCTATATAGCTAGCAGGCTTGTGGGCTTAAACTCTGCGCGCTGCCCTGTGAGTCTGCTGGGCCTTTAACGCCTGTAATTACACACCTGTGGCCTATCAGGCCCACAGGGCAGCGCCCCAATTTTTTTTATAGTTTTTTTCTTTTCTGCTTTATTTTCTTCTATTTATTTTTGCGTAGTTTTTTGTATAGTTTTTTCTTTTCTGTTATATTTATTTTCTTCTATTTATTTGTGAGTAGTTTTTCATCTAGTTTGCCAAAATTTAACATTTTCAGAGTTCATTTTGTAGTGATTTTCAATTTCACGGTCATTTTGTAAACGATTGAAAAATAGCAAATATAATTTTTTTTTCTTTTCTACTTTATTTTTTCTTATATTTATTTCTGAGTAGTTTCTTCTTTTCTGCTATATATATTTTCTTCTATTTATTTTTGAGTAGTTTTTTTATATAGTTTTTTTCTTTTCAGCTATAGTTTTTCTTTCTTTTCTGCTATTTTTTCTGTTAGTGCCCGTAGTTTTCAAATTTGAATAGTTTAAATTTTGAATTATTTGAAATTAGTGTGAATTTGTTTGCATATAAAATTTCTTCGCGTTTCATATGCCAAAACACATAACTACCCTAACTATTACAGAGATTCACCTCTCGGTGCGAAACACAGAAGAAAGTGATGATAGCTAGTGAAGCCGATCACATTCCAGATCTTCGGGTGTGAAACTTTTTCTTCGCGTGTGTCCCTTTGCGCCGTAACCATGGAAAATCTTCATCATTTAACGGGATGCTCGGGTCAATATTCACTGTGAATGGAGCAATTTCATCAAACTTTTCATAATCTTCTGACTTGTCTGTCTTGTCATCCACTCCCACGATGTTTCTCTTCCCAGAAAGAACTATGTGCCGCTTTGGCTCATCGTACGATGCTTTCGCTTCCTTATCTTTTCTTTTTCTTGGCTTGATAGACATGTCCTTCACATAGAAAACCCGTGCCACATCATTGGCTAGGACGAATGGTTCGTCTGCATACGCAAGATTGTTGAGATCCACTGTTGTCATTCCGTACTGCGGGTCTTCCGTTACCCCGCCTCGTGTCATATTGACCCATTTGCACCGAAACAAAGGGACCTTTAAACCACGCCGATAGTCAAGTTCCCATATGTCCTGTATATAACCATAATATGTTTCCTTTCCCGTCTTGGTTTCTGCATCAAAGCGGACACCACTATTTTGGTTGGTGCTCTTCTTATCTTGGGCGATCGTGTAAAATGTATTACCATTTATCGCATACCCTTTAAAAGTCATTATATTCAAATATGGTAACTGGGACAGCAAGTACAGGTCATCTTCAATAGAGGTGTCATGCATGGTACGTGTCTGCAACCAGCTGGCGAAACTCCTGGTTTGTTCACGTGTAATCCAGTCATCAGACCGCTCCGGGTGTTTGGAGCGTAGCAAATTCTTGTGTTCATTCATATACGGAGCCACCAAGGTGGAATTCTGTAGAACTGTGTAGTGTGCTTCAGTGAGAGACTATTTGTTCCCCTCCTAGCGTGCCTTTTCCATCCAGTCTGCCCTTATGCCGCGATTCAGGAATACCAATCGGCTTAAGGTCAGGAATAAAGTCAATACAAAACTCAATGACCTCCTTATTTTGATGGCCCTTGGAGATGCTTCCTTCTGGCCTAGCGCGGTTATGAACATATTTCTTTAAGACTCCCATGAACCTCTCAAAGGGGAACATATTGTGTAGAAATACAGGACCCAAAACGTTAATCTCTTCGCATAGGTGAACTAGGACGTGCGTCATGATGTTGAAGAAGGATGGTGGGAACACCAACTCGAAACTGACAAGATATTGCACCAAATCATTCTGTAACCTTGGTATGATTTCTGGATCGATTACCTTCTGAGAGATTGCATTGAGAAATGCACATAGCTTCACAATGGCTAATCGAACATTTTCCGGTAGAAGCCCCCTCAATGCAACCGGAAGCAGTTGCGTCATAATCACGTGGCAGTCATGAGACTTTAGGTTCTGGAACTTTTTCTCTGCCATGTTTATTATTCCCTTTATATTCGACGAGAAGCCAGACGGTACCTTAATACTGAGCAGGCATTCAAAGAAGATTTCCTTCTCTTCTTTGGTAAGAGCGTAGTTTGCATGACCCTGATGTATGCCGTCTTCTCTGTGCATACGTTGCTGGTCCTCCCGTGCCTCAGGTGTATCTTTTGTCTTCCCATACACGCCCAAGAAGCCAAGTAGGGTCACACAAAGATTCTTCGTCACGTGCATCACGTTGATTGCGGAGCGGACCTCTAGGTCTTTCCAATATGGCAGGTCCCAAAATATAGATTTCTTCTTCCACATGGGTGCGCGTCCGTCAGCGTCCTTTGGAACAGCTTGTCCGCCAGGACCGTTTCCAAATATCACCTTCAAATCCTTGACCATATCATGTACATCAGCACCAGTACGGTGGCGAGGCTTCGTTCGGTGATCCGCCTCACCTTTGAAATACTTGCCTTTCTTTCTTACGGGATGCCTGCTCGGAAAAAATCGACGATGTCCCAGGTACACATTCTTCTTACAACTATTCAAATATATACTATCGGTATCATCCAAACAGTGCGTGCATCCGCGGTATCCCTTGTTTGTTTGTCCTGAAAGGTTACTGAGAGCAGGCCAATCATTGATGGTCACGAACAGCAACGCCTTTAGGTCAAATTCTTCCCCCATGTGCTCATCCCACGCACGTACACCTGTTCCATTCCACAGTTGTAAGAGTTCTTCAACTAATGGCCTTAGATACACATCAATGTCGTTGCCGGGTTGCTTAGGGCCTTGGATGAGCACTGGCATCATAATGAACTTCCGCTTCATGCACAACCAAGGAGGAAGGTTATACAAACATAGAGTCACAGGCCAGGTGCTATGGTTGCTGCTCTGCTCCCCAAAAGGATTAATGCCATCTGCGCTTAGACCAAACCATACGCTCCTTGCGTCATCTGCAAACTCCTTCCCGTACTTTCTTTCAATTTTTCTCCACTGCGACCCGTCAGCTGGTACTCTCAACTTTCCGTCTTTCTTAAGGTCTTCTCTGTGCCATCGCATCACCTTGGCATGCTCTTTGTTTTGGAACAAACATTTCAACCGTGGTATTATAGGAGAATACCACATCACCTTTGCAGGAATCTTCTTCCTGGGGCGCTCGCCCTCGACATCACCATGCTCATCGCGGCTGATCTTATAGCGCAATGCACCACATACCGGGCAAGCGTTCAAATCCTCGTACTCACCGCGGTAGAGGATGCAATCATTAGGGCATGCATGTATCTTCTGCACCTCTAACCCTAGAGGGCAGACAACCTTCTTTGCTTCGTACGTACTCTCGGGCAATTCGTTGTCCTTTGGAAGCATATCCTTTATCATTACCAGCAACTTTCCAAATCCCTTATCAGATACACCATTCTCTGCCTTCCATTGCAGCAATTCCAGTGTGGTGCCCAGCTTTTTCTTGTCACCTATGCAATTCGGGTACAACAATTTTTTGTGATCCTCTAACATGCGCTGCAACTTCTTCTTCTCCAAATCACTTGCGCAGTTTCTCTTTGCATCGGCAATGGCCCGACCTAGATCATCAACGGGCTCATCTGATGCCTCTTCTTCAGCTTCTTCCCGCATTGCCGGCTCAGCTTCTTCCCGCATTACCGGCTCAGCTTCTTCCCGCATTACCGGCTCAGCTTCTTCCCCCATTGTTGTATCATCGTATTCAGGGAACCCATGGCCAGGATAGCTGTCGTCGTCCTCTTCTTCTTTATTGTCTTCCATCATAACCCCTCTTTCTCCGTGCTTGGTCCAAACATTATAGTGGGGCATGAAACCGGACTCAAACAGGTGGACGTGAATGGTTCTTGACGTAGAGTAATTGCGACCATTCTTACGGCCAGCACATGGACAAGGCATAAAACCATCCGCCCGCTTGTTTGCCTCAGCCGCAAGCAGAAAAGTATGCACGCCCTCAACAAACTGGGGAGAGCATCGATCATCGTACATCCATTGCCGGCTCATCTTCATTACACAACACCGAATAGACCAAATTAATACAAGTTCATACATAAAGTTCATACAACACTTAAATGCAACAAACAAACAACTCTCTAGCTAAAGCATTTAAATGCAACAACAAATGCGATCAAGATCGCAACTAAGGCAACAATTATCCAACAGCATAATGATACCAAGCCTCACTATCGATGGCATATTTTTCAATTTTTCTAATCTTCAAGCGCATTTTCTCCATCTTGATCTTGTGATCATCGACGACATCGGCAACATGCAACTCCAATTCCATCTTCTCCCCCTCAATTCTTTTCAATTTTTCTTTCAAGTACTCGTTTTCTCTTTCAACTAAATTTAACCTCTCGACAATAGGGTCGGTTGGAATTTCCGGTTCACATACCTCCTAGATAAAAATATCTATGTCAACTTGATGGGCATAATTTGTCATAAACACGAAATGCAACAAATAGTTTTAAAAGAGAATATACCACATCCGAATCATAACAAGGACGAGGGCCAACGGGGACGGATATCAAAACCATGGCACTATGTATAACAAACAACGTATGGGTAAGATAATTATTATACGAGTAACTATATATCCAAATCACACAAATATCAATTTTTTATATAAAATTTCATGAACAAGAGGCTCACCACAAGGTGGTGCTGGCGACGGGACGGTGCGGGCGATCGACGGTGGTTACGACAGAGATTTAGAAGGCACTAAGTAAACACACCTACATATGCAAACTAAGTGTTATTTTTGACCTCAAATTGCATATAAATCAAATACTAGCACATATATATATATATTTCCTCCCAAATTACTAAACTCACAAATTAATAACTATATAAAGCATTGCAAGAGCTAATCTAGCAATGAGAGATGAAAGGACAAAGTTGCTAACCTTTGTGATCATTTGAATGGATGGGGGCCTTCAAATCTTGACAAATTTTGGGCAAAATGTGTGATGAGCTCGAGAGGAAGAGGGGAAGAACAGAGAGGAGAGGGGAAAGGGGAAGAACAGAGCGAGCTCGGGTGGACGAATGGTTTATGTAGGACGACCTTTAGTACCGGTTCGTGCCAAGAACCGGTACTAAAAGTGCTGGAGGGGGCCCAGATTAACAACATCCTGCCACCACTCTCATTAGTACCGGTTCGTGGCACGAAACGGTGCTAAAGGTTAGCCACGAACCGGTATTAATGAGAGCGGCCCGGCTAGCCGTTGGAACCGGCACTAATGTATATATTTGTGCCGGCTCAAATACAAACCGGCACTAATGTGCTTCTCGTTTGACCCTTTTTCTACTAGTGTGCAAACGTTTGAGCATATATAGGCACGCAAGAATGCGCTTCTATGTTTGACAAATTCCTTCAACAAGTCATGGGCTAGTATTAGACAGGGGCTGGAGTATCACAACTCCTAGGCTTGACGTGGCAAAAAAATTAAAACTGAAAGACAACTGAAGCTATTCTCAGTTCTGAGCAACTCGAATTAGAAAAGTGTAAAGGCCCTTTATAAATTATTATATGCATCGCTTGCTATTACACAATTTCATGACATCTAGTAACTAGTATCACATCTATTAAATAGTATCAAGCAGTCTGAGTACCTGTCTAAGCATTATCGCAAGAATTTTGTTTTCAAGAATTTTGTTGTCCTCTAACAATCTCATCCTTAAGAACCGATGCTTGGTATATAAGCATTTGTTGATAGCTTGGTACGAATTCTTCCCTGGCCAATCATTAGGGGGTTGCACATGGACTGAAGTAGCAGATGTCATTATATTATTATTTTTCATTTCAGTTATTTAAGCCAAAGATTTCTTTATTATTTTGCTTCACTAATGATATGTAAGACACTGAGATTTGAAAGGTGCATAAACTTCCACGCCAACAATAATTGGGAACAACCAGAATCATGCATTCTTGGGTCAAAACATTTTCTGGATTTGATATAGTATGGGCGCAAATAACTGGGCTCCTTAGGTGAAAAGATACAGTGACTTTGCTGTCATTTAACAAATATTATGAATTAATAAGATGTCAACACTGTTATTCTAAACAATAGAATGATGATGTGGAGGAGGGGTAACAATCATTTCATACTTGGCAAGCTGAACTCATTACATGTTCACTGCTACTTTGTTGCTTATGTATGTGCCAATAGTGTTGTACTGCTGTCCAAGTTCTTGCCATTTCAAATTTATATGGTGCGGCTACATGTAGCTTTGCTTGTTATAGCTAATTGCTAGGATAGTTAGGCTTACATTATTTGAATGTTCAATAGTGTTACCGGCTGATATTGAAATACTTGTTGTCATATTTCACTTGCATTAACTATGAGATGGTGATTTGAGTCCTGCAGCAAATCTGTCAACTATGAATCTACACCTGTCCATAGTGAGTGTCTGTTGTTAGCTCTATGGTTTGTTGGCGTCCAGTGCACATGCTAATGGTGATTCTTGTAGGGCAAAAAATTAGATGAAAAATTATGATTGACGGGTATGCAGTGAAATCAAAACAAGTGGCTCCTATCTTGTCACGAATGTATTTGGAAAAAAAATTCAGGAAGGAACTATGTCCAAGTGCACAAAGGAGTTTTGCTCAGGCAGAAAGCAAAATTGAAAAAGGTATGCACCAGGTTTTTCAGATTAATATTCTGCAATCATAAATATCATGTTGTTCAATTAGAACTCCAGATCTTTTTCTGAAAGGATGTCATATTGTGAACAACAACCTTTTGTATCAACAAAAATTTGCTACAACTGCCAGCTATACTTGTAACAGCTGGATAATTCTCTCTTATTTTCGTCGCGGTGGATCTTCTTTTTCTTTCATTGTGCAGCACCTACAACTGCCGATTTAACTACCACTATCGTTTCCTCGATTACTTTCCTAGCAGCCACCACAAACATGAGCAGGATGTTACAAACGATGTGAACAACCTGGACCTAGGCAGCGAGGGGGAGATCGGGAAGCCAATGGGACTTGAGAACATCTTCAAGACCAGGTTGTGCATGAGCTTTCTTGCCGGTGAGTCGTGCGCCTTCGGCGGCAGATGCTCCTTTGGCCCGTGCCAAAGTTGAGTTGTGCACTCCCGCTGCATCTCAAGAAGTCGAAGACCAAAGTGGTTCTCATGGTGTTCATGATGATCGTGCATTTGTTATTTTGCGGAAATGCCTAAACAAAAACTTTTCTTGTCGTAGTCCATTTTTTCGGTTCAATGAATTCGTGATAGGCAAGGTATCAACAATAGAGTGAATAGAAATTCATTCATAAACTCGGAGATATTAATATTAGAGCATCAAGCATGTAAATCGATGTACTGAGGCAACCCATGTTTTGGCAAAATCGGGTGAGCATGATGTTGGGCCCTGCTTGTATAATTGTGTACCTGATGTTATCAGGAGAAGATGTCTTAAGCTTTGCTCTAGCCTACAACATGATTGTAGCTAACACCCTCTTTAGAAAGAGAGAATCACATCTGGTGACTTTTAGTAGTGGCCAACACTCTAGCCAGATTGATTTCATCCTCTCGAGAAGAGAAGATAGGCGTGCGTGCCTAGACTGTAAGGTGATACCTGGGGAGAGTGTTGTACCCCAACATAAGCTGGTGGTTGCTGACTTCCGCTTTCGAATTCGTGTCCAGCGGGATAAGCGTGCCAAGGTCGCTAGAACGAAGTGGTGGAAGCTCAAGGGGGAGGTAGCTCAGGTGTTCAAGGAGAGGGTATTTAAGGAGGGCCCTTGGGAGGAAGGAGTGGATGCGGACAATGTGTGGATGAAGATGGCGACTTGCATTCGTAAGGTGGCCTCGGAGGAGTTTGGAGTGTCCAGGGGAAGGAGAAGCGAAGATAAGGATACCTGGTGGTGGAATGATGATGTCCAGAAGGCGCTTAAAGAGAAGAAAGATTGCTTCAGACGCCTATACCTGGATAGGAGTGCAGACAACATAGAGAAGTACAAGATGGCGAAGAAGGCCGCAAAGCGAGCTGTTGGTGAAGCAAGGGGTCGGGCATATGAGGACCTCTACCAACGGTTAGGCACGAAGGAAGGTGAAAGGGACATCTATAAGATGGCTAAGATCCGGGAGAGGAAGACCAGGGATATTGGCCAAGTCAAATGCATCAAGGACGGAGCAGGCCAACTCTTGGTGAAGGACGAAGAGATTAAGCATAGATGGTGGGAGTACTTCGATAAGCTGTTCAATGGGGAGAATGAGAGTTCTACCATTGAACTGAATGACTCCTTTGATGAGACCAGCATGCGTTTTGTGCGGCGCATCCAGAAGTCTGAGGTGAAGGAGGCTTTAAAAAGGATGAAAGGAGGCAAGGCGATGGGCCCTGATTGTATCCCCATTGAGGTGTGGAAAGGTCTCGGGGACATAGCGATAGTATGGCTAACCAAGCTTTTCAACCTCATTTTTCGGGCAAACAAGATGCCAGAAGAATGGAGACGGAGTATATTAGTACCAATCTTCAAGAACAAGGGGGATGTTCAGAGTTGTACTAATTACCGTGGAATTAAGCTGATGAGCCATACAATGAAGCTATGGGAGAGAGTCATTGAGCACCGCTTAAGAAGAATGACAAGCGTGACCAAAAATCAGTTTGGTTTCATGCCTGGGAGGTCGACCATGGAAGCCATTTTCTTGGCACGACAACTTATGGAGAGATATAGGGAGCATAAAAAGGACTTGCATATGGTGTTCATTGACTTGGAGAAGGCCTATGATAAGATACCGCGGAATGTCATGTGGTGGGCCTTGGAGAAACACAAAGTCCCAGCAAAGTACATTACCCTCATCAAGGACATGTACAATAATGTTGTGACAAGCGTTCGAACAAGTGATGTCGACACCGATGACTTCCCGATTAAGATAGGACTGCATCAGGGGTCAGCTTTGAGCCCTTATCTTTTTGCATTGGTGATGGATGAGGTCACAAGGGGTATACAAGGAGATATCCCATGGTGTATGCTCTTTGCGGATGATGTGGTGCTAGTTGACGATAGTCGGACGGGGGTAAATAGGAAGTTAGAGTTATGGAGACAAACCTTGGAATCGAAAGGGTTTAGGCTTAGTAGAACTAAAACCGAGTACATGAGGTGCGGTTTCAGTACTACTAGCTGCGAGGAGGAGGAGGTTAGCCTTGATGGCCAGGTGGTACCTCGGAAGGACACCTTTCGGTATTTGGGGTCAATGTTGCAGGAGGATGGGGGTATTGATGAAGATGTGAACCATCGAATCAAAGCCGGATGGATGAAGTGGCGCCAAGCTTCTGGCATTCTCTGTGACAAGAGAGTGCCACAAAAGCTAAAAGGCAAGTTCTACAGGACGGCGGTTCGACCCGCAATGTTGTATGGCGCGGAGTGTTGGCCGACTAAAAGGCGACATGTTCAACAGTTAGGTGTGGCGGAGATGCGTATGTTGAGATGGATGTGTGGCCACACGAGGAAGGATCGAGTCCGGAATGATGATATACGAGATAGAGTTGGGGTAGCACCAATTGAGGAGAAGCTTGTCCAACATCGTTTGAGATGGTTTGGGCATATTCAGCGCAGGCCTCCAGAAGCTCCAGTGCATAGCGGACGGCTAAAGCGTGCGGAGAATGTCAAGAGAGGGCGGGGTCGACCGATTTTGACATGGGAGGAGTCCGTTAAGAGAGACCTGAAGGATTGGAGTATCGACAAAGAGCTAGCTATGGACAGGGGTGCGTGGAAGCTTGCTATCCATGTGCCAGAGCCATGAGTTGGTTGCGAGATCTTATGGGTTTCACCTCTAGCCTACCCCAACTTGTTTGGGACTAAAGGCTTTGTTGTTGTTGTTGTTGTTGTTGATGTTATCAGGATGTTGTTTGTAATGATGAGATTATATGAATGAATGAAAGGGTGTTGCCCGTTGTCCCAAAACCAAACGAAACGTCTTCGTGTAGTTGGAACCACACATATTCCACCGCTATTCTACATGAACTATCAGCTTAGGGTTGATTTATATCATCACCTGCAGAACTGCCTAATTGATGTCCTGAGTGCCATCCTACACTGAGAATACACTGCTTGCACGTGCTAATCTGTTTAATTCTGTTCCCGGTACATATCGATCTGTTCTCTGCCATGTGGACTTGGGCAATTTTTGCAAAAAAATGTTGCTTTCTTGTGGTAAGATGCAAGTGCTCCAAGGAGGGACATGTAAATATGCTAGCAACTTGATCTTGTCCCTTCTTCTCACATCTAACGCACCACATGGCCTTGTATCAGCGTATCACCCTATGCACGGTATCACTGGATATTTTCCCTTGGGCTTCCCTCTACCACCCCATGCGCTTCCACTTCTGGTAAATGACTCCACTCCACTTATTCCAAACTCTCCTTTGCTCATCGTCTTATTACTCCAAACGCTTCACTTTCCATGTCATCCACAAATCAATGCCATTGGCCACACTTCCCTGCCTATGCATCTACTACTTTGAGCAACAAATTCAAAGGAGCAACAATGTATAAATCCATCAACGAGGAGTTGAGGTTTCGTCACATCTCTTCCTTGCTCTCCAGGGCCAGCTTGCTGCACGAAGAATATATATGTACCCTGGTAGTCAGGTGATACGTCTCTAACGTCTCTATAATTTATGAAGTATTCATGCTATATTTACATGAGTTCTACATGGTTTTGATGCACTTCTATATTATTTTTATGGACTAACATATTAATCTAGTGTCTAGTGTTAGTTCTTGTTTTCTGCTTGTTTTTAGTTATTACAGAAAAACCATATCAAACGAAGTCCAAATACAACGAAACTTTTTGACTTTTTTTGTAACATAAGGGACTCCCGAAGCTTCGAGGAACGACTAGAAGACCCACAAGGTGGCCACAAGTTCACATGGCGCGCTCTATGGGGACGGGAGTGCCACCTGAGCTTGTGGGCCCTCATAACTCCTTTTGGCCTGATTCCGATGCTGAAAAATCCTATAAATTGAGAAATCCCCAGAAAGAAATCTAGAACTTTTATTCTGTCGCCACAAGCCTCTGTTTTGAAGCGATCTCATCTGGAGGCCTTTTTTGGCACCCTATGGAGGCCATCTTCATCATCCTTGTTGCCTCCATGGTGATGCGTGAGTAGTTCATCCTTGGGGCTGAGGGTTTGTATCAGTACCTATGTGTTTGATCTCTCTCTCTCTCTCTTGTGTTCTTGATTTGGCACGATCTTGATGTATCATGAGTTTTATCAATATAGTTGGATCACATGATGTTCACCTCCCTCTCTTATATTCGTGGTGAATTGAGTCTTGCTCTTTGAGGTTTCTTTATGTTGGATTGAATATTTTGTATTTGAGATCACATGGTGCATGTCTCACTCGCGGATACTTGTGGTGATATTGGGCTATCTAGTTGACATTAGAGTTGATTGATGTGTATCAGATGGTGTTGTCGTAGTACGATCTCTAGAACTATTCATGACACTTTGGGGCGGTTCATAAGATTGATTGGAAACACAACTTTGAGGTGGTTTACTACCTAAACGATTTCATCCTACTTTCTCTGATAGGAATAGAGACTTTGGAGTGATTCTTTGCCACACTTTGAGGGATTGTTATGTGATTCATTATGTTAATGATGTTGAAAGATTACACTAGTGAAAGTATGAACCCTAAGCCTTATTTCTAAGCATTGGGACAACGTTGCTTGCTTTTCCTATTTTCTATACCTTGCTGTTTTTAATTGTTCAGATTATAAAAAATTGTTTTTATCATCTATATTACACTTCTATTATCATTTCTTCGTTGAACTAGTGCACCTATACAATTGACAACTGTATTGGGTATGTTGGGGGCACAAAAGATTTCTTATATTTGATTGCATAGTTGTTTGAGAGAGACCATCTTCACCATGCACCTCCCACGGATTGATAAACTTTAGGTCATCCACTTCAGTAAAATTTGCTACTTTCCTACAAAACTCTACGGTTGAAGACCCAACAGAGTCTATTAGAATAAAGTTGCGTAGTAGACATCATCGGCCACCAGGCACTGATACGTTTCAAACGTATTTATAATTTTTATTATTTCATGCTATTATATTACCATATTTATATAATTTTATATTAATTTATATTTTTTGCATGGACCAACCTATTATTTTAGTGCCCAGTGTCAGTAACTGTTTTCCGCTTGTTTTTGGTTTTGCGGGAAATCAATATCTACAGAGGTCAAAATACGTTGCTGATTTAAACATGATTTTTTGGGCGACAAGAAACACAAGAAGCTTCGGGAGAGATTGAGGCGAGTCACGAGGGACCCACAAGGATAGGTGGCGCGGCCAGGAGGTGACCACGCCCCTTGTCCATGTGGGGCCCACAAGCACTACCTTAGTCCAATCCCATCGCCACAAATTCATATAAATACCAAAACCATCTGTTGTCGTAAGCCCCTGTTCGGAAGAGATCCTTTCAGGAGCCCTATTCTGGAGCCTTGCTGGAGGAGAAGCCATTGTCAGAGCCATCTTCATCAACCTTGCTTCCTCCATGACCATGTGTGAGTAGTTCCTTTAAGAAGAGCCAACCATTACGTTGGGTTTTCATGTCATTAATTCCTTAAGAGCGGCATGCAAGTCCTACTTAATGCATCAATCAATGAAAATAGCATCATATAAAATGAAGATCAATGATCGCAGGGGAATGAGGAGCTCCTTCCATGCATGGTGACTTACATATTTGTAAGACTATTTTTTTATTTGACGCCCTATGCACCTGGATGGAGGTAGTACTCGCTTTTTGCGTTGAGTCAACTGCCTATAGTACTTGGCTCTTGCATGCACGTGACCTTAAAGAGGTGGATTCGACTGGGTGGCCAAACGACCCTTTAAACCCGGACGGAGGTAGTAGTATCTGGATTATGAATGACATTGATCGGAAGAGCTTTTTCTTGAATTGCGTTTTCTCACTGATTATATTGTTATTTACCTTCACTTTTTCTTCAAGGGTCTTTGGATTGCTGAAGGTGTATTTCAGTGAAGACCCCAACAAAAATTCTACATAGTATTTTATTCAAACAAAGCCCTTTCCAAAAAAAAAATCTTCACAATTTGGTCCTAGGCGGGGGCGATAGCCCCCTACCTCCACACAGCTTTGTCAATGACGGTTAGCTTGTTTATTGCGATAGGTTTAAATGCTTGGGAATGGTAAGCCTATGCATGTGTTGCATATCGGATACTAAGCTCCTTGGAAAAGGGAAGCTCTGGTGCATCAGGGCTATATTTAGCATTCGTGGCCCCATATGGGTGGATGCTTGGTGGTTGGAGTGCACTCCCAAGGACGTGGCAGCTGCCTGGTAATTTTTTTACGGGAAAACTCCCAATCTATTCATCTTCAATCATGGCAGTACAACGAATACCAGAAATAAAAATTACATCCAGACTCGTAGACCACCTAGCGACGACTACAAGCACCGAAGCGAGCCGAAGGCGCGCCGCCGTCATCGCCCCTCCATCGCCGGAGCCGGGCACAACTTGTTGTAGTAGACAGTCGGGAAGTCGTCGTGCTAAGGCCCCATAGGACCAGCATCCCAGAACAGCAACCGTCGCCGAAGAAAAATAACGTAGATCGGAAGGATCCAAACCGAAGACACACGAACGTAGACGAACAACGACGAGATCCGAGCAAATCCACCAAAGATAGATCTGCCGGAGACACACCTCCACACGCCCACCAATGATGCTAGACGCACCGTCGGAACGGAGGCTAGGCGGGGAGACCTTTATTCCATCTTCAGGGAGCCGCCGCCGTCTCGCCTTCCTGAATAGGACACAAACCCTAACAAGATTGAAAAAAACGACTAAAAACGGAGCCCTCCCGCCGGCCCCTGCCAGGATCCACCACGCCTCCATGGCCCTAGGGCCACCGGAGACGAGGCGGACTTGCGCCGGCGCCGGCGAGAGGCACGAACTCTAACTTTCTTTTTGGAGAAGGAGGAGGAGGAGGAGGAGGAGGAACCCTATCCGGTTTGCGTGTGAGAGGGCACCGTAGTTTTCTAGATTAATAATAGCTGCCTGGTAATTTTTGCCTTAAGTATTGACTGTTACCAAAAAAAATCACTCCATGCTGCTAACAACCAGGTCCTGGGGATATCAATTTAATTCCACCGTATGGATAATGTTTCAAGTGCTCATAAGCAAAGTTTGTGAACTCTATTTCTTATCTGCCCTTAATTCTTGTCCCCTTTGTTTCAAAATATTCGATGTTTTAGGATTTTATAAGTCAATCATTTCTAAGTTTAACAAAAGAGGAGGTAGCCTGATGCATGTAGCTCCCAATTGCGCAGGGTCCGGTGAAGTGTCCGACCACTTTGGGTCTATTGTACGCAACCTTTTCCTGCATTTTTAAGTTTAACTAAGTTTGTATAAAATCTGAAAAATATACAATCTAAACATGTATAATACTATGAAAATATATTTATAAGAAATCTAATGAAGTGAATTTTACTTTGTAGATGTTAATATATTTTTATATGGGCCACTCAATCTTAATAAAAAAAATACATAGAACAATCCTAAAATTTTGATTATTTTGAAAATGAGTATGTTATATTGTTCTCATCGGAACACCTGATCTCCCTATGGTTCTTTTGTTTCCTATTTTATTAAAATTACTTGATATCTTTCCTATTCCTAGGATTGTAGGATTTTTATATATTTCCCTTTTTTTGTCCAAACAGCGCCTTAAAACCCAACCCAACACACAACAAAACAACTGATCGTAATAACGCGAAAAAAGCTTAACCCACAATAAAACAACCGACTCTAATAATCTAAAAAATGCTGAACTTACAACTAAAAGTGAAAAACGGCGCAGCAAAGCGCGCGTCACCAGCTAGTCACATTGAAGGCCTTGATTAAAGATTAACCCTGGTGCAAGCAAGTGATATTCTGACGATGAACACAACATCTTTTGCAGGTTGTTTTGCTAAATGATTGAAGCGCGGGTCCAACATGCCCTTGAGTAAATCATCATCTTGTGATTAAGAAATCCTTGGCAAAGAGGTTAGAAACTCACGGATCATGACTTCCAATGCAACAACAATGTGTAAGCATTACACTTCTCTGTTACCCTCATTGTGTGTGCAAATTCTGCAAGGAAACAACTAGAATTGTGACTCTGCTAGAGTGGTCTTTCGGCCAAAATCAACCTATTGGCAGTTATTATGCTCAACGGGCCGATATGATGACTCTGATAGGGTTGGTCCGTCGCAGGCGAGAACTGATAAATTTCGAAAAACCACTTAATGAGAAGAAATTTGTTGTGTTTTGACGTAGAGCTCTCGAATGCCTAAAAACTACTACCTTGATTTTCTGGGAGTGCATACAATTCCCCATTATTCTAGCCTCGCATGTGGTTATCACATGGCGTAAACAACATTCTGTTGTTTTTTGGTAGCTGCCAAATATATCCAGGCTAGTTTGACCGTCCGTCGACGGGCCTATTCTTAGAACAGCCTCCACAAACAGCAAGTGGCCGGCTAAAGAATATGAGGCTTAAAAGTTGCTCGACCTCTGGAAACAAACACGCACTTAAGCTTCCACAGCCCCCCCTGCTTCCAACAAATATGCAGCTCATTCCGTCGAGCCATCTCCTGTAGCTCGCCTCACCTCTTCTCCCTTGTGCTGCTTGAACCGGCCGGCATGTCGCGGCTCTCGATGGCGATGCTGCTCCTAGTCTCCCTTGTGCTGGCGACGGGCCCGCGCCTCGCCGTCGTGGAGGCGGTCGTCGTGGAAGGCCTGACGGTGGGGTTCTACAACAAGACGTGCCCGGAGGCGGAGCAGGTGGTCCGCGACGTGGTGATGAACGACTACGGCATGGACCACACCATCGCCCCGGGCCTCATCCGCATCTTCTTCCACGACTGCTTCATCACGGTATGTATGTATGTATGTATGTATGTATGATCGGTGATCACCACGAGCCATGCCAGCCAATGCAGAATGTTTCTTAATGTGTGTGTAGGGGTGCGACTCGTCCATCCTGCTGGACGAGTCTCCGTCGGGCGAGGTCCCGGAGAAGGAGTCGTCGGCGAACGGGTTCACCCTGCACGGCCTGCAGACCATCGACGTGGCCAAGGCGAGCATCGAGGCCATGTGCCCGCGCACGGTGTCGTGCTCCGACATCCTGTCGTTCGCGGCGCGCGACGCGGCGGTGGCGGCGGGGCTCCCGAGCTACGAGGTGCCGGCCGGGCGGCGCGACGGCACGCACTCCCGGATGGCCGACCTGCCGGGCAACTTCCCGGTCCCCGGGCACACGGTGCCGCGGCTGACGGAGCTGTTCGCGAGCCGGGGCCTGTCGCAGGAGGACCTGGTGACGCTCTCCGGCGCGCACTCCATCGGGGGCGCGCACTGCTTCATGTTCTCCAACCGCATCTACGGCTTCTCCAAGACGGCGGACATCGACCCGTCGCTGGACCCGGCGTTCGCGCAGCGGCTGCGGAAGATGTGCCCGCGGCCCAAGCCGGACGACAACCCGCAGCAGGCGCCCAAGGTGAACTTCGACGAGCGCACCGGGGAGAAGCTGGACAACGCCTACTACCAGGAGCTGCTGGCGCGGCGGGGCCTGCTGACCTCGGACAACACGCTGGCCCTGGACCCGCAGACGAGGCCGCTGGTGGAGCAGTACGCCAAGGACGACGCGCTGTTCCAGCAGAGGTTCGGGGAGGCGATGCAGAAGGTGAGCAAGCTGGACGTGATCATCAAGAAGAACAAGGGGCAGATCAGGCGGGACTGCCGGATGGTGAACAAGGCCAAGGGGGTACGCTGGATGCCCATCCACTTTCTCAAGCCCCCCAAGCACCCCATGCTCCAGATGATCAACTGGTTCATCCGGGGCTTCCAGCAGAACTAATAAGTTGCCTTTGCCATCCACATCCATCCATCTCCTCTCGGCTCTCCTACTCCTATTCCTAGACGGACCAGCCTGCTGCTCTACCTCTATATATACCCACTCCGGCGCAGCTGTCAAGTTTAAGTTTGCATTGGTCGCCATTTTATTGTTATTACTGTCTTCGGTCTAATGATGAATATGGCTTGAGCCAATCATGTACTCATATATGTCATGCTTGTGCCGTTTGTACGGTTGTTACTACTTATCAGCTTGGAATAAATGTGAAACCGAATAAACCATCCCTTGGTACAGATAACAAGTATTGTGTGACTTGTTCTTCAACTAGTACTTCTACCGTTTTATCCATACTACAGTACAATGCTAGTGTTATCAATGACCCTTGATCCTAGTATATCATTATGCAGGGCCACTTATACATATATTTATAAACCAACACATGTACTACATGATTTGCCATTTTCGTACCATCTGTTCTCACGCAGCAGCATAGGCATAACACAACACACCAATGTACATACTATAACACAATGATGCACAATATATAAACCCCGCTAAGTTCCTATCCATGCGTACGTGACTACTTTGCTAGGATTAGAATTTAGAAGCAACAATTCAGGAACCACCGAGTGAACTACCACCACATTCTGCATTTCAATTTCCAGCGGAGCAGGGAAACACAGAGGCTTCACACGGCAATGAGGAGCTTTGCCTATATATATATATCTAGGAGTAGACTGACAAGTCCACACCCAGTTCATCAATGACTCTCTCAAGCTTGGACAGCATATCTACAAAAGGGAAAGCACAAAATCAATACAACACAGGGCGGTGAAGCGAGGATTCTATGCAGGATTCTATGTAGTGGTGATGATAATGCTGAGAAAAATGATTTTATTATATCCCTTTTGTTTATCTTATTACTTTACTAGCGCTGCAAGAAGGTGGGGTAGAAAGCGTACCATGGAATGACTCATCAGCCATATATGTCTGCAAAAGTAAAACAATAAACATAAGATAACTCTATGTTGAATTAAGAGGGAAAAACTAGCGGAGCAACTTGGAGATTCTCGATGAGAAAAAAATACCTTTATCCTTGCCATAATATCACTTGTTGATTTACTAGTATCAATTTCTTTTGTTGACTTGCTAGTATCAGTTTCTTTATCAGCAGTATTTTCATTACTGGCAACTGCCATTGAAGGAAATACTGTATACATGTCAGAAAAAATGGAAACGTCAAGACACATAAGCGCCAAATGAAGCTGAATTTTTTTGTACCATCATGACAAGTATCTTGTGTGAACACCTGCAAAAATTACAAATATAAAGAACATTACTTATGTAGATTTTTTTTGCAGTATTTAAAAAGACGAGACTAGAGGGGCCAGAATCGCTTGGCTTATTGTTATAGGACGGTCAGTTGAACATAACATTTGCAGTATTTAGCATACATTACCTCTTGAGGACGGTCAGTTCCACTCAGTTGATGCAGGTCCTCCGCATCTGATCCGCCATATATTATCTCTTGAGGATGGTCAGTTTGATGCAGGTCCTCCGCATCTGATCCGCCATACAATACATCTTGAGGATGGTCAGTTCCACCCAGTTGATGCAGGTCCACCGCATCTGATCCGTACATGCACAATGCTTTCATGCATAAACCAAGAAAAAACAAAATAAATAAAATGTGCTTTAAGTATAACCTAATCAAACAGGAATTCACTAACCATATTCAGTCTCAGATGACAAATTTGTCAGCATTTCAGTGAAACTAAGAGGGAAACCAGAGTTGATATTGTCAATGTTGGAAGTAAGGAGAGGTTCAGAAACAGGCAGGTCTGGTTCCTCATGGTAGCATAATGCTGGTGCCTCTGTCCTGTGATCTGAAGCTGGCTCCTCAAAGCTTGAAGCATCATCAGGCCCATGCATTATAGTATTATGTTATCACAGAGATTATGTCGTGCAGCATATAAATGCAAAACAGCTCTAGCGTTTCACCTGTGGGGAAGTTCATTGGAAGCAATGTATTCTGATCGTGATGATGAATCTTCACATATGTAGTCGCATCCAGATGATGCAATATCCATGGTGTCACCTAAGCATTCCTTTTAACCGACAACAGAAATTAATTTAGTGCTTGACAAAGCTCACGAAGCAAAACTGAAACTAGTGAAGATCTTCCTTTCTCTGTATACCAAAATAAATTTTATAACTAGCATGAATGGTCAATTCACAACTGCAGTAGTGGTGTAGCACCCCTGCAATTTAAGTTGTGCAGAAATGCTATAAGTGATAACTATCACCACCGCAATTTTTTGTTTTCAAAAAAGGTAATCTGGGCACAGGAGCAAATATAGTGAAGTTAAACTGAGCTGGAGTGCCAAAAGCACCTACATGGTTCCATCCAGCACTGTAACAATATGTAGCCATGTGCGCATATTACATTAGGGATGTACATTCAACATTAGTGAAGAATGGATACACCCATCAAATATTGGTTGTACATAACTCAGAAAAGGTAGCACAAATTCGGTAAATACTAAGGAATTTTTCGAAAGATTGCTTGTCCACACATAATTATATGTACTGTTGATCTACAACTGCCTGCTGTCCTTTGCATAAGACTAACTTTATTTGGTAGTTGGCATAAATTGATATTACATTTTTATTTCTCTGTACAAGCTCACACAAAGAATAGGCAACTACGCTTAAAAGATGTCATAATGATATCTCCAACTTTCCATTCTGAATACAAGTATACAGCATGTGTAATACTGTATTACAAGTGACCATGGAAAGGAGCCGGTAAGAAAAGATGGCATAAGAAGTCCCAAGACTCCACATAACGTCACAGCTTCACATGGTTAGGATATCAGAAAGAGAGGAAATTCCACCTTCACACAATTTAAGAACGACTCCACATCACTGAGCTGTGGGAAACGTAGAGCAAACTTCTGTATCTGCAGCGAGAGTAACTGATGTGATCATGACTATACACATATTTTTGTTATTAAGAATGCGAAAACGCCATGTGCATAAACATCATATGAACACAACCTCCATCTGTTCTGAATACTTTCAAATCTGGACTCAACTAAGCCAGTCAGCAGAATCACATTTGAGTTATACAAAACTTGCCTGCTTGGATTTATCACAAAAGCTCACAAAGAGCACCCTGCTCCCACTTCCTGGGCATTGTCCCCCACATGTGAGCTGAGGCCATGAGAAGTTGAGGATAGACACAAAGTGCTCCTCCTGTGCCACAAGCAAAGGCGACAATGCTAGCTAGCTAAGTGAAGAAAAGGGGGTATCCAGCAAAACAATGTTAGAACAGAGACTTCGCAAACTTGTGTAACTTCTGTAGAATAATAAACATAACAATAAACGTGCAATTTAGAAGAAATTGTTGAAGAACTAGGATCCCCACCCTAGCTACAAAACGAAAGCATTTTTCACAAAACTTTGCAGGTTCTCAAGGTTATCCCACATATACACGCGGGACTTTTTTTCAGAATTATTTACAGCACCCACTGAGATAAAAAGATCATCAAGTTAATTTTCTCTGCCTAAAGGCCATGAAAGCATGGCATAGCCTGAAGCATATGCATATTATAACTATTACAGTAAATACCTAAAGACCAATAGTGCACACAGGACAGAATGCCCGAAAAATTGGTACAAAACGATGGTATGGCAGGACTCAATATAGAAATCTGACCAAAGAACAAATATGTTTATGCAGAACAATTCAAATGATCCACAAACTTACTATAAATAACAACATCATGAACACACAGAAACATCAATATCCCTGACGCCTCATCTCATGTCTGAACACTAACACAGCATTCACCATTTCTTTTCTCAGGCACGATTTGCAGATTAGAGAGGTACAGTACGTGCATGGAAAAAAAAAATAGAGAATACTAGGATGATAACGAGCCTTGTTTTTACACTTGTTGATTGCATGGAAACATGAATGGATTCCACCTACACAGTGGAGTACAATACACAAATATCAGGGCATCAGGTCTCCTCATTAAAAAAGGGGGAGGGGGGCGGGCATCAGGTCCTCTTTCAAAATCCACACCATCACAATCTGCGTGTAGTATCATATCCCAACACATCCTCACAAGTTCATGAAGCAAATGAATTCAGAGCACATGTAACACCAGCAGACTCGTCAAAACCACAGCCAACCCGATCCCCAAATTCCTTCACAAACAAGTGCGCACAACGAATCGAATTCACCAAACACATAACACCAAGCAGCCACGCAGATAAGAAGAGGGGAAGGGAAGGGAGACGGTACGGACGAAGACGACACCGATGACGGAGACGGTGAGGACTGGGGCCGCGGAGGGGTGGCTGGAGCGGGAGACGCGAAGAGCGGCAGGCGTGGCGGCGGGGAGCCAGGCGCCGGGATGGCAATCCGTGGCGCTGGTGACGTAACGGACGCCGGGCGGCGGCGGCGTCGTCGTCGTCGTCGAGGTGTCGCGCAGGGGGGAAGCGAAGTAGCGGGCGAACTCCACCTCCCATTCCTGCCTCCGCCCCAGGCCCTCCGCGGCGTCAGAGCGCGAGGTGAGCCGCGCCCAGCCGTCGTCGCCGACGCCCACCGCCACCATGGCGCGACGCCGATGCCGAGGTAGTATTTCCGTATCTGCCGTTTTGCTTTGGGGTTTTGTAGCGCCTTTCGGTGCGCAATGGTGTGAGTGAATGTAGCAGCTGCTATGCCTCGTAACGGCTGGCTCATGAAAGAAAGAGAAAAGTAAAGGGAACGGCTATGGAAGAATTGCCTGAATTCAGAATTTGGTTCAGTGAGTTTTGATTCGCCGTTGATTGTGATCCAACGGACAGATAACATTCATATATAATTGAAATCGACTGACCCCCATTCAATTTCAGTTGATTTTTCTTAAAATAGTCCAACTCAGCCTAGCCATACAAACATGATAGAAGTCCACCCATCAAAACACTACTTGGGTAATTCTCAAAAAAAAAAAAAAACACTACTTGGGTTTTGATCCTAAAAAAAACACTACTTGGGTTGGACAAAAACACATGCTCGTTAACCCGATAGCAACCACAAAAAGGCTAACCTTCTGTCGAGGTACAACAATCTATGGGACCGACAACGGCCCCTATGCGGTTCGACTGTGGATCGACGAACATAAAGAGCAGAATGAACAATCAACACAAGGGATTTACCCAAGTTCGGGTCACCGTGAGGTGTAAGACCATACTTCTATTTTGGTGGATTGATTGTATATGAGCTAAGTTACAGAGGAGCGTATCCAGTTGGATATGAGTGATCATGAGTTATTGTTGTTGACATCACCCTTGAGATGAATAAGTTGGGAGGCGAAATTATGTGTGTGTTTGGTTTGTGTCCAAGGTTGCCCCACCAAAGCATTGGCTAGCCAAAATTTTGGTTGCCCATGATTTGGCCAACATTGGCAAGAAAAATGAACTAGAGTTGGCTATAGTTCATTGGCATGCCAAAAAATTGGCAACCATCCAAACAAAGACCAATCTTTGGGTCATGACCAAAATTTTGTTAAGGTGTACTTTGGCCACAATCCAAACACACCCATATAAGCCCCTATCTTTGTATGTGTCTGGCTGAAACTTTTTGCTCCATATATATGTTGTGAGTGTTAGCAATTATAGAAAACTAAATGATGGTTGAGTATGTGAACTTGCTAAAAAAGCTCCGACATGAGAACCTCCCTGAAAATATGATGAATTGTAATTGCATTGTTGACTGAGAACATAGTATGTTAGTTTTCAAGAAAGTTTATGCCTTATACTTCGTTGTTGTGATGAATACTTGCTCATGAGAAGTTTTATGATAATAAATGTTGCTGCTATAATAATTATCATGATGCTACTATGTTCATATTTTGTTTTTATCGACACCTCTCTCTCTCCAAACGTGTGGTCATGATTTCCGATATCGGCTTTTGCTTGGGAGTAAAGAAGGTCTAAGCTTGGGGGAGTTGATACATCCATTTTGCATCATGTTTTCCTACTATTACTTATAGAGTTTTTTTATCAATATAATACTTTGTGGAGTAATTCTAATGTCTTTTCTCCCATAATATGCAAGGTTTAACGAACAGGGAGATTGCCGGCAGCTAGAATTCTGAACCTGAAAAAGCTATGTCAGAGATACCTATTCTACACATCTCCAAATGAGTTGAAATTTTACGGAGATTTACTTTGGAATAAATAAAAAAATACTGGAGCAAAGAAGTACCAGGGGGCCACCCAGGTGCCCACAAGGCACCAGGGCGCGCCTCCCCCCAGGCACGCCCTGGTGGCTTGTGGAGCCACTGGCCAACCTTCGGTGCCCATCTTCTGGTATATAAGCGCATTTGACGTAGAAAAAAAATAAGGAGAGGACTTCCGAGATGGAGCGCCACTGTCTCGAGGTGAAACTTGGGCAAGAGCACTTTTGCTCTCCAGCGGAGCGATTCCGCCGGGGATACTTCCCTCCAGGAGGGGGAAATCGAAGCCATCATCATCACCAACAACCCTCTCATTGTGGGAGGATCAATCTTCATCAACATCTTCACTAGCATCATCTCATCTCAAACTCTAGTTCATCTCTTGTATTCAATCTTTATATCAAAACCTCATATTGGTACCTGTGGGTTGCTACTAGTGTTGTTTACATCTTGTAGTTGATGCTAGTTGGTTTATTTGGTGGAAGATCATATGTTCAGATATATTATGCTATTCAGTATCCCTCTGATCTTGAGCATGAATATGTTGTGTGAGTAGTTACTTTTGTTCTTGAGGACATGGGAGAGGTCTTGTCATAAGTAATCATGTGAATTTGGTATTCGTTTGATATTTTTAATGATATGTATGTTGTTGATTCCCTTAGTGGTGTTATGTGAACGTCGACTACATGACACTTCACCATCTTTGGGCCTAAGGGAATGCATTGTGGAGTAGTAATTAGATGATGGGTTGCTAGAGTGACAGAAGCTTAAACCCTTTTTCATGCGCTATTCCGTAAGGGACTGATTTGGATCCATATGTTTAATGTTGTGGTTAGATTTATCTCAATTCTTCTTTCGTAGTTGCGGATGCTTGTGAGAGGGGTTAATCATAAATGGGAAGCTTGTTCAAGTAAGAACAACACCCAAGCACCGATCCAGCCACATATCAAATTATCAAAGTAGCGAACGCGAATCAAACAAATATGATGAAAGTGACTAGATGAAATTCCCTTGTGTCCTCAAGAACGCTTAGTTTATTATAAGAGATTGTTCCGGCCTATCCTTTGCTAGAAAAAGGGTTGGGCTACCTTGCTGCACCTTTGTTACCATTACTATTATTTGCTCATTACAAATTACCTTGCTATCAAACTATCTATTACCGATAATTCCAGTACTTGTACACAATACCTTGCTGAAAACCGCTTGTCATTTCCTTCTGCTCCTCATTGGGTTCGACACTCTTACTTATCAAAAGGACTATGATAGATCCCCTATACTTGTGGGTTATCACTTGCCAGACTCTACATTGCAATCGACCTTGGTATCAGAAAGTTGATCATCAGAGGCGACTTGCAGTTGGTGGTGAAGCAAGTGAAGAACAGCTACCAAAGCCCGTTGATGGAGGCATATGTGGATGAAGTGAGGAAATTGGAAGCACACTTTGACGATCTGTAGGCCGAGCATGTTCTGTGTGCCGAGAACAACATTGTCGATGACGTGTCGAAGCGTGCCACTGCTACGTCTTGAGCTTGCGTTGGTTTTCCTTGAATAGGAAAGGGTGATGCAACAATAGTAGCGTAAGTATTTTCCTCAGTTTTTGAGAACCAAGGTATCAATCCAGTAGGAGGCTCCTCAAAAGTCCCACGCACCTACACAAACAAACAAGAACTCGCAACCAACGCAATAAAGGGGTTGTCAATCCCTTCAAGGCCACTTGCGAAAGTGAGATCTGATAGAGATAATATGATAAGATAAATATTTTTGGTATTTTTATGATATAGATTAGAAAAGTAAAGATGCAAATAAAAGTAGATTGAAAGCTTATATGATAAGAGATAGACCCGGGGGCCATAGGTTTCACTAGTGGCTTCTCTCAAGATAGCATAAGTATTACGGTGGGTGAACAAATTACTGTCGAGCAATTGATAGAAGAGCGAATAATTATGAGATTATCTAGGCATGATCATGTATATAGGCATCACGTCTGTGACAAGTAGACCGACTCCTGCCTGCATCTACTACTATTACTCCACACATCGACCGCTATCCAGCATGCATCTAGAGTATTAAGTTCATAAAGAACAGAGTAACACATTAAGAAAGATGACATGATGTAGAGGGATAAAGTCATGCAATATGATATAAAACCCATCTTTTTATCCTCGATGGCAACAATACATACGTGCCTTGCTGCCTCTGCTGTCACTGGGAAAGGAAACTGCAAGATTGAACCCAAAGCTAAGCACTTCTTCCATTGCAAGAAAGATCAATCTAGTAGGCCAAACCAAACTGATAATTCGAAGAGACTTGCAAAGATAACTTAATCACACATAAAAAATTCAGAAGAGATTCAAATATTTCTCATAGATAAACTTGATCATAAACCCACAATTCATCGGATCTCGACAAACACACCGCAAAAAGAGTTACATCGAATAGATCTCCAAGAAGATCAAGGAGAACTTTGTATTGAGATTCAAAGAGAGAGAAGAAGCCATCTAGCTAATAACTATGGACCCGAAGGTCTGTGGTAAACTACTCACAACTCATCGGAGAGGCCTTGGAGATGATGTAGAGGCCCTTCGTGAATGATTCCCCCTCCAATGGAGCGCCGGCGAAGGCTCCAAGATGGGATCTTGCGGATACAGAAGGTTACGGCGGTGGAAATAGTTTTTCGTGGTCGCTTCTGATGTTTTCGGAGTACGTGGGTATATATAGGAGGAAGAAGTAGGTTAGTGGACGCTCGAGGGGCCCACGAGGGTGGGGGCACACCGGGCACCCTCGTGGCCGCCTCCCTTGTTTCTTGACTTCCACTCCAAGTCCTCTGGATCACGTTTGTTCCAAAAAGATCGCTCTCGAAGGTTTCATTCCGTTTGGACTCCGTTTGATATTCCTTTTCTTCGAAACACTGAAATAGGCAAAAAAAACAACAATACGGGCTGGGCCTCCGGTTAGTAGGTTAGTCCCAAAAATGATATAAAAGTGTAAAGTAAAGCCCATAAACATCCAAAACGGGTAATATAATAGCATGGAACAAGCAAAAATTATAGATACGTTGGAGACGTATCAAGCATCCCCAAGCTTAATTCCTGCTCGTCCTCGAGTAGGTAAATGATAAAAACAGATTTTTCGATGTGGAATGCTACCTAGCATAATTCTCAATGTAATTTTCTTTATTGTGGCATGAATGTTCAGATCCAAATGATTCAAAATAAAAGTTCATATTGACATAAAAAATAGTAATACTTCAAACATACTAATCAAAGTAATCATGTCTTCTCAAAATAACATGGCTAAAGAAAGTTCATCCCGACAAAATCATATAGTTAGGCTATGCTTCATTTTTGTCACACAGAAATGCTCCCATCTTGCACCCCCCCGATGACAAGCCAAGCAATTGTTTCGTACTTAAATAATCTCAAACATTTTCAACTTTCACGCAATACATGAGCGTGAGCCATGGATATAGCACTATGGGTGGAATAGAATATGATGATGGAGATTGTGTGGAGAAGACAAAAAAGAGAGAAAGTCTCACATTAACGAGGATAATCAACGGGCTATGAAGATGCCCATCAATTGATGTCAACATGAGGAGTAGGGATTGCCATGCAACGGATGCACTAGAGCTATAAATGTATGAAAGCTCAACAAAAGAAACTAGTGGGTGTGCATCCAACTTGCTTGCTCACGAAGACCTAGGGCATTTTGAGGAAGCCCATCGTAGGAATATACAAGCCAAGTTCTATAATGAAAAATTCCCACTAGTATATGAAAGTGACAACATATGAGACTCTCTATATGAAGAACATGGTGCTACTTTGAAGCACAAGTGTGGAAAAAGGTAGTAACATTGCCCCTTTTTTATTTTTATTTTCCTTTTCTTTTTTTTTCTTTTTTTGGGCCTTTTTTTGGCCTTTATTTTTTTCTTTTTGGCCTTTCTCTTTTTTTATTTGGGGACAATGCTCTATTGATGATGATCATCACACTTCTATTTATTTACAACTCATGAATTACAACCCAAAACTAGAACAAGATATGACTCTATATGAATGCCTCCGGCGGTGTACCAGGATGGGCAATGAATCAAGAGTGACATGTATGAAAAATTATGCATGGTGGCTTTGCCACAAATACGATGTCAACTACATGATCATGCAAGGCAATATGACAATGATGATGTGTGTCATGATGATGAACGGAACGGTGGAAAGTTGCATGGCAATATATCTCGGAATGGCTATGGAAATGCCATAATAGGTTGGTATGGTGGCTATTTTGAGGAAGATATAAGGAGGTTTATGTGTGATAAAGCGTATCATATCACGAGGTTTGGATGACCGGCGAAGTTTGCACCAACTCTCAAGGTGAGAAAGGGCAATTCACGGTACCGAAGAGGCTAGCAATGATGGAAGGGTGAGAGTGCGTATAATCCATGGACTCAACATTAGTCATAAAGAACCAATATACTTATTGCAAAAATCTACAAGTCATCAAAAACCAAGCACTACGCGCATGCTCCTAGGGGGATAGATTGGTAGGAAAAGACCATCGCTCGTGCCCGACCGCCACTCATAAGGATGCACAATCTAAGAACACCCCATGTTTCAAATTTGTTACACAACTTTTACCATACGTGCATGCTACGGGACTTGCTAACTTCAACACAAGCATTCTTTAAATTCATAATCACCCAACTAGCATGACTCTAATGTCACTACCTCCATATATCAAAACAATTGTCAAGTATCAAATTGATCATAGCATCCAATTCACTTCCTATGATAGTTTTTATTATACCCAACTTGGATGCCCATCATTCTAGGACCAATTTTATAACCATAGAAAATACCATGCTGTTCTAAAAGACTCTCAAAATAATATAAGTGAAGCATGAGATATTAACAATTTTTACAAAATTAAGCCACCGATGTGCTCTAAAAGATATAAGTGAAGCACTAGAGCAAAAACTATCTAGCTCAAAATATATAAGTGAAGCACATAGAGTATTATAATAAATTCCAATCAAGTGGGTTTCTCCAAAAAGGTGTGTACAACAAGGATGATTGTGGTAAACTAAAAAGCAAAGACTAATATCATACAAGACGCTCCAAGCAAAGTACATATCATGTGGCGAATAAAAATATAGCTCCAAGTAAAGTTAGCGATAGACGAAGACGAAAGAGGGGATGCCTTCCCGGGGCATCCCCAAGCTTAGGCTTTTGGTTATCCTTGAATATCTTGGGGTGCCATGGGCATCCCTAAGCTTAGGCTCTTGCCACTCCTTATTCCATAGTCCATCAAATTTTTACCCAAAACTTGAAAACTTCACAACACAAAACTCAACAGGAAATCTCATAAGCTCCGTTAGTGCAAGAAAGAAAAACCACCACATAAGGTACTGTAATGAACTCATTCTTTATTTATATTGGTATTAAACCTACTGTATTCCAACTTCTCTATGGTTCATACCCCTACATACTAGCCATAGATGCATCAAAATATGCACAACACACGAAAAGCAGAATCTATCAAAAACTGAACAGTCTGTAGCAATCTGTAGCTATCTAATACTTCTGGAAGTCTAAAAATACTACCAAAATAGGAAGTCCTGGGAAATTTGTCTACTGATCTACATCAAAAAGAATCAATGCAAAATAACATTTCTATGAATTACTAAAATTATTTTCGTGCGCGTAAAGTTTCTGTTTTTCAGCAGAATCAAATTAACTATCACCATAGGTTATCCTATAAGTTCTACTTGGCACAAACACTAACTAAAACATGAAAACACATCTAAACAGAAGGTAGATGCAAAATTTATTATTAAATAGAAGCAAAAACAAAAAACAAAAGTAAAATTGGGTTGCCTCCCAACTAGAGCTATTGTTTAATGCCCCAAGCTGGGCATAAAAGCGAGGATAGATTTAAGTAGTGCCATAATAATAAGATAGATCATGAAAACTCATCTCATATTCTCTACGTTCAGCAGCAAGTTTCTTTGAGGCAAGCAAAAGTAATCAAAAGGGCTAAATTTAATGGGACAAAAGTCCCCAAGATCAATCTCAGGAGGTATGGGTTCCTCCTTTGGCCCTTCATATTGCACAACTAATTCATCATTATAAGCATTCTTTTGGCAGAACTTCGTGAGCCTATTCTCAAGAGAGTATCCTAGCTCATTGTTTCGAAGAGCAAAATCATTATTTAGTTCGGAAATTCTATCAACTAGGACATTGCTAGGAACCTTTTTTCTAAGGTTTTCATTAAAAGCAACATAGTCCAAAGATTGAAAACGCCTAATTTCCTCTTGATCAAAGAGGATCGCCTCTATGGGAGGACGACCGGCGTCCACCCTATAGTGCGCAAAGATTTCTTTGGCCTCTTTTATTATAAATCTAAACTCATGTGCCAAAAAGATAGTAGTGACGCGCTTAACAGAAGAATGCTCAATATTAGAAAATTCCATGAAAAATCTTTGTATGCAAGGATGCATATGCATAAATTGTCTTTCAAACTCAACTACAAGCATAGCGATAGCATCCGCAAGACTACTAGTTCTATGAAGAATAGAACCACCCATAGAAGGTAAAGCACTGGCACAAGTAAAGAAGTCTTGAATAACCCCTTTTCCAATAATATTACCACTACCGATTCGAAACTTTTTAGTATGCAAGATAGGGGGTTCTTCAGCAGGAGCATCAGAATTTTCCATGTTATCATTATTGTCCATATCGATGATAATCTCCCCGATTTCAGACATAACGACAAACAAAAGCAAGGAGGAAGAAGAGGGCAAGCGAAAGAGAGAGGAGATTGGGAAAGAGAGGGCGAATAAAACGGCAAGGGTGAAGTGGGGGAGAAGAAAACGAGAGGCAAATGGCAAATAATGTAAATGCGAGGGAGATGAGTTTGTGATGGGTACTTGGTATGTCTTGACTTGAGCGAAGACCTCCCCGGCAACGGCGCCAGAAATCCTTCTTGCTATGTCTTGAGCTTGCGTTGGTTTTCCTTGAATAGGAAAGGGTGATGCATCAATATTAGCGTAAGTATTTCCCTCAGTTTTTCAGAACCAAGGTATCAATCAAGTAGGAGGCTCCTCAAAAGTCCCACGCACCTACAAAAACAAACAAGAACTCGCAACCAACGCAACAAAGGGGTTGTCAATCCCTTCAAGGCCACTTGCGAAAGTGAGATCTGATAGAGATAATATGATAAGATTTTTTTTTGGTATTTTTATGATATAGATTAGAAAAGTAAAGATGCAAATAAAAGTAGATTGAAAGCTTATATGATAAGAGATAGACCCGGGGTCCATAGGTTTCACTAGTGGCTTCTCTCAAGATAGCATAATTATTACATTGGGTGAACAAATTACTATCGAGAAATTGATAGAAAAGAGAATAACTATGAGATTATCTAGGCATGATCATGTATATAGGCATCACGTCCGTGACAAGTAGACCGACTCCTGCCTGCATCTACTACTATTACTCCACACATGGACCGCTATCCAGCATGCATCTAGAGTATTAAGTTCATAAAGAATAGAGTAACACATTAAGAAAGATGACATGATGTAGAGGGATAAACTCATGCAATATGATATAAATCCCATCTTTTTATCCTCGATGGCAACAATACAATACGTGCCTTGCTGCCCCTGCTGTCACTCGGAAAGGACACCGCAAGATTGAACCCAAAGCTAAGCACTTCTCCCATTGCAAGAAAGATCAATCTAGTAGGCCAAACCAAACTGATAATTCAAAGAGACTTGCAAAGATAACTTAATCACACATAAAAGAATTCAGAGGAGATTCAAATATTTCTCATAGATAAACTTGATCATAAACCCACAATTCATTGGATCTCGACAAACACACCACAAAAAGAGTTACATCGAATAGATCTCCAAGAAGATCGAGGAGAACTTTGTATTGAGATTCAAAGAGAGAGAAGAAGCCATCTAGCTAATAACTATGGACCCGAAGGTCTGTGGTAAACTACTCACAACTCATCGGAGAGGCCTTGGAGATGATGTAGAGGCCCTCCGTGATTGATTCCCCCTCTGGTGGAGCACCGACAAAGGCTCCAAGATGGGATCTCGCGAATACAGAAGGTTACGACGGTGGAAATAGTTTTTCGTGGTCGCTTCTGATGTTTTCGGGGTACATGGGTATATGTAGGAGGAAGAAGTAGGTCGGTGGACGCTCGAGGGGCCTACGAGGGTGGGGGGCGCGCCCACCTGTAGGGGGCATGCCGGGCACCCTCGTGGCCACCTCCCTTGTTTCTTGACTTCCACTCCAAGTCCTCTGGATCATGTTTGTTCCAAAAAGATCGCTCCCGAAGGTTTCATTCCATTTGGACTCCGTTTGATATTCCTTTTCTTGGAAACACTGAAATAGGCAAAAAAAACAGCAATACGGGTTGGGCCTCCGGTTAGTAGGTTAGTCCCAAAAATGATATAGAAGTGTAAAGTAAAGCCCATAAACATCCAAAACGGGTAATATAATAGCATGGACCAATCAAAAATTATAGATACGTTGGAGACGTATCAGCCGCCAAGAAACTACCTATGGAACTAGGTACCTTTGTGATCCTTCTGAATCAACCTTTAGTTGTACCATCGATGAGGCCAGACAAGAGGAGAAAGTTGAATTCTGGCAAGAACTTTCTAGTAGAGCTTCCTACAGTCGCCGGGAAAAAACAGACGCTTGTTGGTGAGCAGCAGGCTCTGGTAGGGCATGAGGCCCTTGCCATCGAGGCAAGCGCTCTTGCAGCAGAAGATATGCCTTTAGTACTTGTTGTCGAGCCACAGGCTTCGGCATGGGCACAACAGATCGTCCATTACCTTCAGACATGTCAACTTCCCGATGAACAAAAAGAAGCTGAGAAAGTAGCCCGCCAATCAAGTACGTATCAGTTTGCTGATAGCATTCTATACAGAAAGAGGGCGAATGGGGTGAAATTGAGTACATCTTTCGGGAATATGGACAGAAGCTGGTGGCAGAGATACATGAAGGGGGGTGTGCTACTTGTGAGCTGCGTTGGGATTTCCCCGAAGAGGAGAGGATGATGCAGTACAGTAGATATAAGTATTTCCCTCGGTTATGAAACCAAGGTTATTAATCCAGTAGGAGAACCAAGCAACACTATTAGGACTGAGAGTATATCGACTAGAGGGGGGTGAATGGGAGATTCAAAAATTCTTACGAATATTTTGAAATGATCGCAAACACATCAGTGGAAATAAGATTTGGTAGATAAGAGTTCAAACAAACATACTATTGAGGAACAAAACCTTCGATGTAGGATGCAATAATGGCCCGAGCATAGTATACAATAGGATTGATGATAACAGTGGTAATGTAGTATGCCAACAGAAATAATATCGACAGCGAGCTAGACATGAACTGCGATGGGTAATATCAAGGCGAAACTATTATGAGGTAAAAGACCACAAGACAGAAAATAACAAGAACTAAGATGCAATAACAAAATGATGAGAGTGCAACACTGCAGGTTACGAATGACAACTAATGCAGCAACCGTAGAGCCGAAAGATATGCGAGAGAGAATAATAGATCAGATAACCTATCGTCACAGAGCACAAATGAGAACTGCCGAAAGTAATGCAGTGAAGTAAATTGAACTAGTGGTGCTCGATGGTGACACAGAGATTTGGTAGACCAGTTCACCCTTCTGCCAAAGGGCTATGTCTGGTTGGAGGGGCTGTGACTTAACACGGAAGATAAACTCTCTTCACCCTATTCTCCTTCAACTCGAAGTTCATCATACTTCAGTTGGTTACACTCATGGTGGATACTTGCCGGTGATCTCCAAACCTTCAGTCGACCTTCGCGAACCACAATCATCTTGGTTGCTGAAGACCTAGCTTGGTGAAGACAATAACTCTTCAACACTCGAGCCGAAACCTATCCGTCTAGAGAGTGCATAGCTCTCAAGAGTAATAGGTACAAGAACTCTAACTCAAAACTACTGTGATGCTCAAACACTGTCTAAGTCTGGGCTCTTGATTTTTCTCTTGGTGGATCTTAAACTCAAATCACTAAGAGAGGGGGGCTCAAATCAATATTCTCAAAAGCGGAGCAGCCAGCGGATAAAGCCTGTGCGGGAAATGACCAAAGGTGACATCGGGAGCAGCCAATGGCCGAATGACATGAGTCCAACGGTCGGATTTTGAGCACAATGGTAACATTACTTGCGGAGCAAGTAATGCCAACTCCTCGGTCCAAAAGATATCTCCTGCAGCATGAAGGACAACGTCTACGGTTGCGAGGTAATCATTCGGAGCATAAAGAGATTTCTCTCACATCTTTCATAGGTTTTGGGCTAAGCATCACAATGGATCTAAGCTTCGAGAACCTATACCCCTGTTAATAGTACGGAGGTCCTTTGACTCAAATGAACGAAACAAGAACAACAAAAAGAACACTACGTCTTCAATGTGTCTTCGACTTCCGTTCGTTGCAGTCAATTTCTTCAGACGACAATACCGAACCAATTGCTTTGCTTCAGCAGTTAACTTTCAAGGGTTTAATTCCTTCTCATCAATCTTCTCGTCTACATATATTCACTAGATGTAGCTCGTTCTTCTCTGCAATGCAGATATACTTCGGTGAAGTTCCTCAAACTTAGCATCGGAGGCAACATTCTCCTCGGTTTTGTATGGACTATTTCTCTCTGTATGCACTAGCAAACAAATCAGTCCATACCTGTTTCTGTCAACAATCTCCAAAACACAGGAAGGAAGATATTGCACCAACAATCTAACCCTTTTTGGACGATTGTTGGAAAAACAGAACACATCGAAGGATAGATAATGAATGGAATGTAATGCGAAGGATAATGAAAGACGAGAGATAAATACGAATATAAAACACATGCCATGAAGATATGCATCATTTGAGTGCATAGTTAAATCTGAAGGAAGCAACGTGAATCTTCGTATGAGTGTCATTGATTTATGATTTCATCCTTGACTTCTTTCAATGCACTCAACAATGTTTGAAATAATTCTTGTCACACAATCTTTGAAATGAATTAGATATAATGAATACTTTGAAATGATTTGTGATGAAGTATATGTCGTGAAGGTTTTCTCATAACACAATTTGAATTCACACGAGATGTAAATTCCCTGCAAGATAGATACTCGAGAATTGTCAAAGCAAGGGAAATAAATGATATTGCTCATAGGAGTTAAGTTTTAGACGAAGTTTTCCTGCAACAAAGTCAATACGAAGAATATATGCGAGGAAAAACACTTTGTCAGTCATATAGATAAATCTCAAGAGTGAAGCTGACTTCCTTTGCCTGCAAGGTTAGATAACGAGATATAATAGTCATAGCATATCCAACCAAAAATACATAAAGTTTCAAGGAGTAAAATATGTCTGATTAGAGAAGCTTGATTTTCTATCCTCCTGAAAATAATTTCTTTTTTTTCTCTACAAGATTGATAATTTTCGAGGATAATAATTGCAAGGGAAAAATCTTTCGATAGCACCTGCAAACAAATAGTTGGAAGAAAATAGCATCGCAGGGGGGTTATTAACATTACATGGTGACCGAGTATTTCAACACCACAGGCGGTGCGTTAAGTTCAACAAGCAAATTATTCGAGGAAAACCGAAGCGTTCGACTGCGAAAAGCAAATGGCAAATAAAAACACCCTACAAGAAACCCCGTTCATCTATCACTCGATGTACTTCTCCCCCTTTTTGTCAACAAGTGTAAAAAAGGAAAGGGAAAACATACGGGGCACTACTCGTCTGGAGTGTCCTCAGAATAAGAATTTGCACTGCTTGACGAATTAAAATCCGTGGAGCGAGGGATAGTCAAAGCAGAGGAAGCTGTAGTAGCACGGGTTCTTGAGGAAATGGTGCAATGAACATCTGGCTTGTAGATGAGTGTTCTAGCTGTGTCTTTGATTTCATCATCTAGTCCAACAAACAACAGGTCAGTTGATGCAGAATGCTGAGGGAGCTCAGGGATTTGCCTTTGGATGCGAGCAACAACAAATAATTCCAAGTAGTCATATTCCTTCATGATACCCTTGGCAGCTAGCTGCTTGCGAGAATAATGCTGCCTCAGAAGAGTCAAAAAGTGCTTCTTTGCTTTCTTCTCATGCAGAAGGGTTTTTCAAGCATAATTATGAAACGAGTTCAATTCAGTCATCAACTCCAACTTTTCTTTTCGATCGAGCTCGATGTGACTTTCTAGTGCTTGTTGTGTGCGAATGCAAATCTCATACAGAGATGGATTTTCTTCACGAGGGATTTCAACCTTAGTCTTCTTAACCTTTGGAGCATTCTCAGATGCAGAAGCAGTCACTACAAAAAAAGACACATCCGTGACATTTTGGCCCGAACAATTTTTTTCTGTCATGCTTAAGACACTTCTATGACGATAATTGTGACAAAACCACATATCATCATAGATGTGGCTCCTACTTCTATGACAAAAAATCATGACAGTAAATGGGATTTTCATCCTGGGTGGACCGGGGACACACCTGCATGGCATTCTTTGGGCCGTCCATGACGGAAAAAATCATGGTAGAAGTGAGCGCGAGGAAAATATCGGGAGTTCCCGGTTAAGGTAGATGGCCGGGGCCGAGCAATGCATAGAGGTTTGTGCGTTTCTCTTCTACACGTACGCATGTGTGTGTGCGAGGTGTTGGGCTCTAATTGAACCCGAGCGAGGCATTCGCTTACTGAACCCGAGCGATTGCACTAGCTACGTTACTAAACCCGAGAGATCGATCCCTTGGTTGTTAACTGAACCCGAGCGATTCCTTCGCTACTACTGCTAACTGAAGCTGATTTAACTTGCTGCCTGTTCATGAACATTGACCGTTGTTGGGGGTTGTATGAACAGTTCCCAGTGGGGGTTGGATGAACAGGACCCCGTGGTAGTATAGGCCATTACCGCTAGATGAAGAGGACCCCATGGAGGGCTGGTTGAACAATAGCCGATGGAGGCTGGGTGAACAGTAGCCCGTGGATGAACAGTAGTTGGTGGAGGCATGAGGAAGATGCGGTGGATGAACAGTAGCAGGTGGAGGCCATAGGAAGTTACGGTGGATGAACAGTAGCAAGTGGAGGCTGGAGGAAGTCGACGATGGATGAACAGTAGCCCGTGAAGGCTAGAGCAAGGCAGTAGACGGTGGATGAATAGTAGCCCGTGGAGTTCCGTTTTGCGGTACGCCACACTCCTCCCGATGAACAGGACCCCATTTCGACCGTAGGCGCTCCAACACAAGTCCGTTTCCTCCATTTTGCAGTACGCCACACCCCTCTCGATCAACAGGACCCCGTTTCAACCGTAGGCACTTGAACAGAAGGTCGTTTCCTCTGTTCTGCGGTATGCCAGACCCCGTTTAGGCTGTTCCGTCCAAGTCGGTTGGCTCCCGATGAACACGAAGCATTTCGTTGCCTCCCGATGAACACGACGTAGTTTCTCCGTTTCGTCCCAGCCGGTTGGCTGCCGATTAACAGGACGCTGTTGCTGCCGTCCGCTGCCTTTCCATGTACACGAGCCCTGGCCATACGTATGCACGAGTAGGTGTTCGAGACCCCGCCCGTATGGACGTATGTGGCCGTATTTTTGGCATCTTGTTGTACATATGTGCACACGGTTTAGACTGGACTGCTTGAAGTGCTACGTCAGGAGCTCTACTACTACACGTGTCGCTGTTTGCTCGGCCACGAGTCATCGTTGCAGAGACACTGATCAGCCAGTATGTACGTACCGTTGGCGACCAGCCACACAATGCTATGTACGCTTCGACCGAGTGGGTCCCAGTAGTCAGGGAGGATAAGGAGGCACTTCTTTGCGTGCGAAGATATAGCTGGTGGGTCCCAGCTGTTAGCGGGAGGAATCATTTATTTGTGCATAATATGAAGGCACTTCCTTGCGTCCGAAGATGTAGCTGGTGGGTCCAGCTATCAGCGTCATCGCGTACAATCGTCTTCTTATGGCTGTCATTCGTTGAGCACGTTGACTACGCCATGCCGAGAGCACCAAGGCGTGGACGACATCGAGTCCTAGGAAGGGATCGATGTGGAGTCGGGGAGGATGCGGCAGTGGATGTCCACATGGAGGGGAGTATGAGGGTTGAGTGCTCGACTGCGGTGTGAGGCTGCCGTCGCCGGAGAAAAATAGGAGGTGTGGGTTAGTAGAGGGATGGCATGGCCAGCGGTGGCAGCACAGCCGGCCACGGGAGGCAGTAGCAAGCAGTCTAGCCGATGCTGTTTCGGCGGCTGGAGTAAGAAGATCAGAGATTGAAGAAGCAAGGCGGACGTTGGATGTTAATCCAACGGTCACTGCTACTAGAGTCGTTTGTTCGCTAGGTTAACAAAGCCCTGCGTACGTGTCAACTTAGTAGGCCCACAAGTCATCCTCCGAATTAGGTGGGTCCAAGCTAGCAGAGGAGGAATCATTTTTCTTGCACGAAATAAGGAGGCACTTCCTTCCGTGCGAAGATGTAGCTCATGGGTCCTAGCTGTCATGGGGGGGGGCTTTTTCGCGTAATAAGAATGAACATCCTTGCATGCGAAGATTTTAGCTGGTGGGTCCAACCTGTCAGGGGGAGGAATCGTTTATTCCTGCATAATAAGGAGGCACTAGCTTGCGTGCGAAGATGTAGCTGGTGGTTCCTAGCTGTCAGACTCTTGACGTACTCCATGTTGGCTCTCGTTTTTGACCACACATCATCAAGCGGACCACGACGGTGGATGACGGCGAGGCCTAAGATGGGAACGATCTAGAGTCGCGGAACAAGGGGCACTGGAGTCCCTGGCGGAGGGGAGTACGAGGGGATGGTTCCGCTGTCGGGTGAGGCTGCCTTCGCCGGAGAATAACAGAAGGTATGGGTGAGTACATGTATGACCTAGCCACCATTGGGAGTAGGGTGGTGCAGCGAGGCCTGCATGGCAGCACAGCCGGCCACGGGAGGCAGATGGAAGCGCTCCAGCCGGCGATGGTTTTGGCGGTTGGAGCAAGAGCAACTAGATCAGAGATTGAAGAATTGGGATCGCTGTTATGTCAATCCAATGACTACAGATGTCAGAATAATTTGTTGACCTTTTTTAGACCATTGAATCGTTTTGTTCACTAAATGGACACCACCTTGCGCAGGCTTCGCCTAGTGGGTCAATAAAATCAGCTTCCAAAGTTGTGGCGGAATGCAACCCATTTATTTAGGTTTTACAACCCCTTTTCATTTTATTTGCCAATACATCTATTTCCTGGGCTTTGACTCAAAAAATAATCTATTTCCAGGGCTAGGTGAAAATAATAATAGCCGATTTACTATTTATGATAATTTACAACGCATTGGATTATTTATTCGAATACACCTATTTACTGGGCTGGGTGAAAAATAATATTGCGTACATGCAACCCATTTATCATTTTTGATAATTTACAAGCCATTTGATTTTCGTAGAAATGGACCCATTTTCTGGGATGGGTGAAAAAACAATGATGGTCTGGGCTGAGTATTTCATATAAAAAATAATACTAAGATAGGAATATTATTAAAAAAATAAGTTGGGCTTGGTAATCTTATTATATAAAAAATGAACTGAGATGCGCATTTTATTAGAAGAAACATAGGCTAGGCTGCGCTTGTTTTAGGATCTTTTGTACAACTGTCGGCCCAGTTGCATTGATAAGTTCAACGAAAAAGGCCTGTGTAGTATAGTACAACTTTACATGGCTACTCAGCCCACATACAACAACGCCTGAAAAGGCCCAAACAAGGCTTCTATACAACTTTTTGAAGTCACTAAGATCAATTAACTTAAGGAAAAAGTTAGAGTACAATGGAACCTAATTAAAAGTTGTCGCGAGCAAAGAAATAATTCAACGGTCCCACTTGTGTGTGTGTGTGTGTGAGAGAGAGAGACCCATCGGTTGATGCTCGTAAATACATCTTTCAGCCATATGCATTGCTGATGCTCAGTAAAAACTTATTTAGTTGACACAATCATATAGAACATCATAGCACACTGAACTTGCATACAAAAATTTCACGCTGGCTGCACAATCAGGGTGGAAGCAGTGGATCGCTAGGTGTAGGGCTATGTTGAAACCAATGAACTCATACATAACCGTTCATCGTCTTTATCAATGACGGGGAAATATCTTAAATGTTGTGCAAAGAAAATAGACAGACAACACAATAAGTTCTACTAGCACATTAAGTTGACATACACCCGTTTCTAAAAAAAGTTTAGGTACAAAAATAGAACAAGTCAAAATCAAATTTACTAGCACATTAGTGCTTCACACCGATAGCTCGGATTTAACTAGTATCTGAGAAGATTCAGTTGTTACCTCAAATTAGAGCACATCCAGGCAGCCAGCCCCACCTCTTCTCCCAAAGAAGAAGTGGCCTCCACCGCATGATGGAGCAGGCCCTGTGCTATCCATCGTTCCGAGCAACACGGGGAAATTTTGACATTGACTCCTGTAATGGACATCGTCGACGGACCCTGGCACCAGCGGTGGCGGTAGGACTTTGATTGATGGATTGACCACTTCTTCGACATGCACGAAGACTCGATATAGGTACACCCCAACGCGGTCTGCGGCGGCCTTGGTGGCGATGAATAGTACAATCCGGTTCCTGCACTGGTATCTCAACACCAATCACCTTCGGTATGGTGGACGAATTCTTCATCCATGACATAACCGTCAGAGCCCAGCTGTTTGGAGGAACAAACATACTTACGAGCTCACCTCCTAGGTCGTTGATAAGCTCATTCATGGACTCGCTATTCCAAGCACGTCGAGGCATGCCGTGGAAGGTAAGCTTTGTTAAAAACTAAAGCTTAGAGGGCACCGAGCCCCATCATGGGTGCCACCGATCAAAGCTCACCAGCGCGCCATCACAGGAAAAACGCTGGGAAGATTTGAACACACGACTATAGTCGAAAGTTGTCCGAAACCTGACAAAGAAATCAGCCGGTGGCGCACAGACTTCGACGGGCAAGTCACTTATTTGGATGCCATGCGCAATGCCAAGAGCTTTGACAAGGTTGCCCGGCGAGATGGGAGGCCGGTCGCCCTTGATGGTTACCATTAGCACTTTGCCGACAAACTGGTTGTCTAGTGCCGCCATGCTACTATTGAGCGACAGCATGCAGCGCCCGAAGGCAGGGCAGACCTCGGGATCTCTGGCTCGGCGATCCGCGCTGATCGGTAACATGATAGTGCGCTTGAGTACAGGGAGTACAGGAGGGGGATTTGGGGAAACTGGAGTAGGAATCGAGATTCCAGAGGTGGGGTAGGGGTGGGAGATTGGGGATGAAAAGGTAGCATGAATTTCAAACACACTCCAATATGCTCTCGGTGCGCAAGCGCACGAAAACACCGGTGGCGCCCACATGTTGGCCTAAGAGTCCTTTTTATTTATTTTTTGAGCGCACGGCCCGAGTCATAATTGACCCGTTTGACATTGTGTTACTACTCGGCCCATATTCAACGACACTGCACTGGCCCAAACAAGTGTACATCATCGAAAAGACACTAAGCTCAAATTATAACTTGAAAAAAAGAGATATACTCTAAACACTTGAGAATGGTGATGCCCTCATTTAGCCCACCAGCAGTTCGAGACAATAAACAGCTCGACACAACGATATATACAACATTCAAACACTGACTAGTGACTACTACTGACATAAAAAACAAGCCATGATAGTTCATTAGAAGTCTTGCTACACCACCAAAATGCACCCATCTGCAGTGCTCAGACTCTTGTGATCCAGACGAGAATGACATCTTAAATAGAGGCGACTATTACATAGTAAGAATGACATAGATGAGGATGACCAAATGTCAAGGAGTATGCATAACAAAACAGAGTACCCATCCAGAACAAGCAACAAAGACAACAACTCATTCGAGCAGGGATGATCCAGCACCATCATAATTTGTAGCCCCACTTCAGCCACCAGTGATTCGAAGACACCAGAACTCCACCCTTCAACGCAACAGCCCAATTACCTATCAACCTGAAGGCTTGAACCACATCACTGCCTATCGGACTTGAGAAATCCAAGGATCAAAGTTAATCTAGATGCCTTTGTCATTCTCACCTTCTTTTGGTTGTAGGCTGTATCATTGAGAATCAGGGGATTCTGCTCCTGAAGTCCTAGGGCTCGCCGTGTAGACACAACTTTCCCTAGAAAACAGAGCCTTTCTTGTTGGATTCAGGGTTCCGCAGACCCTTGAGAGGTTTGAACTCTGGGGTGCGTGCGAAGAACTCGTCCTCCCCAGTCTGCCCGCTCACTGAATCCTAGGCCTAGCTAGATGAACCCAACAAGCGAGAGACACATCAGTTTATCCTAGTTTAGGCCACCTTATGGTGTAATACCCTACTCCAGCTTTGTGGTGGATTTCCCCGAGGGGCTGAGGATGAACTAGTACAGTGGTGGAACAGCCTCAGGAGGTGAGGTGTTCTTGAGCTCGATGAGCTGGTGGATGAGAGGATGATCTGAATGATCCATGCCCTTCTATGGTGGTGGCAAAGTCCTATTTACAGGGGCCTTGGTCCTCTCCCCAAATGTAGGCGGGAAGGGATCCCACAACGGCCAATTTCGAAGTGAGACAACTAGTACAAGTTATCCTGACAAAAGTAGTCTCCTCCTGCAAAAGCCTATGGTGGTGACGCCGCGGTGGGGTGCGCGATGACCTCCGTCCTGCCATCCTGGCGGCCTTGGTCTTGTTGCACTGGTATGGAAACCTTTGCTTGATTCCTCAAGACCCCGCGCTTGCGCTTGCCTCCTTAGCACCAAAGAGGAAACTGGTACACTGCACCCGCTGGCGCTCGCCTGGCCTTGGTCATCATGGCTCACGTCAAGTGAACCTCGCGAGGTGTTCCCTGCATAAAAATCTCCGCTCTTCGGGAGCCAGCTAGGTGAGGCTGCCCCCTAGGGAGGTCTTGGCGTCGTCCGCCTCACAAGGCTTGGCCTCTCGTGAGGGCCTTGGGTTATTGTTAATGAAGCTGGGCCGTACCGGGCCATTGACGGAGCCACGCCATGGGCCGCAGGCAGGTAAGTCTGGGCACCCCTGGTCCCAGGACGCCAACAGTAGCCCCCGGGCCCAAGGTGCGCTCGAACTTGGCTTCGAGGCGAAGCCAAAGGGCAAGTGCGGAGCGTCGTGGGCCCCAACCGCCTGCAGCCTGAGGAGGCATGTGGCGATTGATGGGACATGGACACCTCCACTTCCCCACGCAGCCTTGATATCCGCCAGGCTCGGCTGCCACCGTTGCCAACACAGCTCTACCTCCATCGCTTGTCGTGCGCCCCTCTGGCTCCTTTACCTCCCCGAGAGACAGTGGCTCCCTTCCCGGATTCATCGCCGGCACCGGTTCTCCCCTGTCGACATGGCGCCGAGGTCGAAGAAGAAGGGGAAAAACCCATGCTTCGGCCGAACCTCCGCCGACCTTTGAGCCTGCCCTTGAGCGGTCGACGGTGGTCAATCAGGAAATGCTGGACATGATCCGTCCGACGCTCGCCGCCAATTCCAACGAGTGGAATGCGACAGTGGCTTGGCCTGCTTCCCGTGCCATGGTTGACATGGCAGCCACTGAGATCCCCATCCATCTTCACACCCTCTTGGCAGGTTTGATTCCCCCCTTCTCCGACTTCTTCAACGCCATAATCTCACATTACCAAGTCCACGAGCTGCATTTGGATCCCCAATCCATCATTCTCCTTGCTGTCTTCACCTTCGTCTGCAAGGCCATGGTGGGCATTGCCCCTTCCATGGCCTTGTTTCCTCATTTCTTCTTGCTTCACCTGGTCGACGCCCGTCAGTGCTCGGGGTGCGTGGCCTTTCAGGCCGTGGTGGCGATAGCTGGCTCAGGAGTCGATTTCGAGCTCTCGCCAGCTGTAAGTGGATTCCGGAAGTGGTGGGTGTTCATGGATGTCGGCGTGCTCAACTCTCTGCTCCTCCTTCCATGGGCGTCGACCGTTCCTAGCTCCGGCTGGGGGCATGCGAAGCTTGTTGATCATCGGCTAGCCGTGTTTGGCACCGGCTGGCCAGGTTGAAGAAGCTCCGTGTGATGGCACCAATGGTGGTGAAGGAGTTTGCCCAGTGTCACATCGCCCCGCTTCAGCACCATTCTCGATGAATGTGGCCCTTCGCTGGCAGTAAGGACCCCATGAGGCTCCATGCGCCTGCACTTCCTCCCGAGACACTGCGCATGGTGCTCGAGCTCTTGACGGGCGACCCGGCGCCTGCTATGCTTTCGAAGGAGGGATGCCTCCTGTATTATTGCTCAAACACAGAGGAGTTCGTGAGGCAGATGCCTCTCTTCGACGAGTGGGGGCTGCGCCCGACCGGATTTGAGTGACCCCGCGAGAACCCCGTGCTCGTGGTTCGTAAGCCTGTCGTCCCTGGGGCGCGCGTCCCAAAAGCGGATGCAGGGGGCACACATTGCCGGGTGCCGCCGGGGCGGCTGCTGACGAGGCGATGCTGCCCACACTACAAAAAAAATACACTTCTGTGATGATATGTGTTTGTCACAGTAGGTCGCATTTTCTTTCATGCGTGTACTTCCATGAAGATTTTATGACAGAATCAAGATAGTCATACCTATGCTGTCGTAGAAGTGTTCGATGACATTACAAAAATTATCATCACGGAAGTGTCCAATTCCATGACGATAAATCACGCGTCACAAAAGTGCTTTCGTCAAGGGTGACCGACACATGGCATCCACTGTAACGGAACGCCGTTAAGCTATCGGGTTCGGTTTTGGACCCGATAACCAGTTAACAGCCCCGACTAACGGGGATTTTCCACGTGTAAAATCATCATTGGCTGGAGGAAACACATGTCGGCTCACCGTTGGGACATATGTCATCCACTCATTGGACCCAAGGTGCCTATGATACGCCGACACGTGGCACGGCCCAACAGAGGCCCATTCTTGTGAAAAGGCCGACCCGTTTGACTTGGTCAAAAGGTGGCGGGCCGGCCCATGGAAAGCCTGTTAACGACTTGTTCGCATATAGCCCATTTACAGCCCGCTAACCCAGGGCCCGTTATGACCTCTCCGAATTAGGCCCAGTAGCGTCATCTGTGTCGACCAATATGATTCCAGCCTGTTTTAACTTCCGGCCCATGTATGGCCCATGACTTCTTTCGGCCCATGTGAGGCCCTTTGTAACTCTTGGCCCGTTAACGACCCGTGGTGAAACTGGCCCGTAATGAACAGTGTATCACTTTATACCCATTAACGGCCCATTATTCCATTGGGTCGTTTCCAACCCAAGTTATCTTTCGGCCTTCTCAGGGCCCATTTATTCTTGGGCTCATTTCCAGCATTCGGTTACTTACGACCTGTTACTGTCATTTTTTGCTTGCGGGCGAAATTCAGCCCATCGTTACAGTCGGCCCGTTTGTGGCCCGTTAATATGTTGGGCCGTTTTCATGTCAAAAAACACCCGTTGGGCTGTTTTCATAGAGTTATCAAATACGGCCTATTAACGGCCCGTTATGGTCCATGAATAGTACGACTCATGATTGGTGAAATGATGATACGCCCCGTAGAAGGCCCATGGATCCTACGGCCCGTATAAGGCCCACAGATCATACGCCCGGTAGAAGGCACATGGATCATACGGCCCGTAGAAGGCCCATGGATCCTATGGCCCGTAGAAGGCCCATGGATCCTACGGCCCATATAGAAGGCCAATGGATCCTACGACCCATAGAAGGCCCATGGATCGTACGGCCCGCAGGAGGACCATGGTTACAATAGTCCGTGTGTTGCCATGATTATTTTGGCCTAGTTACCAAAAATAGGCTATTGTGGCCACTAGAAAAACACAGAAAAAGGACTGCAGTGATGATATGTCCATTTTGCATCATGCTTTTATATCAATATTTATTGCATTATGGCTGTTATTACACATTATATCTCAATACTTATGGCTATTCTCTCTTATTTTGCAAGGTTTACCATGAAGAGGGGGAATGCCGGCAGCTGGAATTCTGGCTGGAAAAGGAGCAAACATTGGAAACCTATTCTGCACTGCTTCAAAAATCCTGAAACTCCACGAAACCTGTTTTTGGAATTAATAAGAATTATTGAGCGAAAGAAATACATCAGGGGACCCACACCCTGGCCAGGAGGGTGGGGGGCGCGCCCACCCCTACTAGGCGCGCCCCCTATCTCCTGGGCCCCCTGGTGCCCCCCCGGTGTCCATCTTCTGCTATATGAAGGCTTTTACCCTAGCAAAAATCGTGGGCAAGCTTACGGGAGAAACTCCTCCGCCACGAGGCGGAACCTTGGCGGAACCAATCTAGAGCTCCGGCAGAGCTATTCTGCCAAGGACAGATCCCTTCGGGAGGGGGAAATCATCACCATCGTCATCACCAATGATCCTCTCATAGGGAGGGGGTCAATCTCCATCAACATCTTCACCAGCACCATCTCCTCTCAAAACCCTAGTTCATCTCTTGTATCCAATCTTGTATCTAAACCACAATTGGTAGATGTGGGTTGCTAGTAGTGTTGATTACTCCTTGTAGTTGATGCTAATTGGTTTACTTGGTGGAAGATCATATGTTCATATCCTTTATGCATATTATTACTCCTCTGATTATGAACATGAATATGCTTTGTGAGTAGTTACGTTTGTTCCCGGGGACATGGGTGAAGTCTTGCTATTAGTAGTCATGTGAATTTGGTATTCGTTCAATATTTTGATGAGATGTATCTTGTCTTTTCCTCTAGTGGTGTTATGTGAATGTCGACTACATGAAACTTCATTATTTGGGCCTAGAGGAAGGCATGGGGAAGTAATAAGTAGATGATGGGTTGCTAGCGTGACAGAAGCTTAAACCCTAGTTTATGCGTTGCTTTGTTAGGGGCTGATTTGGATCCATATGTTTAATGTTGTGGTTAGGTTTACCTTAATACTTCTTTTGTAGTTGTGGATGCTTGCAATAGGGGTTAATCATAAGTGGGATGCTTGTCCAAGTAAGGGAAGTACCCAAGCACCAGTCCACCCTACCAAATTATCAAAGTACCGAACGCGAATCATATGAGCGTGATGAAAACTAGCTTGACGATAATTCCCATGTGTCCTCGGGAGCTCCTTTCTCATTATAAGAAATTGTCTAGGCTTATCCTTTGCTACATAAAGGATTGGGCCACCTTGCTGCACTTTATTTACTTGTTACTCGTTACAATTTATCTTATCACAAAACTATCTATCACCTACAATTTCAGTGCTTGCAGAGAAAACCTTACTGAAAACAGCTTATCATTTCCTTCTGCTCCTCGTTGGGTTCGACACTCTTACTTATCGAAAGGACTACGATAGATCCCCTACACTTGTGGGTCATCAAGACTCTTTTCTGGCACCGTTGCCGGGGAGTGTAGCGCTTTTGGTGAGTGGAACTTGATAAATAAACATTTATTTAGTGTGCTGACATTTTCTTTTACTTGTCACTATGGAAACTAATCCTTTGAGGGGCTTGTTCGGGGTATCTTCACCCTGACTAGAAGAGCAAAGGGTTGCTCCTCAACCTACTGAACTTTTTGAAAATATTTACTTTGAGATTCCTTCGGGTATGATAGAGAAACTGCTAGCTAATCCATTTGCAGGAGATGGAACATTGCATCCCGATTTACACCTTTTCTTTGTGGTTGAAGTTTGCGGATTATTTAAGCCTGCAGGTGTTGCCGATGATGTTGTCAAAAGGAAGGTCTTCCCTTTATCTTTGAAGGTAGATGCATTGACATGGTATAGGCTATGTGACGATACGAGATCTTGGAATTATAAACGATTGAAGTTGGAATTTCACCAGAAGTTCTATCCTATGCATCTTGTTCATCGTGATCGTAATTACATATATAATTTCTGGCCTCGCGAAGGAGAAAGCATCGCTCAAGCTTGGGGGAGGCTTAAGTCAATGTTATATTCATGCCCCAACCATGAGCTCTCCCGGGAAATGATTATTCAAAATTTTTATGCTCGACTTTCTCTCAATGATTGCAACCTGGTCGATACTTCCTGTGCTGGTTCTTATATGCTGAAGACTATTGATTTCAAATGGGACTTACTGGAAAGAATTAAACGCAACTCTGAAGATTGGGGTTCCGATGATGGTAAGGAGTCAGGTATGACACCTAAGTTTGATTGTGTTAAATCTTTTATGGATACCGATGCTTTTCGTGGATTTAGCACTAAGTATGGACTTGACTCTGAGATAGTAGCTTCTTTCTGTGAATCTTTTGCACTAACATTGATCTCCCTAAAGAAAAGTGGTTTAAATATAATCCTCCCGTTGAAGTAAAAATAGTTGCACCTATTACAGTTGAAGAAAGGTCTGTCACTTATAGTGATCCTATGGTTCCTACTACTTATGTTGAGAAACCTCCTTTTCCTGTTAGGATAAAGGATCATGCTAAAACTTCGGTTGTTGTTCGTAAGAGTAATACTAGGACTTATACACCTCCTGAGCAAATCAAAGTTGAACCTAGTATTGCTATGGTTAAAGATCTCTTGGATGATGATTTAGATGGGCATGCTATTTATTTCTATGGTGAGACTGCTAATATTGCTAGACCAGATACTAAGATACATAGACCGGTCGTAGGCATGCCTGTTATTTCTGTTAAAATAGAAGATCATTGTTATCATGGCTTATGTGATATGGGTGCTAGTGCTAGTGCAATACCTTATGACTTATATAAAGAAATTATGCATGACATTGCACCCGTTGAATTAGAAGACATTGATGTTACTATTAAGCTTGCTAATAGGCATACCATTAAACCAGTTGGGATAGTTAGAGATGTTGAAGTCTTGTGTGGGAAGGTTAAATATCCTGCTGATTTTCTTGTTCTTGGTTCCCTACAAGATGAATTTTGTCCCATTATTTTTGGTAGACCCTTTTTGAATACAGCTAGTGCTAGGATTGATTGTGAAAAGGATACTGTTACAATTGGCTTAGAGGGTATTTCTCATGAGTTTAATTTTGCTAAGTTTCATAGACAACCTCGTGATAGAGAATCACCTAGTAAGGATGAGATTATTGGTCTTGCTTCCATTGCCGTGCCTCCATCTGATCCGTTAGAACAATATTTGCTAGACCATGAAAACAAAATGTTTATGAAGGAAAGAAGGGAAATAGATGAAGTGTTCCTTAAACATGAACCTATGCTGAAACACAACCTTCCCGTCGAAATTCTTGGGGATCCCCCTCCACCCAAGGGTGATCCCGTGTTTGAACTCAAACCATTACCTGATAATCTTAAGTATGCTTATCTTGATGAAAAGAAAATATATCCTGTTATTATTAGTGCTAACCTTTCAGAGCAAGAAGAAGAAAGATTATTGAAAACTCTGAAGAAGCACCGAGCTGCTATTGGATATACTCTAGATGATCTTAAGGGCATTAGTCCCATGTTATGCCAACACAAAATTACAGTGGAGAAAGATGCCAAACCAGTTAGAGATCCTCAACGACGACTGAATCCCAAGATGAAAGAAGTGGTAAGAAAGGAGATACTAAAGCTCCTTGAGGCAGGTATAATTTATCCCGTTGCTGATTGTCGGAGTAATTGGACATGGATACCCCGAAGACGGCGAGACAATAAATCAAGACATCGAGGCTCCCCGTCCGACTGCTCTGCCTGGCCGGCTGCTGGCTCCCTGTCCGACTGCTCTACCTGGCCGACTGCCAGCTGCCGACTGCACCAACCAGCCGGCTGCCGACAGCACCGACCAGCCGGCTGCCAACTAAAGCCCGACAAGACCCCGACGTGGCGGCCATGCTGTGGACGAGACGGATGTACCTCGATGCCATCATGTATAGTGTCACTTGTCCCCTGACACTATTTATGAAGTGACCCAGGGGACAAGCATGACACCCCACCATACCGCCTTGCTCCCATGCCACCACATACCTTACATGCTAAGCTAGCCATGCTTATATAAGGCACACATCCATCCATCCATCCACACACTCTCACGCACACACTCATTCGGCCAGAGGCCACGGCCATCATGCCACTAGCTAGCTAGCTCATTGCTACTACTCTCAGTCCAATACAGCTCCAGGAGCACTTTGTACTGCTCGATGTACACCCCAGATATATACTCAGACATGCAGGAGTAGGGGTATTATCTCTCCGAAGAGCCCCGAACCTGGGTAAACTAGCGCGTGCTACTCGCATACCCGTCCCCGGATATTCCGACAGCAGTCTTGCCCTCACACGAAGCCACCTTGTGGCATATGTCGTCTTGCACCACCCCATGAGAATACCACGACATTTGGCGCCCACGTTGGGGAGGTACTATGCTACCGCGCTGCTACTGGTTTCGCTGTCCGGGCGGGACCCTTTTTTCTTCATCGCCTTAGCCGCTCGGGGGCTCGACATCGACCCGCCCCCAGAGCGGCCGCGAGGGGTGGCGCGTCCTCGCCGTCGGCCTCTTCATCATCACCACCGCAAAGCCGGCCGGCCGGCCGCGCGCGGGTCCTTGCTTCGGTTGGCCGTGTCCGTCCACACGCTGCTCACATATGCTTTTCTCCGTGTTACGCCTTGCTCCGACCGACATGCACGCTGGCTCCTCCAAATATCATCTAGACAAGCTAGCTAGATGCAAGTCAGACAATGGTCAAACCATTAGCCATACACAACACAGATATACTACCCAAAAATCCCTCGGATGCAAGCCAGACATTCCCCACACATGCCTCGGACAATATTCGATGTTCCATAGCTTCGTTTGTTGTTAGCTCCTACACTTCATCCGAGCCTTATGCATCTCCGGCCGCGCCAGCGCTGCTACCGCTTGCTGCGTCCCCGTCAGGTTCCCGCGCGGCCACGCCTGCGCCACTGCGGCGTGCTGCGTCTCCGTTCGGGCTTTTCCCCAGCGCCCCGCAGTCTCCGCGTGTGCGGCTTCCCCGCATCGCCCCGGCCTCGCGCAGCAGCCGCCTCGGTGCCCCTCCTCGCCCAACTTGCGGCTCGGGCTGCTCCGCACCTGCGCCTCCCCGCCTGGCCACGCGGACCCGCCTCAATCGCTGCTCGTCCGCGTCCCCGTCCCCGGACTCGCCTCCCGCGCCCGAGCTCGAGCAGGAGCTCCTCCTCCCCGCCCCGACCAGGAGCCCCGCGGGCCCGCGACCCAGCGTCGTGGCCGGCCGGCCGGTGACTCCTCACATCGGCCAGGCCGCCCGGCGCCGGCTGGCCCCGCTCCGGCTCCCTACATCGGCCGCGCGCC